>NC_083753.1:4655365-5027865 GCF_033458585.1 Syngnathus typhle
GTGCAGTCAGACGCGCGCAGACGTGGTTGCACAGGTCAATCCACGGTTTCCATACAAAGGAGCTGATGAGGAGAGCTTAAGTGTGGCTCGGAATAAAACAACTTAGTGTAGGCGCAAAAATAATAATAATGCATTCAATTCATATAGTGTTTTTCAAGGATCCAAAGACGCTTCAATGCTCTGTCTGTTGGTTTTCATTCAGCCTGACCAATTCCGGCTTAAAAACAGCCCAGTTTGGTTCTAAATTGGACCAACCCAAGTACAGTGAAACCTTGGCTTACGAACATCTATGTATACTTGGCAACTTTTTGGGGTCTTGAGATGGTTTTCCCCCTCTGAGTCATTGTCTCCTTTTGTCCTCCCTCTATCGTTCACAGAGTCCTTTGACCATGTGTTGGTTGTTGGGTTTCACTTTCAAAGAGGACTAAGTAAAAAAAAAAAAGTTTTTTTAAAGAGGACGAAACAAACGCCTGCCTTACCTCCTTGTTGTGACTTCAGCACGCTTCTGGAATGAGGATTTGGAAGAATGTTCTGTCGGCGCGTCCTCGGATGAGCTACTCACACGTGCATGCGCACAGGTGACTTTGACAGCTCCTCCTCAGAAAAAAGAGAAAAAAAAGAGCAAAGAATCTGCCACAAATCTTTGCGTTGAAGAAACCGAAGAACTGTGAGCGAAACATTTAGCTTGTGTCAGAAGTCATCAAAGATACAAAGCGTGTATGATTTGGCAAAGGATAAACATATCAACCCACCCCGAACTATAGGCCTGGGACTGAGGTCCGCCACAAGCTCACACAACTTCATAGTACATACATTTGTGGTCGGTCACTCAACCGCGCAGAAGAAATAAATATCCTCCGAACCCGATGGTCGACTTTTGTGCGCTGTCTGCTCTACCGCTAGGGGGCGGCCGCGCGGGAGGGCGAGCAACGAGTGTGCTCCGATTACTCGGACGAAGAAGGCTTCCGCAGACAAATAACATGGCGGCGCCCGAGAGCGGCGAGCAAGCGAGCCAATTGGAATTGTATCCTTGGATTGCAGTGATGTTGAAGCGTCGAGAGTTCTCTTTGCAGTTTCAGCCAAACTAGCAATAAGGTTATCGCGTCTCCGACGTCTCTGGGCCTGATTCTCCGCGAGCGAGCTTGGCTTCTTTCCTGAGCGCTGACGTCGAGTCACTCGCACACGTTTCCTTGACCCTCCCCTTTTCTAGCTCGCTGCAAGTTCCCTTCCAGTCGGCGCGCCAGGCTGCTGTGGCTCTGCGCTCGCTGAGTCCCGACCGCGAGCCCCGGCGAGGAGGCGTCCGCAAGCGGCTGACGCTCGCCGGGAGTGTGCTCAGCGCGTGAGGAGCCTTCGCCCGGCCCCGCTGCCGTCGCCCGCACGCCCACCCGCCAGTGACCTCTTGTGACCTTTTCAGGAAGTGGCGTGCAGAGCAAGCTCGCGTCCTTCGCGTATCCGTCAACTCCTTCCTGGAGCACCTCGACCTGGTCTTGGAGACCATGCGTGCCTTTCCCGCCGACGTCGGACAGGATCCTCACAGCGTTCTTGGTCGTCCACCTTCGATGGACACGCGAGGGCCCGCCTTCATGGAAAACTTCAGCGAGCCGATGCTGCGTTCTTGATTTAAAGTTTTTAGCGTTAAGCATGTTTATCCTTTTTTTTCCTAAGTTGATTTCATCGCGCGCTTGATTACTGGCGTCAGCTATTGCCCAAAATGTCGCCACGAGCTGCTGTAGACGCAAGGCAGCCAAGCCAGCGCTCCGTTGGTTTTGCTCTGACCATTGTGCTCGTCTGCGTTGGGGCAGGGTATTTTTGGTTCTTATTTAAATGTTTTTCCCCTGATCTCACGTGTGCTTCATGTGTAAATGTACGTATCATTTTGCTTTGAATAAAAACAGAAGTCGCCTGCCTTTTTCTTTTTTTTTCTGGTTTGCTTCCTTTGTTCAGTTTGTGTCAAAGTACAAATGAAATCGCAGGGGTGTGATGGACCTGCCGAACCGCAAAAGGTGACACCTGGCTTCACTTGAAGTGTCCTGCCGTTTCTTCCTTGGGTCCTTCCCCGTTTCCTTCCGTCCTGGATCAAAAGTCGTCGTCGTTGCAAATGTCCAAGTAGACGTCAAAGGCTTCTCGGTTGCAGTTTCCGTCGGGCGTGAAGACGTACTTGTGGAAGGTGCCGTCCACGCAGATGGCTGCCATAGAGAGCAAAGGAAATGTTAGAGGCGAAATGTGGCCGGTGCGCAGCAAACGACGACCCCTCCCTCGGACCGATGACGGAGTTGACGTTCTTGGATGTGTTCTTCCCGAAGGCGCAGATGCAGGCGCACTCGGCGGGCACGGTGAAGCTGGCCAGCGACCACTGGCTGTCCACGTACTGGCCGATGACGGGGCCCACCTTGCCCACGCGCGCCAACCTGGCAGGCGCACACGCACGTTGAAGAGGGAGTGGGCGAGGGAGCGGGGCGGCGGCCTTACGCGGAGCGGCGGCCTTACGCGGAGCGGCGGTCTTACGCGGAGCGGCGGTTAAGTTTGGTGTCTTTCAGGGCGAAGATGTGGACCGTCCCTTTGTCACTGGATGCGCACAAGAAGGACGAGTCGTGACTGAAGTTGAGGCTGTGCAGGTGCGGGGAGGGGACATGGTCAGCGGTGAGCAAACCGACAATTCAAAAAAATAATAATAATAAGGGGGGGGGGCACGCTTACCAGTAGAGCGTGGCGGGGTCGGTGCCTCGCCGCAGCTCCACCAGTTTGTCGCGGCTGCTGGTGTCAAAGAGGCGTATGAGCGTCCCCTTGCGAGAGGCCGAGGCGGCCACGCTTCCCGGCTGGTTGAGCGCCAGGCAGGCGATCTCGCTCTGGTGCGCGTTGATGGTGAACGGCGCCGACGACGTCCCGGGCTTGCTGTTGGACAGGTCCTGGAGGGCGGGAGCGGACTAATGACGGCGACGCAGGCTCTCCCGCGTACGCTTGGAAGTGTGAGGGGCAATTTACCGCCAGCTGCAGACTTCCACATTTGTGTCCCGGGAAAACCAGCAGCTGCTTGTCCAGACTCGGACACAAGTCGCACAGACCTGGTGGAAAAGCAGACGCTAATAAAAGGAAGCCGCGCGACTGACTGGCCGAGCGCTCGCTGGCTCACTCGCTCACCTTTGGGGTTGTCGCGCGTATCAAACTCAAAGAGCTTGAGCGGCTTGTCGGGTAAGCTGTACACATAGATCCTGTTCTTCAACACCATGACGATCCTGGGAGGAGGCAGCCCGCCAATTTGTTTGCTTTCAACGTTTGCGCTCCTCTCGGCCAGTTTAGCGAGCCGCCGCCACTCACTTGTCGTGTCGCATCCGGACCGCCAGCACCGGCTTGGTGAAGGTGAACTCCAGGACCAGCTTGTCTTTGGCGTCTCGGGAATCGCACGCGTCATCCCAGATCAGCACTGAAAAGTCACACCGGTTGGCTTCATGGTCGTGCTCGCCCAATTCAAAAGGCACCCACCGGATATCTCAGAGAACTTGGGGCTGACTCCGCCCCCGACCACGGCCAGCAGGTTGGAGCGATGCAGCATGGAGCACGACGCCACGCTGCCCACCTGCTCGTGATCTGCAAAGCAGACGGCGGGCCATGTTAGCAGGCGCCCGGCCAGCGCCGAGCAGCAAGACGCTCACCCAAGTGGCCCTTCTCCATCAAAGGCTCCACATTGTAAATGCGCACACCAGACTCCATGGAGCAGCAGAAACAACCTAAAAGCAAAGCAACGACTGTCACATCTCCAATCCGGTCATGCATTTTCAACATGGCGTGTGGCGTTCAGGACTCTCGGCCTAAATTGTCAGTCTGTGGGAATGGCCCGTTGTCTACTTGGTTTCCAGTCCTTGCCCAAAGACAGCCGGGCTAGGCTACAGCGATACCTGTTCTGCGGATGGACGAGTAGGGGGCACACTGCAAACGATTTTGGAGCGATCTGGCAAAAAATGCCCGTCGCATGTTGATCAAATTTTATTTGAAACATTGCTCGTGCCTGCAAAGACTGGCTGGAAGCGCGTTACGATTTATAGACCAGAAATAGACGTCTAAAATAGGTTGATTTTTAGATCTAAAATAGGTTGATATATAAGACCTAAAATAGACGCCTAAATTAGGTTGATTTATAGACCCTTAGGTTGATTTATAGACCTAAAGTAGACGCTTAAAATAGGTTTATTTTTAGATCTAAAATAGGTTGATATATAGACCTAAAATAGACGATTTATAGACCAGAAATAGACGTCTAAAATAGGTTGATTTTTAGATCTAAAATAGGTTGATATATAGACCTAAAATAGACGCCTAAATTAGGTTGATTTATAGACCCTTAGGTTGATTTATAGACCTAAAGTAGACGTTTAAAATAGATCTAAAATAGGTTGATTTATAGACCAGAAATAGACGTCTAAAATAGGTTGATTTTTAGATCTAAAATAGGTTGATATATAGACCTAAAATAGACGCCTAAATTAGGTTGATTTATAGACCCTTAGGTTGATTTATAGACCTAAAGTAGACGTTTAAAATAGGTTTATTTTTAGATCTAAAATAGGTTGATATATAGACCTAAAATAGACGATTTATAGACCAGAAATAGACGTCTAAAATAGGTTGATTTTTAGATCTAAAATAGGTTGATATATAGACCTAAAATAGACGCCTAAATTAGGTTGAATTATAGACCCTTAGGTTGATTTATAGACCTAAAGTAGACGTTTAAAATAGGTTTATTTTTAGATCTAAAATAGGTTGATATATAGACCTAAAATAGACGATTTATAAACCAGAAATAGACGTCTAAAATAGGTTGATTTTTAGATCTAAAATAGGTTGATATATAGACCTAAAATAGACGCCTAAATTAGGTTGATTTATAGACCTAAAGTAGACGTTTAAAATAGATCTAAAATAGGTTGATTTATAGACCAAAAATAGACGTCTAAAATAGGTTGATTTTTAAACCAAAAATAGACGTCTGAAAAAGGTTGATTTTTAAACCAAAAATAGACGTCTAAAAAAGGTTGATTTTAAAACAAAAAATAGACGTCTAAAATAGGTTGATTTTTAAACCAAAAATAGACGTCTAAAATAGGTTGATTTTTAAACCAAATCTAGACGTCTAAAATAGGTTGATTTTTAAACCAGAAATAGACGTCTAAAATAGGTTGATTTTTAGATCTAAAATAGGTTGATATATAGACCTAAAATGGACACCTAAATTAGGTTGATTTATAGACCCTTAGGTTGATTTATAGACCTAAAGTAGACGTTTAAAATAGGTTTATTTATAGATCTAAAATAGGTTGATTTATAGACCAGAAATACACGTCTAAAATAGGTTGATTTTTTTAGATCTAAAATAGGTTGATATATAGACCTAAAATAGACCCCTAGATTGGGTTGATTTATAGACCTAACGTAGACGTTTAAAATAGGTTTATTTATAGATCTAAAATAGGTTGATTAATAGACCAGAAATAGACGTCTAAAATAGGTTGATTTTTAGATCTAAAATAGGTTGATATATAGACCTAAAATAGACGCCTAAATTAGGTTGATTTATAGACCCTTAGGTTGATTTATAGACCTAAAGTAGACGTTTAAAATAGGTTTAATTATAGATCTAAAATAGACCAGAAATAGACGTCTAAAATAGGTTGATTTTTAGATCTAAAATAGGTTGATATATAGACGTAAAATAGACGCCTAAATTAGGTTGATTTATAGACCCTTAGGTTGATTTATAGACCTAAAGTAGACGTTTAAAATAGATCTAAAATAGGTTGATTTATAGACCAGAAATAGACGTCTAAAATAGGTTGATTTTTAGATCTAAAATAGGTTGACATATAGACCTAAAATAGACGCCTAAATTAGGTTGATTTATAGACCCTTAGGTTGATTTATAGACCTAAAGTAGACGTTTAAAATAGGTTTATTTATAGATCTAAAATAGGTTGATTTATAGACCAGAAATAGACGTCTAAAATAGGTTGATTTTTAGATCTAAAATAGGTTGATATATAGACCTAAAATAGACGCCTAAATTAGGTTGATTTATAGACCCTTAGGTTGATTTATAGACCTAAAGTAGACGTTTAAAATAGGTTTAATTATAGATCTCAAATAGACCAGAAATAGACGTCTAAAATAGGTTGATTTTTAGATCTAAAATAGGTTGATATATAGACCTAAAATAGACGCCTAAATTAGGTTGATTTATAGACCATTAGGTTGATTTATAGACCTAAAGTAGACGTTTAAAATAGGTTTATTTTTAGATCTAAAATAGGTTGATATATAGACCTAAAATAGACGATTTATAGACCAGAAACAGACGTCTAAAATAGGTTGATTTTTAGATCTAAAATAGGTTGATATATAGACCTAAAATAGACGCCTAAATTAGGTTGATTTATAGACCCTTAGGTTGATTTATAGACCTAAAGTAGACGTTTAAAATAGGTTTATTTATAGATCTAAAATAGACCAGAAATAGACGTCTAAAATAGGTTGATTTTTAGATCTAAAATAGGTTGATATATAGACCTAAAATAGACGCCTAAATTAGGTTGATTTATAGACCCTTAGGTTGATTTATAGACCTAAAGTAGACGTTTAAAATAGGTTTAATTATAGATCTCAAATAGACCAGAAATAGACGTCTAAAATAGGTTGATTTTTAGATCTAAAATAGGTTGATATATAGACCTAAAATAGACGATTTATAGACCAGAAATAGACGTCTAAAATAGGTTGATTTTTAGATCTAAAATAGGTTGATATATAGACCTAAAATAGACGCCTCAATTAGGTTGATTTATAGACCCTTAGGTTGATTTACAGACCTAAAGTAGACGTTTAAAATAGGTTTATTTTTAGATCTAAAATAGGTTGATATATAGACCTAAAATAGACGATTTATAAACCAGAAATAGACGTCTAAAATAGGTTGATTTTTAGATCTAAAATAGGTTGATATATAGACCTGAAATAGACGCCTAAATTAGGTTGATTTATAGACCTAAAGTAGACGTTTAAAATAGATCTAAAATAGGTTGATTTATAGACCAGAAATAGACGTCTAAAATAGGTTGATTTTTAGATCTAAAATAGGTTGATATATAGACCTAAAATAGACGCCTAAATTAGGTTGATTTATAGACCCTTAGGTTGATTTATAGACCTAAAGTAGACGTTTAAAATAGGTTTAATTATAGATCTCAAATAGATGTCTAAAATAGGTTTATTTTTAGATCTAAAATAGGTTGATATATAGACCTAAAATAGACGATTTATAGACCAGAAATAGACGTCTAAAATAGGTTGATTTTTTAGATCTAAAATAGGTTGATATATAGACCTAAAATAGACGCCTAGATTAGGTTGATTTATAGACCCTTAGGTTGATTTATAGACCTAACGTAGACGTTTAAAATAGGTTTATTTATAGATCTAAAATAGGTTGATTTATAGACCAGAAATAGATGTCTAAAATAGGTTGATTTTTAGATCTAAAATAGGTTGATATATAGACCTAAAATAGACGCCTAAATTAGGTTGATTTATAGACCCTTAGGTTGATGTATAGACCTAAAGTAGACGTTTAAAATAGATCTAAAATAGGTTGATTTATAGACCAGAAATAGACGTCTAAAATAGGTTGATTTTTAGATCTAAAATAGGTTGATATATAGACCTAAAATAGACGCCTAAGTTAGGTTGATTTATAGACCTAAAGTAGACGTTTAAAATAGCTTTAATTATAGATCTCAAATAGACCAGAAATAGACGTCTAAAATAGGTTGATTTTTAAATCTAAAATAGGTTGATATATAGACCTAAAATAGACGATCTATAGACCAGAAATAGACGTCTAAAATAGGTTGATTTTTAGATCTAAAATAGGTTGATATATAGACCTAAAATACATGCCTAAATTAGGTTGATTTATAGACCCTTAGGTTGATTTATAGGCCTAAAGTAGACGTTTAAAATAGGTTGATTTTTAGATCTAAAATAGGTTGATATATAGACCTAAAATAGACGATTTATAGACCAGAAATAGACGTCTAATATAGGTTGATTTTTAGATCTAAAATAGGTTGATATATAGACCTAAAATAGACGCCTAAATTAGGTTGATTTATAGACCTAAAGTAGACGTTTAAAATAGATCTAAAATAGGTTGATTTATAGACCAGAAATAGACGTCTAAAATAGGTTGATTTTCAGATCTAAAATAGGTTGATATATAGACCTAAAATAGACGCCTAAATTAGGTTGATTTATAGACCCTTAGGTTGATTTATAGACCTAAAGTAGACGTTTAAAATAGATCTAAAATAGGTTGATTTATAGACCAGAAATAGACGTCTAAAATAGGTTGATTTTTTAGATCTAAAATAGGTTGATATATAGACCTAAAATAGACACCTAGATTAGGTTGATTTATAGACCCTTAGGTTGATTTATAGACCTAACGTAGACGTTTAAAATAGGTTTAATTATAGATCTAAAATAGGTTGATTTATAGACCAGAAATAGACGTCTAAAATAGGATGATTTTTAGATCTAAAATAGGTTGATATATAGACCTAAAATAGACGCCTAAATTAGGTTGATTTATAGACCCTTAGGTTGATTTATAGACCTAAAGTAGACGTTTAAAATAGATCTAAAATAGGTTGATTTATAGACCAGAAATAGACGTCTAAAATAGGTTGATTTTTAGATCTAAAATAGGTTGATATATAGACCTAAAATAGACGCCTAAATTAGGTTGATTTATAGACCCTTAGGTTGATTTATAGACCTAAAGTAGACGTTTAAAATAGATCTAAAATAGGTTGATTTATAGACCAGAAATAGACGTCTAAAATAGGTTGATATATAGACCTAAAATAGACGCCTAACTTAGGTTGATTTATAGACCCTTAGGTTGATTTATAGACCTAAAGTAGACGTTTAAAATAGGTTTATTTATAGATCTAAAATAGACCAGAAATAGACGTCTAAAATAGGTTGATTTTTAGATCTAAAATAGGTTGATATATAGACCTAAAATAGACGCCTAAATTAGGTTGATTTATAGACCCTTAGGTTGATTTATAGACCTAAAGTAGACGTTTAAAATAGATCTAAAATAGGTTGATTTATAGACCAGAAATAGACGTCTAAAATAGGTTGATTTTTAGATCTAAAATAGGTTGATATATAGACCTAAAATAGACGCCTAAATTAGGTTGATTCATAGACCCTTAGGTTGATTAATAGACCTAAAGTAGACGTTTAAAATAGGTTTAATTATAGATCTAAAATAGACCAGAAATAGACGTCTAAAATAGGTTGATTTCTAGATCTAAAATAGGTTGATATATAGACCTAAAATGGACACCTAAATTAGGTTGATTTATAGACCCTTAGGTTGATTTATAGACCTAAAGTAGACGTTTAAAATAGGTTTATTTATAGATCTAAAATAGGTTGATTTTATAGATTTAAAATAGGTTGATATATAGACCTAAAATAGACGCCTATATTAGGTTGATTTATAGACCCTTAGGTTGATTTATAGACCTAACGTAGACGTTTAAAATAGGTTTATTTATAGATCTAAAATAGGTTGATTAATAGACCAGAAATAGACGTCTAAAATAGGTTGATTTTTAGATCTAAAATAGGTTGATATATAGACCTAAAATAGACGCCTAAATTAGGTTGATTTATAGACCCTTAGGTTGATTAATAGACCTAAAGTAGACGTTTAAAATAGGTTTAATTATAGATCTAAAATAGACCAGAAATAGACGTCTAAAATAGGTTGATTTTTAGATCTAAAATAGGTTGATATATAGACCTAAAATACATGCCTAAATTAGGTTGATTTATAGACCCTTAGGTTGATTTATAGGCCTAAAGTAGACGTTTAAAATAGGTTGATTTTTAGATCTAAAATAGGTTGATATATAGACCTAAAATAGACGATTTATAGACCAGAAATAGACGTCTAATATAGGTTGATTTTTAGATCTAAAATAGGTTGATATATAGACCTAAAATAGACGCCTAAATTAGGTTGATTTATAGACCTAAAGTAGACGTTTAAAATAGATCTAAAATAGGTTGATTTATAGACCAGAAATAGACGTCTAAAATAGGTTGATTTTCAGATCTAAAATAGGTTGATATATAGACCTAAAATAGACGCCTAAATTAGGTTGATTTATAGACCCTTAGGTTGATTTATAGACCTAAAGTAGACGTTTAAAATAGATCTAAAATAGGTTGATTTATAGACCAGAAATAGACGTCTAAAATAGGTTGATTTTTTAGATCTAAAATAGGTTGATATATAGACCTAAAATAGACACCTAGATTAGGTTGATTTATAGACCCTTAGGTTGATTTATAGACCTAACGTAGACGTTTAAAATAGGTTTATTTATAGATCTAAAATAGGTTGATTTATAGACCAGAAATAGACGTCTAAAATAGGATGATTTTTAGATCTAAAATAGGTTGATATATAGACCTAAAATAGACGCCTAAATTAGGTTGATTTATAGACCCTTAGGTTGATTTATAGACCTAAAGTAGACGTTTAAAATAGATCTAAAATAGGTTGATTTATAGACCAGAAATAGACGTCTAAAATAGGTTGATTTTTAGATCTAAAATAGGTTGATATATAGACCTAAAATAGACGCCTAAATTAGGTTGATTTATAGACCCTTAGGTTGATTTATAGACCTAAAGTAGACGTTTAAAATAGATCTAAAATAGGTTGATTTATAGACCAGAAATAGACGTCTAAAATAGGTTGATATATAGACCTAAAATAGACGCCTAAATTAGGTTGATTTATAGACCCTTAGGTTGATTTATAGACCTAAAGTAGACGTTTAAAATAGGTTTATTTATAGATCTAAAATAGACCAGAAATAGACGTCTAAAATAGGTTGATTTTTAGATCTAAAATAGGTTGATATATAGACCTAAAATAGACGCCTAAATTAGGTTGATTTATAGACCCTTAGGTTGATTTATAGACCTAAAGTAGACGTTTAAAATAGATCTAAAATAGGTTGATTTATAGACCAGAAATAGACGTCTAAAATAGGTTGATTTTTAGATCTAAAATAGGTTGATATATAGACCTAAAATAGACGCCTAAATTAGGTTGATTCATAGACCCTTAGGTTGATTAATAGACCTAAAGTAGACGTTTAAAATAGGTTTAATTATAGATCTAAAATAGACCAGAAATAGACGTCTAAAATAGGTTGATTTTTAGATCTAAAATAGGTTGATATATAGACCTAAAATGGACACCTAAATTAGGTTGATTTATAGACCCTTAGGTTGATTTATAGACCTAAAGTAGACGTTTAAAATAGGTTTATTTATAGATCTAAAATAGGTTGATTTTATAGATTTAAAATAGGTTGATATATAGACCTAAAATAGACGCCTATATTAGGTTGATTTATAGACCCTTAGGTTGATTTATAGACCTAACGTAGACGTTTAAAATAGGTTTATTTATAGATCTAAAATAGGTTGATTAATAGACCAGAAATAGACGTCTAAAATAGGTTGATTTTTAGATCTAAAATAGGTTGATATATAGACCTAAAATAGACGCCTAAATTAGGTTGATTTATAGACCCTTAGGTTGATTTATAGACCTAAAGTAGACGTTTAAAATAGGTTTAATTATAGATCTCAAATAGACCAGAAATAGACGTCTAAAATAGGTTGATTTTTAGATCTAAAATAGGTTGATATATAGACGTAAAATAGACGCCTAAATTAGGTTGATTTATAGACCCTTAGGTTGATTTATGGACCTAAAGTAGACGTTTAAAATAGATCTAAAATAGGTTGATTTATAGACCAGAAATAGACGTCTAAAATAGGTTGATTTTTAGATCTAAAATAGGTTGATATATAGACCTAAAATAGACGCCTAAATTAGGTTGATTTATAGACCCTTAGGTTGATTTATAGACCTAAAGTAGACGTTTAAAATAGGTTTATTTATAGATCTAAAATAGGTTGATTTATAGACCAGAAATAGACGTCTAAAATAGGTTGATTTTTAGATCTAAAATAGGTTGATATATAGACCTAAAATAGACGCCTAAATTAGGTTGATTTATAGACCCTTAGGTTGATTTATAGACCTAAAGTAGACGTTTAAAATAGGTTTAATTATAGATCTCAAATAGACCAGAAATAGACGTCTAAAATAGGTTGATTTTTAGATCTAAAATAGGTTGATATATAGACCTAAAATAGACGATTTATAGACCAGAAATAGACGTCTAAAATAGGTTGATTTTTAGATCTAAAATAGGTTGATATATAAACCTAAAATAGACGCCTAAATTAGGTTGATTTATAGACCCTTAGGTTGATTTATAGACCTAAAGTAGACGTTTAAAATAGGTTTATTTTTAGATCTAAAATAGGTTGATATATAGACCTAAAATAGACGATTTATAGACCAGAAATAGACGTCTAAAATAGGTTGATTTTTAGATCTAAAATAGGTTGATATATAGACCTAAAATAGACGCCTAAATTAGGTTGAATTATAGACCCTTAGGTTGATTTATAGACCTAAAGTAGACGTTTAAAATAGGTTTATTTTTAGATCTAAAATAGGTTGATATATAGACCTAAAATAGACGATTTATAAACCAGAAATAGACGTCTAAAATAGGTTGATTTTTAGATCTAAAATAGGTTGATATATAGACCTAAAATAGACGCCTAAATTAGGTTGATTTATAGACCTAAAGTAGACGTTTAAAATAGATCTAAAATAGGTTGATTTATAGACCAAAAATAGACGTCTAAAATAGGTTGATTTTTAAACCAAAAATAGACGTCTGAAAAAGGTTGATTTTTAAACCAAAAATAGACGTCTAAAATAGGTTGATTTTTTTTTAACCAAAAATAGACGTCTAAAATAGGTTGATTTTTAAACCAAATCTAGACGTCTAAAATAGGTTGATTTTTAAACCAGAAATAGACGTCTAAAATAGGTTGATTTTTAGATCTAAAATAGGTTGATATATAGACCTAAAATGGACACCTAAATTAGGTTGATTTATAGACCCTTAGGTTGATTTATAGACCTAAAGTAGACGTTTAAAATAGGTTTATTTATAGATCTAAAATAGGTTGATTTATAGACCAGAAATATACGTCTAAAATAGGTTGATTTTTTTAGATCTAAAATAGGTTGATATATAGACCTAAAATAGACCCCTAGATTAGGTTGATTTATAGACCCTTGGGTTGATTTATAGACCTAACGTAGACGTTTAAAATAGGTTTATTTATAGATCTAAAATAGGTTGATTAATAGACCAGAAATAGACGTCTAAAATAGGTTGATTTTTAGATCTAAAATAGGTTGATATATAGACCTAAAATAGACGCCTAAATTAGGTTGATTTATAGACCCTTAGGTTGATTTATAGACCTAAAGTAGACGTTTAAAATAGGTTTATTTATAGATCTAAAATAGGTTGATTTATAGACCAGAAATAGACGTCTATAATAGGTTGATTTTTAGATCTAAAATAGGTTGATATATAGACCTAAAATAAACGCCTAAATTAGGTTGATTTATAGACCCTTAGGTTGATTTATAGACCTAAAGTAGACGTTTAAAATAGATCTAAAATAGGTTGATTTATAGACCAGAAATAGACGTCTAAAATAGGTTGATTTTTAGATCTAAAATAGGTTGATATATAGACCTAAAATAGACGATTTATAGACCAGAAATAGACGTCTAAAATAGGTTGATTTTTAGATCTAAAATAGGTCGATATATAGACCTAAAATAGACGCCTAAATTAGGTTGATTTATAGACCCTTAGGTTGATTTATAGACCTAAAGTAGACGTTTAAAATAGATCTAAAATAGGTTGATTTATAGACCAGAAATAGACGTCTAAAATAGGTTGATTTTCAGATCTAAAATAGGTTGATATATAGACCTAAAATAGACGCCTAAATTAGGTTGATTTATAGACCCTTAGGTTGATTTATAGACCTAAAGTAGACGTTTAAAATAGATCTAAAATAGGTTGATTTATAGACCAGAAATAGACGTCTAAAATAGGTTGATTTTTTAGATCTAAAATAGGTTGATATATAGACCTAAAATAGACACCTAGATTAGGTTGATTTATAGACCCTTAGGTTGATTTATAGACCTAACGTAGACGTTTAAAATAGGTTTATTTATAGATCCAAAATAGGTTGATTTATAGACCAGAAATAGACGTCTAAAATAGGATGATTTTTAGATCTAAAATAGGTTGATATATAGACCTAAAATAGACGCCTAAATTAGGTTGATTTATAGACCCTTAGGTTGATTTATAGACCTAAAGTAGACGTTTAAAATAGATCTAAAATAGGTTGATTTATAGACCAGAAATAGACGTCTAAAATAGGTTGATTTTTAGATCTAAAATAGGTTGATATATAGACCTAAAATAGACGCCTAAATTAGGTTGATTTATAGACCCTTAGGTTGATTTATAGACCTAAAGTAGACGTTTAAAATAGATCTAAAATAGGTTGATTTATAGACCAGAAATAGACGTCTAAAATAGGTTGATATATAGACCTAAAATAGACGCCTAAATTAGGTTGATTTATAGACCCTTAGGTTGATTTATAGACCTAAAGTAGACGTTTAAAATAGGTTTATTTATAGATCTAAAATAGACCAGAAATAGACGTCTAAAATAGGTTGATTTTTAGATCTAAAATAGGTTGATATATAGACCTAAAATAGACGCCTAAATTAGGTTGATTTATAGACCCTTAGGTTGATTTATAGACCTAAAGTAGACGTTTAAAATAGATCTAAAATAGGTTGATTTATAGACCAGAAATAGACGTCTAAAATAGGTTGATTTTTAGATCTAAAATAGGTTGATATATAGACCTAAAATAGACGCCTAAATTAGGTTGATTCATAGACCCTTAGGTTGATTAATAGACCTAAAGTAGACGTTTAAAATAGGTTTAATTATAGATCTAAAATAGACCAGAAATAGACGTCTAAAATAGGTTGATTTTTAGATCTAAAATAGGTTGATATATAGACCTAAAATGGACACCTAAATTAGGTTGATTTATAGACCCTTAGGTTGATTTATAGACCTAAAGTAGACGTTTAAAATAGGTTTATTTATAGATCTAAAATAGGTTGATTTTATAGATTTAAAATAGGTTGATATATAGACCTAAAATAGACGCCTATATTAGGTTGATTTATAGACCCTTAGGTTGATTTATAGACCTAACGTAGACGTTTAAAATAGGTTTATTTATAGATCTAAAATAGGTTGATTAATAGACCAGAAATAGACGTCTAAAATAGGTTGATTTTTAGATGTAAAATAGGTTGATATATAGACCTAAAATAGACGCCTAAATTAGGTTGATTTATAGACCCTTAGGTTGATTTATAGACCTAAAGTAGACGTTTAAAATAGGTTTAATTATAGATCTAAAATAGACCAGAAATAGACGTCTAAAATAGGTTGATTTTTAGATCTAAAATAGGTTGATATATAGACGTAAAATAGACGCCTAAATTAGGTTGATTTATAGACCCTTAGGTTGATTTATGGACCTAAAGTAGACGTTTAAAATAGATCTAAAATAGGTTGATTTATAGACCAGAAATAGACGTCTAAAATAGGTTGATTTTTAGATCTAAAATAGGTTGATATATAGACCTAAAATAGACGCCTAAATTAGGTTGATTTATAGACCCTTAGGTTGATTTATAGACCTAAAGTAGACGTTTAAAATAGGTTTATTTATAGATCTAAAATAGGTTGATTTATAGACCAGAAATAGACGTCTAAAATAGGTTGATTTTTAGATCTAAAATAGGTTGATATATAGACCTAAAATAGACGCCTAAATTAGGTTGATTTATAGACCCTTAGGTTGATTTATAGACCTAAAGTAGACGTTTAAAATAGGTTTAATTATAGATCTCAAATAGACCAGAAATAGACGTCTAAAATAGGTTGATTTTTAGATCTAAAATAGGTTGATATTTAGACCTAAAATAGACGATTTATAGACCAGAAATAGACGTCTAAAATAGGTTGATTTTTAGATCTAAAATAGGTTGATATATAGACCTAAAATAGACGCCTAAATTAGGTTGATTTATAGACCCTTAGGTTGATTTATAGACCTAAAGTAGACGTTTAAAATAGGTTTATTTTTAGATCTAAAATAGGTTGATATATAGACCTAAAATAGACGATTTATAGACCAGAAATAGACGTCTAAAATAGGTTGATTTTTAGATCTAAAAAAGGTTGATATATAGACCTAAAATAGACGCCTAAATTAGGTTGAATTATAGACCCTTAGGTTGATTTATAGACCTAAAGTAGACGTTTAAAATAGGTTTATTTTTAGATCTAAAATAGGTTGATATATAGACCTAAAATAGACGATTTATAAACCAGAAATAGACGTCTAAAATAGGTTGATTTTTAGATCTAAAATAGGTTGATATATAGACCTAAAATAGACGCCTAAATTAGGTTGATTTATAGACCTAAAGTAGACGTTTAAAATAGATCTAAAATAGGTTGATTCATAGACCAAAAATAGACGTCTAAAATAGGTTGATTTTTAAACCAAAAATAGACGTCTGAAAAAGGTTGATTTTTAAACCAAAAATAGACGTCTAAAAAAGGTTGATTTTAAAACCAAAAATAGACGTCTAAAATAGGTTGATTTTTAAACCAAAAATAGACTTCTAAAATAGGTTGATTTTTAAACCAAATCTAGACGTCTAAAATAGGTTGATTTTTAAACCAGAAATAGACGTCTAAAATAGGTTGATTTTTAGATCTAAAATAGGTTGATATATAGACCTAAAATGGACACCTAAATTAGGTTGATTTATAGACCCTTAGGTTGATTTATAGACCTAAAGTAGACGTTTAAAATAGGTTTATTTATAGATCTAAAATAGGTTGATTTATAGACCAGAAATACACGTCTAAAATAGGTTGATTTTTTTAGATCTAAAATAGGTTGATATATAGACCTAAAATAGACCCCTAGATTGGGTTGATTTATAGACCTAACGTAGACGTTTAAAATAGGTTTATTTATAGATCTAAAATAGGTTGATTAATAGACCAGAAATAGACGTCTAAAATAGGTTGATTTTTAGATCTAAAATAGGTTGATATATAGACCTAAAATAGACGCCTAAATTAGGTTGATTTATAGACCCTTAGGTTGATTTATAGACCTAAAGTAGACGTTTAAAATAGGTTTAATTATAGATCTAAAATAGACCAGAAATAGACGTCTAAAATAGGTTGATTTTTAGATCTAAAATAGGTTGATATATAGACGTAAAATAGACGCCTAAATTAGGTTGATTTATAGACCCTTAGGTTGATTTATAGACCTAAAGTAGACGTTTAAAATAGATCTAAAATAGGTTGATTTATAGACCAGAAATAGACGTCTAAAATAGGTTGATTTTTAGATCTAAAATAGGTTGATATATAGACCTAAAATAGACGCCTAAATTAGGTTGATTTATAGACCCTTAGGTTGATTTATAGACCTAAAGTAGACGTTTAAAATAGGTTTATTTATAGATCTAAAATAGGTTGATTTATAGACCAGAAATAGACGTCTAGAATAGGTTGATTTTTAGATCTAAAATAGGTTGATATATAGACCTAAAATAGACGCCTAAATTAGGTTGATTTATAGACCCTTAGGTTGATTTATAGACCTAAAGTAGACGTTTAAAATAGGTTTAATTATAGATCTCAAATAGACCAGAAATAGACGTCTAAAATAGGTTGATTTTTAGATCTAAAATAGGTTGATATATAGACCTAAAATAGACGCCTAAATTAGGTTGATTTATAGACCATTAGGTTGATTTATAGACCTAAAGTAGACGTTTAAAATAGGTTTATTTTTAGATCTAAAATAGGTTGATATATAGACCTAAAATAGACGATTTATAGACCAGAAACAGACGTCTAAAATAGGTTGATTTTTAGATCTAAAATAGGTTGATATATAGACCTAAAATAGACGCCTAAATTAGGTTGATTTATAGACCCTTAGGTTGATTTATAGACCTAAAGTAGACGTTTAAAATAGGTTTATTTATAGATCTAAAATAGACCAGAAATAGACGTCTAAAATAGGTTGATTTTTAGATCTAAAATAGGTTGATATATAGACCTAAAATAGACGCCTAAATTAGGTTGATTTATAGACCCTTAGGTTGATTTATAGACCTAAAGTAGACGTTTAAAATAGGTTTAATTATAGATCTCAAATAGACCAGAAATAGACGTCTAAAATAGGTTGATTTTTAGATCTAAAATAGGTTGATATATAGACCTAAAATAGACGATTTATAGACCAGAAATAGACGTCTAAAATAGGTTGATTTTTAGATCTAAAATAGGTTGATATATAGACCTAAAATAGACGCCTCAATTAGGTTGATTTATAGACCCTTAGGTTGATTTACAGACCTAAAGTAGACGTTTAAAATAGGTTTATTTTTAGATCTAAAATAGGTTGATATATAGACCTAAAATAGACGATTTATAAACCAGAAATAGACGTCTAAAATAGGTTGATTTTTAGATCTAAAATAGGTTGATATATAGACCTGAAATAGACGCCTAAATTAGGTTGATTTATAGACCTAAAGTAGACGTTTAAAATAGATCTAAAATAGGTTGATTTATAGACCAGAAATAGACGTCTAAAATAGGTTGATTTTTAGATCTAAAATAGGTTGATATATAGACCTAAAATAGACGCCTAAATTAGGTTGATTTATAGACCCTTAGGTTGATTTATAGACCTAAAGTAGACGTTTAAAATAGGTTTAATTATAGATCTCAAATAGATGTCTAAAATAGGTTTATTTTTAGATCTAAAATAGGTTGATATATAGACCTAAAATAGACGATTTATAGACCAGAAATAGACGTCTAAAATAGGTTGATTTTTTAGATCTAAAATAGGTTGATATATAGACCTAAAATAGACGCCTAGATTAGGTTGATTTATAGACCCTTAGGTTGATTTATAGACCTAACGTAGACGTTTAAAATAGGTTTATTTATAGATCTAAAATAGGTTGATTTATAGACCAGAAATAGATGTCTAAAATAGGTTGATTTTTAGATCTAAAATAGGTTGATATATAGACCTAAAATAGACGCCTAAATTAGGTTGATTTATAGACCCTTAGGTTGATGTATAGACCTAAAGTAGACGTTTAAAATAGATCTAAAATAGGTTGATTTATAGACCAGAAATAGACGTCTAAAATAGGTTGATTTTTAGATCTAAAATAGGTTGATATATAGACCTAAAATAGACGCCTAAGTTAGGTTGATTTATAGACCTAAAGTAGACGTTTAAAATAGCTTTAATTATAGATCTCAAATAGACCAGAAATAGACGTCTAAAATAGGTTGATTTTTAAATCTAAAATAGGTTGATATATAGACCTAAAATAGACGATCTATAGACCAGAAATAGACGTCTAAAATAGGTTGATTTTTAGATCTAAAATAGGTTGATATATAGACCTAAAATACATGCCTAAATTAGGTTGATTTATAGACCCTTAGGCTGATTTATAGGCCTAAAGTAGACGTTTAAAATAGGTTGATTTTTAGATCTAAAATAGGTTGATATATAGACCTAAAATAGACGATTTATAGACCAGAAATAGACGTCTAATATAGGTTGATTTTTAGATCTAAAATAGGTTGATATATAGACCTAAAATAGACGCCTAAATTAGGTTGATTTATAGACCTAAAGTAGACGTTTAAAATAGATCTAAAATAGGTTGATTTATAGACCAGAAATAGACGTCTAAAATAGGTTGATTTTCAGATCTAAAATAGGTTGATATATAGACCTAAAATAGACGCCTAAATTAGGTTGATTTATAGACCCTTAGGTTGATTTATAGACCTAAAGTAGACGTTTAAAATAGATCTAAAATAGGTTGATTTATAGACCAGAAATAGACGTCTAAAATAGGTTGATTTTTTAGATCTAAAATAGGTTGATATATAGACCTAAAATAGACACCTAGATTAGGTTGATTTATAGACCCTTAGGTTGATTTATAGACCTAACGTAGACGTTTAAAATAGGTTTATTTATAGATCTAAAATAGGTTGATTTATAGACCAGAAATAGACGTCTAAAATAGGATGATTTTTAGATCTAAAATAAGTTGATATATAGACCTAAAATAGACGCCTAAATTAGGTTGATTTATAGACCCTTAGGTTGATTTATAGACCTAAAGTAGACGTTTAAAATAGATCTAAAATAGGTTGATTTATAGACCAGAAATAGACGTCTAAAATAGGTTGATTTTTAGATCTAAAATAGGTTGATATATAGACCTAAAATAGACGCCTAAATTAGGTTGATTTATAGACCCTTAGGTTGATTTATAGACCTAAAGTAGACGTTTAAAATAGATCTAAAATAGGTTGATTTATAGACCAGAAATAGACGTCTAAAATAGGTTGATATATAGACCTAAAATAGACGCCTAAATTAGGTTGATTTATAGACCCTTAGGTTGATTTATAGACCTAAAGTAGACGTTTAAAATAGGTTTATTTATAGATCTAAAATAGACCAGAAATAGACGTCTAAAATAGGTTGATTTTTAGATCTAAAATAGGTTGATATATAGACCTAAAATAGACGCCTAAATTAGGTTGATTTATAGACCCTTAGGTTGATTTATAGACCTAAAGTAGACGTTTAAAATAGATCTAAAATAGGTTGATTTATAGACCAGAAATAGACGTCTAAAATAGGTTGATTTTTAGATCTAAAATAGGTTGATATATAGACCTAAAATAGACGCCTAAATTAGGTTGATTCATAGACCCTTAGGTTGATTAATAGACCTAAAGTAGACGTTTAAAATAGGTTTAATTATAGATCTAAAATAGACCAGAAATAGACGTCTAAAATAGGTTGATTTTTAGATCTAAAATAGGTTGATATATAGACCTAAAATGGACACCTAAATTAGGTTGATTTATAGACCCTTAGGTTGATTTATAGACCTAAAGTAGACGTTTAAAATAGGTTTATTTATAGATCTAAAATAGGTTGATTTTATAGATTTAAAATAGGTTGATATATAGACCTAAAATAGACGCCTATATTAGGTTGATTTATAGACCCTTAGGTTGATTTATAGACCTAACGTAGACGTTTAAAATAGGTTTATTTATAGATCTAAAATAGGTTGATTAATAGACCAGAAATAGACGTCTAAAATAGGTTGATTTTTAGATCTAAAATAGGTTGATATATAGACCTAAAATAGACGCCTAAATTAGGTTGATTTATAGACCCTTAGGTTGATTTATAGACCTAAAGTAGACGTTTAAAATAGGTTTAATTATAGATCTCAAATAGACCAGAAATAGACGTCTAAAATAGGTTGATTTTTAGATCTAAAATAGGTTGATATATAGACGTAAAATAGACGCCTAAATTAGGTTGATTTATAGACCCTTAGGTTGATTTATGGACCTAAAGTAGACGTTTAAAATAGATCTAAAATAGGTTGATTTATAGACCAGAAATAGACGTCTAAAATAGGTTGATTTTTAGATCTAAAATAGGTTGATATATAGACCTAAAATAGACGCCTAAATTAGGTTGATTTATAGACCCTTAGGTTGATTTATAGACCTAAAGTAGACGTTTAAAATAGGTTTATTTATAGATCTAAAATAGGTTGATTTATAGACCAGAAATAGACGTCTAAAATAGGTTGATTTTTAGATCTAAAATAGGTTGATATATAGACCTAAAATAGACGCCTAAATTAGGTTGATTTATAGACCCTTAGGTTGATTTATAGACCTAAAGTAGACGTTTAAAATAGGTTTAATTATAGATCTCAAATAGACCAGAAATAGACGTCTAAAATAGGTTGATTTTTAGATCTAAAATAGGTTGATATATAGACCTAAAATAGACGATTTATAGACCAGAAATAGACGTCTAAAATAGGTTGATTTTTAGATCTAAAATAGGTTGATATATAAACCTAAAATAGACGCCTAAATTAGGTTGATTTATAGACCCTTAGGTTGATTTATAGACCTAAAGTAGACGTTTAAAATAGGTTTATTTTTAGATCTAAAATAGGTTGATATATAGACCTAAAATAGACGATTTATAGACCAGAAATAGACGTCTAAAATAGGTTGATTTTTAGATCTAAAATAGGTTGATATATAGACCTAAAATAGACGCCTAAATTAGGTTGAATTATAGACCCTTAGGTTGATTTATAGACCTAAAGTAGACGTTTAAAATAGGTTTATTTTTAGATCTAAAATAGGTTGATATATAGACCTAAAATAGACGATTTATAAACCAGAAATAGACGTCTAAAATAGGTTGATTTTTAGATCTAAAATAGGTTGATATATAGACCTAAAATAGACGCCTAAATTAGGTTGATTTATAGACCTAAAGTAGACGTTTAAAATAGATCTAAAATAGGTTGATTTATAGACCAAAAATAGACGTCTAAAATAGGTTGATTTTTAAACCAAAAATAGACGTCTGAAAAAGGTTGATTTTTAAACCAAAAATAGACGTCTAAAATAGGTTGATTTTTTTTTAACCAAAAATAGACGTCTAAAATAGGTTGATTTTTAAACCAAATCTAGACGTCTAAAATAGGTTGATTTTTAAACCAGAAATAGACGTCTAAAATAGGTTGATTTTTAGATCTAAAATAGGTTGATATATAGACCTAAAATGGACACCTAAATTAGGTTGATTTATAGACCCTTAGGTTGATTTATAGACCTAAAGTAGACGTTTAAAATAGGTTTATTTATAGATCTAAAATAGGTTGATTTATAGACCAGAAATATACGTCTAAAATAGGTTGATTTTTTTAGATCTAAAATAGGTTGATATATAGACCTAAAATAGACCCCTAGATTAGGTTGATTTATAGACCCTTGGGTTGATTTATAGACCTAACGTAGACGTTTAAAATAGGTTTATTTATAGATCTAAAATAGGTTGATTAATAGACCAGAAATAGACGTCTAAAATAGGTTGATTTTTAGATCTAAAATAGGTTGATATATAGACCTAAAATAGACGCCTAAATTAGGTTGATTTATAGACCCTTAGGTTGATTTATAGACCTAAAGTAGACGTTTAAAATAGGTTTATTTATAGATCTAAAATAGGTTGATTTATAGACCAGAAATAGACGTCTATAATAGGTTGATTTTTAGATCTAAAATAGGTTGATATATAGACCTAAAATAAACGCCTAAATTAGGTTGATTTATAGACCCTTAGGTTGATTTATAGACCTAAAGTAGACGTTTAAAATAGATCTAAAATAGGTTGATTTATAGACCAGAAATAGACGTCTAAAATAGGTTGATTTTTAGATCTAAAATAGGTTGATATATAGACCTAAAATAGACGATTTATAGACCAGAAATAGACGTCTAAAATAGGTTGATTTTTAGATCTAAAATAGGTCGATATATAGACCTAAAATAGACGCCTAAATTAGGTTGATTTATAGACCCTTAGGTTGATTTATAGACCTAAAGTAGACGTTTAAAATAGATCTAAAATAGGTTGATTTATAGACCAGAAATAGACGTCTAAAATAGGTTGATTTTCAGATCTAAAATAGGTTGATATATAGACCTAAAATAGACGCCTAAATTAGGTTGATTTATAGACCCTTAGGTTGATTTATAGACCTAAAGTAGACGTTTAAAATAGATCTAAAATAGGTTGATTTATAGACCAGAAATAGACGTCTAAAATAGGTTGATTTTTTAGATCTAAAATAGGTTGATATATAGACCTAAAATAGACACCTAGATTAGGTTGATTTATAGACCCTTAGGTTGATTTATAGACCTAACGTAGACGTTTAAAATAGGTTTATTTATAGATCCAAAATAGGTTGATTTATAGACCAGAAATAGACGTCTAAAATAGGATGATTTTTAGATCTAAAATAGGTTGATATATAGACCTAAAATAGACGCCTAAATTAGGTTGATTTATAGACCCTTAGGTTGATTTATAGACCTAAAGTAGACGTTTAAAATAGATCTAAAATAGGTTGATTTATAGACCAGAAATAGACGTCTAAAATAGGTTGATTTTTAGATCTAAAATAGGTTGATATATAGACCTAAAATAGACGCCTAAATTAGGTTGATTTATAGACCCTTAGGTTGATTTATAGACCTAAAGTAGACGTTTAAAATAGATCTAAAATAGGTTGATTTATAGACCAGAAATAGACGTCTAAAATAGGTTGATATATAGACCTAAAATAGACGCCTAAATTAGGTTGATTTATAGACCCTTAGGTTGATTTATAGACCTAAAGTAGACGTTTAAAATAGGTTTATTTATAGATCTAAAATAGACCAGAAATAGACGTCTAAAATAGGTTGATTTTTAGATCTAAAATAGGTTGATATATAGACCTAAAATAGACGCCTAAATTAGGTTGATTTATAGACCCTTAGGTTGATTTATAGACCTAAAGTAGACGTTTAAAATAGATCTAAAATAGGTTGATTTATAGACCAGAAATAGACGTCTAAAATAGGTTGATTTTTAGATCTAAAATAGGTTGATATATAGACCTAAAATAGACGCCTAAATTAGGTTGATTCATAGACCCTTAGGTTGATTAATAGACCTAAAGTAGACGTTTAAAATAGGTTTAATTATAGATCTAAAATAGACCAGAAATAGACGTCTAAAATAGGTTGATTTTTAGATCTAAAATAGGTTGATATATAGACCTAAAATGGACACCTAAATTAGGTTGATTTATAGACCCTTAGGTTGATTTATAGACCTAAAGTAGACGTTTAAAATAGGTTTATTTATAGATCTAAAATAGGTTGATTTTATAGATTTAAAATAGGTTGATATATAGACCTAAAATAGACGCCTATATTAGGTTGATTTATAGACCCTTAGGTTGATTTATAGACCTAACGTAGACGTTTAAAATAGGTTTATTTATAGATCTAAAATAGGTTGATTAATAGACCAGAAATAGACGTCTAAAATAGGTTGATTTTTAGATGTAAAATAGGTTGATATATAGACCTAAAATAGACGCCTAAATTAGGTTGATTTATAGACCCTTAGGTTGATTTATAGACCTAAAGTAGACGTTTAAAATAGGTTTAATTATAGATCTAAAATAGACCAGAAATAGACGTCTAAAATAGGTTGATTTTTAGATCTAAAATAGGTTGATATATAGACGTAAAATAGACGCCTAAATTAGGTTGATTTATAGACCCTTAGGTTGATTTATGGACCTAAAGTAGACGTTTAAAATAGATCTAAAATAGGTTGATTTATAGACCAGAAATAGACGTCTAAAATAGGTTGATTTTTAGATCTAAAATAGGTTGATATATAGACCTAAAATAGACGCCTAAATTAGGTTGATTTATAGACCCTTAGGTTGATTTATAGACCTAAAGTAGACGTTTAAAATAGGTTTATTTATAGATCTAAAATAGGTTGATTTATAGACCAGAAATAGACGTCTAAAATAGGTTGATTTTTAGATCTAAAATAGGTTGATATATAGACCTAAAATAGACGCCTAAATTAGGTTGATTTATAGACCCTTAGGTTGATTTATAGACCTAAAGTAGACGTTTAAAATAGGTTTAATTATAGATCTCAAATAGACCAGAAATAGACGTCTAAAATAGGTTGATTTTTAGATCTAAAATAGGTTGATATATAGACCTAAAATAGACGATTTATAGACCAGAAATAGACGTCTAAAATAGGTTGATTTTTAGATCTAAAATAGGTTGATATATAGACCTAAAATAGACGCCTAAATTAGGTTGATTTATAGACCCTTAGGTTGATTTATAGACCTAAAGTAGACGTTTAAAATAGGTTTATTTTTAGATCTAAAATAGGTTGATATATAGACCTAAAATAGACGATTTATAGACCAGAAATAGACGTCTAAAATAGGTTGATTTTTAGATCTAAAATAGGTTGATATATAGACCTAAAATAGACGCCTAAATTAGGTTGAATTATAGACCCTTAGGTTGATTTATAGACCTAAAGTAGACGTTTAAAATAGGTTTATTTTTAGATCTAAAATAGGTTGATATATAGACCTAAAATAGACGATTTATAAACCAGAAATAGACGTCTAAAATAGGTTGATTTTTAGATCTAAAATAGGTTGATATATAGACCTAAAATAGACGCCTAAATTAGGTTGATTTATAGACCTAAAGTAGACGTTTAAAATAGATCTAAAACAGGTTGATTTATAGACCAAAAATAGACGTCTAAAATAGGTTGATTTTTAAACCAAAAATAGACGTCTGAAAAAGGTTGATTTTTAAACCAAAAATAGACGTCTAAAATAGGTTGATTTTTAAACCAAAAATAGACGTCTAAAATAGGTTGATTTTTAAACCAAAAATAGACGTCTAAAATAGGTTGATTTTTAAACCAAATCTAGACGTCTAAAATAGGTTGATTTTTAAACAAGAAATAGACGTCTAAAATAGGTTGATTTTTAGATCTAAAATAGGTTGATATATAGACCTAAAATGGACACCTAATTTAGGTTGATTTATAGACCCTTAGGTTGATTTATAGACCTAAAGTAGACGTTTAAAATAGGTTTATTTATAGATCTAAAATAGGTTGATTTATAGACCAGAAATACACGTCTAAAATAGGTTGATTTTTTTAGATCTAAAATAGGTTGATATATAGACCTAAAATAGACCCCTAGATTGGGTTGATTTATAGACCTAACGTAGACGTTTAAAATAGGTTTATTTATAGATCTAAAATAGGTTGATTAATAGACCAGAAATAGACGTCTAAAATAGGTTGATTTTTAGATCTAAAATAGGTTGATATATAGACCTAAAATAGACGCCTAAATTAGGTTGATTTATAGACCCTTAGGTTGATTTATAGACCTAAAGTAGACGTTTAAAATAGGTTTAATTATAGATCTAAAATAGACCAGAAATAGACGTCTAAAATAGGTTGATTTTTAGATCTAAAATAGGTTGATATATAGACCTAAAATAGACGCCTAAATTAGGTTGATTTATAGACCCTTAGGTTGATTTATAGACCTAAAGTAGACGTTTAAAATAGATCTAAAATAGGTTGATTTATAGACCAGAAATAGACGTCTAAAATAGGTTGATTTTTAGATCTAAAATAGGTTGATATATAGACCTAAAATAGACGCCTAAATTAGGTTGATTTATAGACCCTTAGGTTGATTTATAGACCTAAAGTAGACGTTTAAAATAGGTTTATTTATAGATCTAAAATAGGTTGATTTATAGACCAGAAATAGACGTCTAAAATAGGTTGATTTTTAGATCTAAAATAGGTTGATATATAGACCTAAAATAGACGCCTAAATTAGGTTGATTTATAGACCCTTAGGTTGATTTATAGACCTAAAGTAGACGTTTAAAATAGGTTTAATTATAGATCTCAAATAGACCAGAAATAGACGTCTAAAATAGGTTGATTTTTAGATCTAAAATAGGTTGATATATAGACCTAAAATAGACGCCTAAATTAGGTTGATTTATAGACCATTAGGTTGATTTATAGACCTAAAGTAGACGTTTAAAATAGGTTTATTTTTAGATCTAAAATAGGTTGATATATAGACCTAAAATAGACGATTTATAGACCAGAAACAGACGTCTAAAATAGGTTGATTTTTAGATCTAAAATAGGTTGATATATAGACCTAAAATAGACGCCTAAATTAGGTTGATTTATAGACCCTTAGGTTGATTTATAGACCTAAAGTAGACGTTTAAAATAGGTTTATTTATAGATCTAAAATAGACCAGAAATAGACGTCTAAAATAGGTTGATTTTTAGATCTAAAATAGGTTGATATATAGACCTAAAATAGACGCCTAAATTAGGTTGATTTATAGACCCTTAGGTTGATTTATAGACCTAAAGTAGACGTTTAAAATAGGTTTAATTATAGATCTCAAATAGACCAGAAATAGACGTCTAAAATAGGTTGATTTTTAGATCTAAAATAGGTTGATATATAGACCTAAAATAGACGATTTATAGACCAGAAATAGACGTCTAAAATAGGTTGATTTTTAGATCTAAAATAGGTTGATATATAGACCTAAAATAGACGCCTCAATTAGGTTGATTTATAGACCCTTAGGTTGATTTATAGACCTAAAGTAGACGTTTAAAATAGGTTTATTTTTAGATCTAAAATAGGTTGATATATAGACCTAAAATAGACGATTTATAGACCAGAAATAGACATCTAAAATAGGTTGATTTTTAGATCTAAAATAGGTTGATATATAGACCTAAAATAGACGCCTAAATTAGGTTGAATTATAGACCCTTAGGTTGATTTACAGACCTAAAGTAGACGTTTAAAATAGGTTTATTTTTAGATCTAAAATAGGTTGATATATAGACCTAAAATAGACGATTTATAAACCAGAAATAGACGTCTAAAATAGGTTGATTTTTAGATCTAAAATAGGTTGATATATAGACCTGAAATAGACGCCTAAATTAGGTTGATTTATAGACCTAAAGTAGACGTTTAAAATAGATCTAAAATAGGTTGATTTATAGACCAGAAATAGACGTCTAAAATAGGTTGATTTTTAGATCTAAAATAGGTTGATATATAGACCTAAAATAGACGCCTAAATTAGGTTGATTTATAGACCCTTAGGTTGATTTATAGACCTAAAGTAGACGTTTAAAATAGGTTTAATTATAGATCTCAAATAGATGTCTAAAATAGGTTTATTTTTAGATCTAAAATAGGTTGATATATAGACCTAAAATAGACGATTTATAGACCAGAAATAGACGTCTAAAATAGGTTGATTTTTTAGATCTAAAATAGGTTGATATATAGACCTAAAATAGACGCCTAGATTAGGTTGATTTATAGACCCTTAGGTTGATTTATAGACCTAACGTAGACGTTTAAAATAGGTTTATTTATAGATCTAAAATAGGTTGATTTATAGACCAGAAATAGATGTCTAAAATAGGTTGATTTTTAGATCTAAAATAGGTTGATATATAGACCTAAAATAGACGCCTAAATTAGGTTGATTTATAGACCCTTAGGTTGATGTATAGACCTAAAGTAGACGTTTAAAATAGATCTAAAATAGGTTGATTTATAGACCAGAAATAGACGTCTAAAATAGGTTGATTTTTAGATCTAAAATAGGTTGATATATAGACCTAAAATAGACGCCTAAGTTAGGTTGATTTATAGACCTAAAGTAGACGTTTAAAATAGCTTTAATTATAGATCTCAAATAGACCAGAAATAGACGTCTAAAATAGGTTGATTTTTAAATCTAAAATAGGTTGATATATAGACCTAAAATAGACGATCTATAGACCAGAAATAGACGTCTAAAATAGGTTGATTTTTAGATCTAAAATAGGTTGATATATAGACCTAAAATACATGCCTAAATTAGGTTGATTTATAGACCCTTAGGTTGATTTATAGGCCTAAAGTAGACGTTTAAAATAGGTTGATTTTTAGATCTAAAATAGGTTGATATATAGACCTAAAATAGACGATTTATAGACCAGAAATAGACGTCTAATATAGGTTGATTTTTAGATCTAAAATAGGTTGATATATAGACCTAAAATAGACGCCTAAATTAGGTTGATTTATAGACCTAAAGTAGACGTTTAAAATAGATCTAAAATAGGTTGATTTATAGACCAGAAATAGACGTCTAAAATAGGTTGATTTTCAGATCTAAAATAGGTTGATATATAGACCTAAAATAGACGCCTAAATTAGGTTGATTTATAGACCCTTAGGTTGATTTATAGACCTAAAGTAGACGTTTAAAATAGATCTAAAATAGGTTGATTTATAGACCAGAAATAGACGTCTAAAATAGGTTGATTTTTTAGATCTAAAATAGGTTGATATATAGACCTAAAATAGACACCTAGATTAGGTTGATTTATAGACCCTTAGGTTGATTTATAGACCTAACGTAGACGTTTAAAATAGGTTTATTTATAGATCTAAAATAGGTTGATTTATAGACCAGAAATAGACGTCTAAAATAGGATGATTTTTAGATCTAAAATAGGTTGATATATAGACCTAAAATAGACGCCTAAATTAGGTTGATTTATAGACCCTTAGGTTGATTTATAGACCTAAAGTAGACGTTTAAAATAGATCTAAAATAGGTTGATTTATAGACCAGAAATAGACGTCTAAAATAGGTTGATTTTTAGATCTAAAATAGGTTGATATATAGACCTAAAATAGACGCCTAAATTAGGTTGATTTATAGACCCTTAGGTTGATTTATAGACCTAAAGTAGACGTTTAAAATAGATCTAAAATAGGTTGATTTATAGACCAGAAATAGACGTCTAAAATAGGTTGATATATAGACCTAAAATAGACGCCTAAATTAGGTTGATTTATAGACCCTTAGGTTGATTTATAGACCTAAAGTAGACGTTTAAAATAGGTTTATTTATAGATCTAAAATAGACCAGAAATAGACGTCTAAAATAGGTTGATTTTTAGATCTAAAATAGGTTGATATATAGACCTAAAATAGACGCCTAAATTAGGTTGATTTATAGACCCTTAGGTTGATTTATAGACCTAAAGTAGACGTTTAAAATAGATCTAAAATAGGTTGATTTATAGACCAGAAATAGACGTCTAAAATAGGTTGATTTTTAGATCTAAAATAGGTTGATATATAGACCTAAAATAGACGCCTAAATTAGGTTGATTCATAGACCCTTAGGTTGATTAATAGACCTAAAGTAGACGTTTAAAATAGGTTTAATTATAGATCTAAAATAGACCAGAAATAGACGTCTAAAATAGGTTGATTTTTAGATCTAAAATAGGTTGATATATAGACCTAAAATGGACACCTAAATTAGGTTGATTTATAGACCCTTAGGTTGATTTATAGACCTAAAGTAGACGTTTAAAATAGGTTTATTTATAGATCTAAAATAGGTTGATTTTATAGATTTAAAATAGGTTGATATATAGACCTAAAATAGACGCCTATATTAGGTTGATTTATAGACCCTTAGGTTGATTTATAGACCTAACGTAGACGTTTAAAATAGGTTTATTTATAGATCTAAAATAGGTTGATTAATAGACCAGAAATAGACGTCTAAAATAGGTTGATTTTCAGATCTAAAATAGGTTGATATATAGACCTAAAATAGACGCCTAAATTAGGTTGATTTATAGACCCTTAGGTTGATTTATAGACCTAAAGTAGACGTTTAAAATAGATCTAAAATAGGTTGATTTATAGACCAGAAATAGACGTCTAAAATAGGTTGATTTTTTAGATCTAAAATAGGTTGATATATAGACCTAAAATAGACACCTAGATTAGGTTGATTTATAGACCCTTAGGTTGATTTATAGACCTAACGTAGACGTTTAAAATAGGTTTATTTATAGATCCAAAATAGGTTGATTTATAGACCAGAAATAGACGTCTAAAATAGGATGATTTTTAGATCTAAAATAGGTTGATATATAGACCTAAAATAGACGCCTAAATTAGGTTGATTTATAGACCCTTAGGTTGATTTATAGACCTAAAGTAGACGTTTAAAATAGATCTAAAATAGGTTGATTTATAGACCAGAAATAGACGTCTAAAATAGGTTGATTTTTAGATCTAAAATAGGTTGATATATAGACCTAAAATAGACGCCTAAATTAGGTTGATTTATAGACCCTTAGGTTGATTTATAGACCTAAAGTAGACGTTTAAAATAGATCTAAAATAGGTTGATTTATAGACCAGAAATAGACGTCTAAAATAGGTTGATATATAGACCTAAAATAGACGCCTAAATTAGGTTGATTTATAGACCCTTAGGTTGATTTATAGACCTAAAGTAGACGTTTAAAATAGGTTTATTTATAGATCTAAAATAGACCAGAAATAGACGTCTAAAATAGGTTGATTTTTAGATCTAAAATAGGTTGATATATAGACCTAAAATAGACGCCTAAATTAGGTTGATTTATAGACCCTTAGGTTGATTTATAGACCTAAAGTAGACGTTTAAAATAGATCTAAAATAGGTTGATTTATAGACCAGAAATAGACGTCTAAAATAGGTTGATTTTTAGATCTAAAATAGGTTGATATATAGACCTAAAATAGACGCCTAAATTAGGTTGATTCATAGACCCTTAGGTTGATTAATAGACCTAAAGTAGACGTTTAAAATAGGTTTAATTATAGATCTAAAATAGACCAGAAATAGACGTCTAAAATAGGTTGATTTTTAGATCTAAAATAGGTTGATATATAGACCTAAAATGGACACCTAAATTAGGTTGATTTATAGACCCTTAGGTTGATTTATAGACCTAAAGTAGACGTTTAAAATAGGTTTATTTATAGATCTAAAATAGGTTGATTTTATAGATTTAAAATAGGTTGATATATAGACCTAAAATAGACGCCTATATTAGGTTGATTTATAGACCCTTAGGTTGATTTATAGACCTAACGTAGACGTTTAAAATAGGTTTATTTATAGATCTAAAATAGGTTGATTAATAGACCAGAAATAGACGTCTAAAATAGGTTGATTTTTAGATGTAAAATAGGTTGATATATAGACCTAAAATAGACGCCTAAATTAGGTTGATTTATAGACCCTTAGGTTGATTTATAGACCTAAAGTAGACGTTTAAAATAGGTTTAATTATAGATCTAAAATAGACCAGAAATAGACGTCTAAAATAGGTTGATTTTTAGATCTAAAATAGGTTGATATATAGACGTAAAATAGACGCCTAAATTAGGTTGATTTATAGACCCTTAGGTTGATTTATGGACCTAAAGTAGACGTTTAAAATAGATCTAAAATAGGTTGATTTATAGACCAGAAATAGACGTCTAAAATAGGTTGATTTTTAGATCTAAAATAGGTTGATATATAGACCTAAAATAGACGCCTAAATTAGGTTGATTTATAGACCCTTAGGTTGATTTATAGACCTAAAGTAGACGTTTAAAATAGGTTTATTTATAGATCTAAAATAGGTTGATTTATAGACCAGAAATAGACGTCTAACATAGGTTGATTTTTAGATCTAAAATAGGTTGATATATAGACCTAAAATAGACGCCTAAATTAGGTTGATTTATAGACCCTTAGGTTGATTTATAGACCTAAAGTAGACGTTTAAAATAGGTTTAATTATAGATCTCAAATAGACCAGAAATAGACGTCTAAAATAGGTTGATTTTTAGATCTAAAATAGGTTGATATATAGACCTAAAATAGACGATTTATAGACCAGAAATAGACGTCTAAAATAGGTTGATTTTTAGATCTAAAATAGGTTGATATATAGACCTAAAATAGACGCCTAAATTAGGTTGATTTATAGACCCTTAGGTTTATTTATAGACCTAAAGTAGACGTTTAAAATAGGTTTATTTTTAGATCTAAAATAGGTTGATATATAGACCTAAAATAGACGATTTATAGACCAGAAATAGACGTCTAAAATAGGTTGATTTTTAGATCTAAAATAGGTTGATATATAGACCTAAAATAGACGCCTAAATTAGGTTGAATTATAGACCCTTAGGTTGATTTATAGACCTAAAGTAGACGTTTAAAATAGGTTTATTTTTAGATCTAAAATAGGTTGATATATAGACCTAAAATAGACGATTTATAAACCAGAAATAGACGTCTAAAATAGGTTGATTTTTAGATCTAAAATAGGTTGATATATAGACCTAAAATAGACGCCTAAATTAGGTTGATTTATAGACCTAAAGTAGACGTTTAAAATAGATCTAAAACAGGTTGATTTATAGACCAAAAATAGACGTCTAAAATAGGTTGATTTTTAAACCAAAAATAGACGTCTGAAAAAGGTTGATTTTTAAACCAAAAATAGACGTCTAAAATAGGTTGATTTTTAAACCAAAAATAGACGTCTAAAATAGGTTGATTTTTAAACCAAAAATAGACGTCTAAAATAGGTTGATTTTTAAACCAAATCTAGACGTCTAAAATAGGTTGATTTTTAAACAAGAAATAGACGTCTAAAATAGGTTGATTTTTAGATCTAAAATAGGTTGATATATAGACCTAAAATGGACACCTAATTTAGGTTGATTTATAGACCCTTAGGTTGATTTATAGACCTAAAGTAGACGTTTAAAATAGGTTTATTTATAGATCTAAAATAGGTTGATTTATAGACCAGAAATACACGTCTAAAATAGGTTGATTTTTTTAGATCTAAAATAGGTTGATATATAGACCTAAAATAGACCCCTAGATTGGGTTGATTTATAGACCTAACGTAGACGTTTAAAATAGGTTTATTTATAGATCTAAAATAGGTTGATTAATAGACCAGAAATAGACGTCTAAAATAGGTTGATTTTTAGATCTAAAATAGGTTGATATATAGACCTAAAATAGACGCCTAAATTAGGTTGATTTATAGACCCTTAGGTTGATTTATAGACCTAAAGTAGACGTTTAAAATAGGTTTAATTATAGATCTAAAATAGACCAGAAATAGACGTCTAAAATAGGTTGATTTTTAGATCTAAAATAGGTTGATATATAGACCTAAAATAGACGCCTAAATTAGGTTGATTTATAGACCCTTAGGTTGATTTATAGACCTAAAGTAGACGTTTAAAATAGATCTAAAATAGGTTGATTTATAGACCAGAAATAGACGTCTAAAATAGGTTGATTTTTAGATCTAAAATAGGTTGATATATAGACCTAAAATAGACGCCTAAATTAGGTTGATTTATAGACCCTTAGGTTGATTTATAGACCTAAAGTAGACGTTTAAAATAGGTTTATTTATAGATCTAAAATAGGTTGATTTATAGACCAGAAATAGACGTCTAAAATAGGTTGATTTTTAGATCTAAAATAGGTTGATATATAGACCTAAAATAGACGCCTAAATTAGGTTGATTTATAGACCCTTAGGTTGATTTATAGACCTAAAGTAGACGTTTAAAATAGGTTTAATTATAGATCTCAAATAGACCAGAAATAGACGTCTAAAATAGGTTGATTTTTAGATCTAAAATAGGTTGATATATAGACCTAAAATAGACGCCTAAATTAGGTTGATTTATAGACCATTAGGTTGATTTATAGACCTAAAGTAGACGTTTAAAATAGGTTTATTTTTAGATCTAAAATAGGTTGATATATAGACCTAAAATAGACGATTTATAGACCAGAAACAGACGTCTAAAATAGGTTGATTTTTAGATCTAAAATAGGTTGATATATAGACCTAAAATAGACGCCTAAATTAGGTTGATTTATAGACCCTTAGGTTGATTTATAGACCTAAAGTAGACGTTTAAAATAGGTTTATTTATAGATCTAAAATAGACCAGAAATAGACGTCTAAAATAGGTTGATTTTTAGATCTAAAATAGGTTGATATATAGACCTAAAATAGACGCCTAAATTAGGTTGATTTATAGACCCTTAGGTTGATTTATAGACCTAAAGTAGACGTTTAAAATAGGTTTAATTATAGATCTCAAATAGACCAGAAATAGACGTCTAAAATAGGTTGATTTTTAGATCTAAAATAGGTTGATATATAGACCTAAAATAGACGATTTATAGACCAGAAATAGACGTCTAAAATAGGTTGATTTTTAGATCTAAAATAGGTTGATATATAGACCTAAAATAGACGCCTCAATTAGGTTGATTTATAGACCCTTAGGTTGATTTATAGACCTAAAGTAGACGTTTAAAATAGGTTTATTTTTAGATCTAAAATAGGTTGATATATAGACCTAAAATAGACGATTTATAGACCAGAAATAGACATCTAAAATAGGTTGATTTTTAGATCTAAAATAGGTTGATATATAGACCTAAAATAGACGCCTAAATTAGGTTGAATTATAGACCCTTAGGTTGATTTACAGACCTAAAGTAGACGTTTAAAATAGGTTTATTTTTAGATCTAAAATAGGTTGATATATAGACCTAAAATAGACGATTTATAAACCAGAAATAGACGTCTAAAATAGGTTGATTTTTAGATCTAAAATAGGTTGATATATAGACCTGAAATAGACGCCTAAATTAGGTTGATTTATAGACCTAAAGTAGACGTTTAAAATAGATCTAAAATAGGTTGATTTATAGACCAGAAATAGACGTCTAAAATAGGTTGATTTTTAGATCTAAAATAGGTTGATATATAGACCTAAAATAGACGCCTAAATTAGGTTGATTTATAGACCCTTAGGTTGATTTATAGACCTAAAGTAGACGTTTAAAATAGGTTTAATTATAGATCTCAAATAGATGTCTAAAATAGGTTTATTTTTAGATCTAAAATAGGTTGATATATAGACCTAAAATAGACGATTTATAGACCAGAAATAGACGTCTAAAATAGGTTGATTTTTTAGATCTAAAATAGGTTGATATATAGACCTAAAATAGACGCCTAGATTAGGTTGATTTATAGACCCTTAGGTTGATTTATAGACCTAACGTAGACGTTTAAAATAGGTTTATTTATAGATCTAAAATAGGTTGATTTATAGACCAGAAATAGATGTCTAAAATAGGTTGATTTTTAGATCTAAAATAGGTTGATATATAGACCTAAAATAGACGCCTAAATTAGGTTGATTTATAGACCCTTAGGTTGATGTATAGACCTAAAGTAGACGTTTAAAATAGATCTAAAATAGGTTGATTTATAGACCAGAAATAGACGTCTAAAATAGGTTGATTTTTAGATCTAAAATAGGTTGATATATAGACCTAAAATAGACGCCTAAGTTAGGTTGATTTATAGACCTAAAGTAGACGTTTAAAATAGCTTTAATTATAGATCTCAAATAGACCAGAAATAGACGTCTAAAATAGGTTGATTTTTAAATCTAAAATAGGTTGATATATAGACCTAAAATAGACGATCTATAGACCAGAAATAGACGTCTAAAATAGGTTGATTTTTAGATCTAAAATAGGTTGATATATAGACCTAAAATACATGCCTAAATTAGGTTGATTTATAGACCCTTAGGTTGATTTATAGGCCTAAAGTAGACGTTTAAAATAGGTTGATTTTTAGATCTAAAATAGGTTGATATATAGACCTAAAATAGACGATTTATAGACCAGAAATAGACGTCTAATATAGGTTGATTTTTAGATCTAAAATAGGTTGATATATAGACCTAAAATAGACGCCTAAATTAGGTTGATTTATAGACCTAAAGTAGACGTTTAAAATAGATCTAAAATAGGTTGATTTATAGACCAGAAATAGACGTCTAAAATAGGTTGATTTTCAGATCTAAAATAGGTTGATATATAGACCTAAAATAGACGCCTAAATTAGGTTGATTTATAGACCCTTAGGTTGATTTATAGACCTAAAGTAGACGTTTAAAATAGATCTAAAATAGGTTGATTTATAGACCAGAAATAGACGTCTAAAATAGGTTGATTTTTTAGATCTAAAATAGGTTGATATATAGACCTAAAATAGACACCTAGATTAGGTTGATTTATAGACCCTTAGGTTGATTTATAGACCTAACGTAGACGTTTAAAATAGGTTTATTTATAGATCTAAAATAGGTTGATTTATAGACCAGAAATAGACGTCTAAAATAGGATGATTTTTAGATCTAAAATAGGTTGATATATAGACCTAAAATAGACGCCTAAATTAGGTTGATTTATAGACCCTTAGGTTGATTTATAGACCTAAAGTAGACGTTTAAAATAGATCTAAAATAGGTTGATTTATAGACCAGAAATAGACGTCTAAAATAGGTTGATTTTTAGATCTAAAATAGGTTGATATATAGACCTAAAATAGACGCCTAAATTAGGTTGATTTATAGACCCTTAGGTTGATTTATAGACCTAAAGTAGACGTTTAAAATAGATCTAAAATAGGTTGATTTATAGACCAGAAATAGACGTCTAAAATAGGTTGATATATAGACCTAAAATAGACGCCTAAATTAGGTTGATTTATAGACCCTTAGGTTGATTTATAGACCTAAAGTAGACGTTTAAAATAGGTTTATTTATAGATCTAAAATAGACCAGAAATAGACGTCTAAAATAGGTTGATTTTTAGATCTAAAATAGGTTGATATATAGACCTAAAATAGACGCCTAAATTAGGTTGATTTATAGACCCTTAGGTTGATTTATAGACCTAAAGTAGACGTTTAAAATAGATCTAAAATAGGTTGATTTATAGACCAGAAATAGACGTCTAAAATAGGTTGATTTTTAGATCTAAAATAGGTTGATATATAGACCTAAAATAGACGCCTAAATTAGGTTGATTCATAGACCCTTAGGTTGATTAATAGACCTAAAGTAGACGTTTAAAATAGGTTTAATTATAGATCTAAAATAGACCAGAAATAGACGTCTAAAATAGGTTGATTTTTAGATCTAAAATAGGTTGATATATAGACCTAAAATGGACACCTAAATTAGGTTGATTTATAGACCCTTAGGTTGATTTATAGACCTAAAGTAGACGTTTAAAATAGGTTTATTTATAGATCTAAAATAGGTTGATTTTATAGATTTAAAATAGGTTGATATATAGACCTAAAATAGACGCCTATATTAGGTTGATTTATAGACCCTTAGGTTGATTTATAGACCTAACGTAGACGTTTAAAATAGGTTTATTTATAGATCTAAAATAGGTTGATTAATAGACCAGAAATAGACGTCTAAAATAGGTTGATTTTTAGATCTAAAATAGGTTGATATATAGACCTAAAATAGACGCCTAAATTAGGTTGATTTATAGACCCTTAGGTTGATTTATAGACCTAAAGTAGACGTTTAAAATAGGTTTAATTATAGATCTAAAATAGACCAGAAATAGACGTCTAAAATAGGTTGATTTTTAGATCTAAAATAGGTTGATATATAGACGTAAAATAGACGCCTAAATTAGGTTGATTTATAGACCCTTAGGTTGATTTATGGACCTAAAGTAGACGTTTAAAATAGATCTAAAATAGGTTGATTTATAGACCAGAAATAGACGTCTAAAATAGGTTGATTTTTAGATCTAAAATAGGTTGATATATAGACCTAAAATAGACGCCTAAATTAGGTTGATTTATAGACCCTTAGGTTGATTTATAGACCTAAAGTAGACGTTTAAAATAGGTTTATTTATAGATCTAAAATAGGTTGATTTATAGACCAGAAATAGACGTCTAAAATAGGTTGATTTTTAGATCTAAAATAGGTTGATATATAGACCTAAAATAGACGCCTAAATTAGGTTGATTTATAGACCCTTAGGTTGATTTATAGACCTAAAGTAGACGTTTAAAATAGGTTTAATTATAGATCTCAAATAGACCAGAAATAGACGTCTAAAATAGGTTGATTTTTAGATCTAAAATAGGCTGATATATAGACCTAAAATAGACGATTTATAGACCAGAAATAGACGTCTAAAATAGGTTGATTTTTAGATCTAAAATAGGTTGATATATAGACCTAAAATAGACGCCTAAATTAGGTTGATTTATAGACCCTTAGGTTGATTTATAGACCTAAAGTAGACGTTTAAAATAGGTTTATTTTTAGATCTAAAATAGGTTGATATATAGACCTAAAATAGACGATTTATAGACCAGAAATAGACGTCTAAAATAGGTTGATTTTTAGATCTAAAATAGGTTGATATATAGACCTAAAATAGACGCCTAAATTAGGTTGAATTATAGACCCTTAGGTTGATTTATAGACCTAAAGTAGACGTTTAAAATAGGTTTATTTTTAGATCTAAAATAGGTTGATATATAGACCTAAAATAGACGATTTATAAACCAGAAATAGACGTCTAAAATAGGTTGATTTTTAGATCTAAAATAGGTTGATATATAGACCTAAAATAGACGCCTAAATTAGGTTGATTTATAGACCTAAAGTAGACGTTTAAAATAGATCTAAAATAGGTTGATTTATAGACCAAAAATAGACGTCTAAAATAGGTTGATTTTTAAACCAAAAATAGACGTCTGAAAAAGGTTGATTTTTAAACCAAAAATAGACGTCTAAAAAAGGTTGATTTTAAAACAAAAAATAGACGTCTAAAATAGGTTGATTTTTAAACCAAAAATAGACGTCTAAAATAGGTTGATTTTTAAACCAAATCTAGACGTCTAAAATAGGTTGATTTTTAAACCAGAAATAGACGTCTAAAATAGGTTGATTTTTAGATCTAAAATAGGTTGATATATAGACCTAAAATGGACACCTAAATTAGGTTGATTTATAGACCCTTAGGTTGATTTATAGACCTAAAGTAGACGTTTAAAATAGGTTTATTTATAGATCTAAAATAGGTTGATTTATAGACCAGAAATACACGTCTAAAATAGGTTGATTTTTTTAGATCTAAAATAGGTTGATATATAGACCTAAAATAGACCCCTAGATTGGGTTGATTTATAGACCTAACGTAGACGTTTAAAATAGGTTTATTTATAGATCTAAAATAGGTTGATTAATAGACCAGAAAAAGACGTCTAAAAAAGGTTGATTTTTAGATCTAAAATAGGTTGATATATAGACCTAAAATAGACGCCTAAATTAGGTTGATTTATAGACCCTTAGGTTGATTTATAGACCTAAAGTAGACGTTTAAAATAGGTTTAATTATAGATCTAAAATAGACCAGAAATAGACGTCTAAAATAGGTTGATTTTTAGATCTAAAATAGGTTGATATATAGACGTAAAATAGACGCCTAAATTAGGTTGATTTATAGACCCTTAGGTTGATTTATGGACCTAAAGTAGACGTTTAAAATAGATCTAAAATAGGTTGATTTATAGACCAGAAATAGACGTCTAAAATAGGTTGATTTTTAGATCTAAAATAGGTTGATATATAGACCTAAAATAGACGCCTAAATTAGGTTGATTTATAGACCCTTAGGTTGATTTATAGACCTAAAGTAGACGTTTAAAATAGGTTTATTTATAGATCTAAAATAGGTTGATTTATAGACCAGAAATAGACGTCTAAAATAGGTTGATTTTTAGATCTAAAATAGGTTGATATATAGACCTAAAATAGACGCCTAAATTAGGTTGATTTATAGACCCTTAGGTTGATTTATAGACCTAAAGTAGACGTTTAAAATAGGTTTAATTATAGATCTCAAATAGACCAGAAATAGACGTCTAAAATAGGTTGATTTTTAGATCTAAAATAGGCTGATATATAGACCTAAAATAGACGATTTATAGACCAGAAATAGACGTCTAAAATAGGTTGATTTTTAGATCTAAAATAGGTTGATATATAGACCTAAAATAGACGCCTAAATTAGGTTGATTTATAGACCCTTAGGTTGATTTATAGACCTAAAGTAGACGTTTAAAATAGGTTTATTTTTAGATCTAAAATAGGTTGATATATAGACCTAAAATAGACGATTTATAGACCAGAAATAGACGTCTAAAATAGGTTGATTTTTAGATCTAAAATAGGTTGATATATAGACCTAAAATAGACGCCTAAATTAGGTTGAATTATAGACCCTTAGGTTGATTTATAGACCTAAAGTAGACGTTTAAAATAGGTTTATTTTTAGATCTAAAATAGGTTGATATATAGACCTAAAATAGACGATTTATAAACCAGAAATAGACGTCTAAAATAGGTTGATTTTTAGATCTAAAATAGGTTGATATATAGACCTAAAATAGACGCCTAAATTAGGTTGATTTATAGACCTAAAGTAGACGTTTAAAATAGATCTAAAATAGGTTGATTTATAGACCAAAAATAGACGTCTAAAATAGGTTGATTTTTAAACCAAAAATAGACGTCTGAAAAAGGTTGATTTTTAAACCAAAAATAGACGTCTAAAAAAGGTTGATTTTAAAACAAAAAATAGACGTCTAAAATAGGTTGATTTTTAAACCAAAAATAGACGTCTAAAATAGGTTGATTTTTAAACCAAATCTAGACGTCTAAAATAGGTTGATTTTTAAACCAGAAATAGACGTCTAAAATAGGTTGATTTTTAGATCTAAAATAGGTTGATATATAGACCTAAAATGGACACCTAAATTAGGTTGATTTATAGACCCTTAGGTTGATTTATAGACCTAAAGTAGACGTTTAAAATAGGTTTATTTATAGATCTAAAATAGGTTGATTTATAGACCAGAAATACACGTCTAAAATAGGTTGATTTTTTTAGATCTAAAATAGGTTGATATATAGACCTAAAATAGACCCCTAGATTGGGTTGATTTATAGACCTAACGTAGACGTTTAAAATAGGTTTATTTATAGATCTAAAATAGGTTGATTAATAGACCAGAAAAAGACGTCTAAAAAAGGTTGATTTTTAGATCTAAAATAGGTTGATATATAGACCTAAAATAGACGCCTAAATTAGGTTGATTTATAGACCCTTAGGTTGATTTATAGACCTAAAGTAGACGTTTAAAATAGGTTTAATTATAGATCTAAAATAGACCAGAAATAGACGTCTAAAATAGGTTGATTTTTAGATCTAAAATAGGTTGATATATAGACGTAAAATAGACGCCTAAATTAGGTTGATTTATAGACCCTTAGGTTGATTTATAGACCTAAAGTAGACGTTTAAAATAGATCTAAAATAGGTTGATTTATAGACCAGAAATAGACGTCTAAAATAGGTTGATTTTTAGATCTAAAATAGGTTGATATATAGACCTAAAATAGACGCCTAAATTAGGTTGATTTATAGACCCTTAGGTTGATTTATAGACCTAAAGTAGACGTTTAAAATAGGTTTATTTATAGATCTAAAATAGGTTGATTTATAGACCAGAAATAGACGTCTAAAATAGGTTGATTTTTAGATCTAAAATAGGTTGATATATAGACCTAAAATAGACGCCTAAATTAGGTTGATTTATAGACCCTTAGGTTGATTTATAGACCTAAAGTAGACGTTTAAAATAGGTTTAATTATAGATCTCAAATAGACCAGAAATAGACGTCTAAAATAGGTTGATTTTTAGATCTAAAATAGGTTGATATATAGACCTAAAATAGACGATTTACAGACCAGAAATAGACGTCTAAAATAGGTTGATTTTTAGATCTAAAATAGGTTGATATATAGACCTAAAATAGACGCCTAAATTAGGTTGATTTATAGACCCTTAGGTTGATTTATAGACCTAAAGTAGACGTTTAAAATAGGTTTATTTTTAGATCTAAAATAGGTTGATATATAGACCTAAAATAGACGATTTATAGACCAGAAATAGACGTCTAAAATAGGTTGATTTTTAGATCTAAAATAGGTTGATATATAGACCTAAAATAGACGCCTAAATTAGGTTGAATTATAGACCCTTAGGTTGATTTATAGACCTAAAGTAGACGTTTAAAATAGGTTTATTTTTAGATCTAAAATAGGTTGATATATAGACCTAAAATAGACGATTTATAAACCAGAAATAGACGTCTAAAATAGGTTGATTTTTAGATCTAAAATAGGTTGATATATAGACCTAAAATAGACGCCTAAATTAGGTTGATTTATAGACCAAAAATAGACGTCTGAAAAAGGTTGATTTTTAAACCAAAAATAGACGTCTGAAAAAGGTTTATTTTTAAACCAAAAATAGACGTCTAAAATAGGTTGATTTTTTTTTAACCAAAAATAGACGTCTAAAATAGGTTGATTTTTAAACCAAATCTAGACGTCTAAAATAGGTTGATTTTTAAACCAGAAATAGACGTCTAAGATACGTTGATTTTTAGATCTAAAATAGGTTGATATATAGACCTAAAATGGACACCTAAATTAGGTTGATTTATAGACCCTTAGGTTGATTTATAGACCTAAAGTAGACGTTTAAAATAGGTTTATTTATAGATCTAAAATAGGTTGATTTATAGACCAGAAATATACGTCTAAAATAGGTTGATTTTTTTAGATCTAAAATAGGTTGATATATAGACCTAAAATAGACCCCTAGATTAGGTTGATTTATAGACCCTTGGGTTGATTTATAGACCTAACGTAGACGTTTAAAATAGGTTTATTTATAGATCTAAAATAGGTTGATTAATAGACCAGAAATAGACGTCTAAAATAGGTTGATTTTTAGATCTAAAATAGGTTGATATATAGACCTAAAATAGACGCCTAAATTAGGTTGATTTATAGACCCTTAGGTTGATTTATAGACCTAAAGTAGACGTTTAAAATAGGTTTAATTATAGATCTAAAATAGACCAGAAATAGACGTCTGAAATAGGTTGATTTTTAGATCTAAAATAGGTTGATATATAGACCTAAAATAGGTTGATTTATAGACCAGAAATAGACGTCTAAAATAGGTTGATTTTTAGATCTAAAATAGGTTGATATATAGACCTAAAATAGACGCCTAAATTAGGTTGATTTATAGACCCTTAGGTTGATTTATAGACCTAAAGTAGACGTTTAAAATAGGTTTAATTATAAATCTCAAATAGACCAGAAATAGACGTCTAAAATAGGTTTATTTTTAGATCTAAAATAGGTTGATATATAGACCTAAAATAGACGATTTATAGACCAGAAATAGACGTCTAAAATAGGTTGATTTTTTAGATCTAAAATAGGTTGATATATAGACCTAAAATAGACGCCTAGATTAGGTTGATTTATAGACCCTTAGGTTGATTTATAGACCTAACGTAGACGTTTAAAATAGGTTTATTTATAGATCTAAAATAGGTTGATTTATAGACCAGAAATAGACGTCTAAAATAGGTTGATTTTTAGATCTAAAATAGGTTGATATATAGACCTAAAATAGACGACTTATAGACCAGAAATAGACGTCTAAAATAGGTTGATTTTTAGATCTAAAATAGGTTGATATATAGACCTAAAATACATGCCTAAATTAGGTTGATTTATAGACCCTTAGGTTGATTTATAGACCTAAAGTAGACGTTTAAAATAGGTTGATTTTTAGATCTAAAATAGGTTGATATATAGACCTAAAATAGACGATTTATAGACCAGAAATAGACGTCTAAAATAGGTTGATTTTTAGATCTAAAATAGGTTGATATATAGACCTAAAATAGACGCCTAAGTTAGGTTGATTTATAGACCCTTAGGTTGATTTATAGACCTAAAGTAGACGTTTAAAATAGGTTTAATTATAGATCTCAAATAGACCAGAAATAGACGTCTGAAATAGGTTGATTTTTAGATCTAAAATAGGTTGATATATAGACGTAAAATAGACGCCTAAATTAGGTTGATTTATAGACCCTTAGGTTGATTTATAGACCTAAAGTAGACGTTTAAAATAGATCTAAAATAGGTTGATTTATAGACCAGAAATAGACGTCTAAAATAGGTTGATTTTTAGATCTAAAATAGGTTGATATATAGACCTAAAATAGACGCCTAAATTAGGTTGATTTATAGACCCTTAGGTTGATTTATAGACCTAAAGTAGACGTTTAAAATAGGTTTATTTATAGATCTAAAATAGGTTGATTTATAGACCAGAAATAGACGTCTAAAATAGGTTGATTTTTAGATCTAAAATAGGTTGATATATAGACCTAAAATAGACGCCTAAATTAGGTTGATTTATAGACCCTTAGGTTGATTTATAGACCTAAAGTAGACGTTTAAAATAGGTTTAATTATAGATCTCAAATAGACCAGAAATAGACGTCTAAAATAGGTTGATTTTTAGATCTAAAATAGGTTGATATATAGACCTAAAATAGACGATTTACAGACCAGAAATAGACGTCTAAAATAGGTTGATTTTTAGATCTAAAATAGGTTGATATATAGACCTAAAATAGACGCCTAAATTAGGTTGATTTATAGACCCTTAGGTTGATTTATAGACCTAAAGTAGACGTTTAAAATAGGTTTATTTTTAGATCTAAAATAGGTTGATATATAGACCTAAAATAGACGATTTATAGACCAGAAATAGACGTCTAAAATAGGTTGATTTTTAGATCTAAAATAGGTTGATATATAGACCTAAAATAGACGCCTAAATTAGGTTGAATTATAGACCCTTAGGTTGATTTATAGACCTAAAGTAGACGTTTAAAATAGGTTTATTTTTAGATCTAAAATAGGTTGATATATAGACCTAAAATAGACGATTTATAAACCAGAAATAGACGTCTAAAATAGGTTGATTTTTAGATCTAAAATAGGTTGATATATAGACCTAAAATAGACGCCTAAATTAGGTTGATTTATAGACCTAAAGTAGACGTTTAAAATAGATCTAAAATAGGTTGATTTATAGACCAAAAATAGACGTCTAAAATAGGTTGATTTTTAAACCAAAAATAGACGTCTGAAAAAGGTTGATTTTTAAACCAAAAATAGACGTCTAAAAAAGGTTGATTTTAAAACCAAAAATAGACGTCTAAAATAGGTTGATTTTTAAACCAAAAATAGACGTCTAAAATAGGTTGATTTTTAAACCAAATCTAGACGTCTAAAATAGGTTGATTTTTAAACCAGAAATAGACGTCTAAAATAGGTTGATTTTTAGATCTAAAATAGGTTGATATATAGACCTAAAATGGACACCTAAATTAGGTTGATTTATAGACCCTTAGGTTGATTTATAGACCTAAAGTAGACGTTTAAAATAGGTTTATTTATAGATCTAAAATAGGTTGATTTATAGACCAGAAATACACGTCTAAAATAGGTTGATTTTTTTAGATCTAAAATAGGTTGATATATAGACCTAAAATAGACCCCTAGATTGGGTTGATTTATAGACCTAACGTAGACGTTTAAAATAGGTTTATTTATAGATCTAAAATAGGTTGATTAATAGACCAGAAATAGACGTCTAAAATAGGTTGATTTTTAGATCTAAAATAGGTTGATATATAGACCTAAAATAGACGCCTAAATTAGGTTGATTTATAGACCCTTAGGTTGATTTATAGACCTAAAGTAGACGTTTAAAATAGGTTTAATTATAGATCTAAAATAGACCAGAAATAGACGTCTAAAATAGGTTGATTTTTAGATCTAAAATAGGTTGATATATAGACGTAAAATAGACGCCTAAATTAGGTTGATTTATAGACCCTTAGGTTGATTTATAGACCTAAAGTAGACGTTTAAAATAGATCTAAAATAGGTTGATTTATAGACCAGAAATAGACGTCTAAAATAGGTTGATTTTTAGATCTAAAATAGGTTGATATATAGACCTAAAATAGACGCCTAAATTAGGTTGATTTATAGACCCTTAGGTTGATTTATAGACCTAAAGTAGACGTTTAAAATAGGTTTATTTATAGATCTAAAATAGGTTGATTTATAGACCAGAAATAGACGTCTAAAATAGGTTGATTTTTAGATCTAAAATAGGTTGATATATAGACCTAAAATAGACGCCTAAATTAGGTTGATTTATAGACCCTTAGGTTGATTTATAGACCTAAAGTAGACGTTTAAAATAGGTTTAATTATAGATCTCAAATAGACCAGAAATAGACGTCTAAAATAGGTTGATTTTTAGATCTAAAATAGGTTGATATATAGACCTAAAATAGACGCCTAAATTAGGTTGATTTATAGACCATTAGGTTGATTTATAGACCTAAAGTAGACGTTTAAAATAGGTTTATTTTTAGATCTAAAATAGGTTGATATATAGACCTAAAATAGACGATTTATAGACCAGAAACAGACGTCTAAAATAGGTTGATTTTTAGATCTAAAATAGGTTGATATATAGACCTAAAATAGACGCCTAAATTAGGTTGATTTATAGACCCTTAGGTTGATTTATAGACCTAAAGTAGACGTTTAAAATAGGTTTATTTATAGATCTAAAAAAAACCAGAAATAGACGTCTAAAATAGGTTGATTTTTAGATCTAAAATAGGTTGATATATAGACCTAAAATAGACGCCTAAATTAGGTTGATTTATAGACCCTTAGGTTGATTTATAGACCTAAAGTAGACGTTTAAAATAGGTTTAATTATAGATCTCAAATAGACCAGAAATAGACGTCTAAAATAGGTTGATTTTTAGATCTAAAATAGGTTGATATATAGACCTAAAATAGACGATTTATAGACCAGAAATAGACGTCTAAAATAGGTTGATTTTTAGATCTAAAATAGGTTGATATATAGACCTAAAATAGACGCCTCAATTAGGTTGATTTATAGACCCTTAGGTTGATTTACAGACCTAAAGTAGACGTTTAAAATAGGTTTATTTTTAGATCTAAAATAGGTTGATATATAGACCTAAAATAGACGATTTATAAACCAGAAATAGACGTCTAAAATAGGTTGATTTTTAGATCTAAAATAGGTTGATATATAGACCTGAAATAGACGCCTAAATTAGGTTGATTTATAGACCTAAAGTAGACGTTTAAAATAGATCTAAAATAGGTTGATTTATAGACCAGAAATAGACGTCTAAAATAGGTTGATTTTTAGATCTAAAATAGGTTGATATATAGACCTAAAATAGACGCCTAAATTAGGTTGATTTATAGACCCTTAGGTTGATTTATAGACCTAAAGTAGACGTTTAAAATAGGTTTAATTATAGATCTCAAATAGATGTCTAAAATAGGTTTATTTTTAGATCTAAAATAGGTTGATATATAGACCTAAAATAGACGATTTATAGACCAGAAATAGACGTCTAAAATAGGTTGATTTTTTAGATCTAAAATAGGTTGATATATAGACCTAAAATAGACGCCTAGATTAGGTTGATTTATAGACCCTTAGGTTGATTTATAGACCTAACGTAGACGTTTAAAATAGGTTTATTTATAGATCTAAAATAGGTTGATTTATAGACCAGAAATAGATGTCTAAAATAGGTTGATTTTTAGATCTAAAATAGGTTGATATATAGACCTAAAATAGACGCCTAAATTAGGTTGATTTATAGACCCTTAGGTTGATGTATAGACCTAAAGTAGACGTTTAAAATAGATCTAAAATAGGTTGATTTATAGACCAGAAATAGACGTCTAAAATAGGTTGATTTTTAGATCTAAAATAGGTTGATATATAGACCTAAAATAGACGCCTAAGTTAGGTTGATTTATAGACCTAAAGTAGACGTTTAAAATAGCTTTAATTATAGATCTCAAATAGACCAGAAATAGACGTCTAAAATAGGTTGATTTTTAAATCTAAAATAGGTTGATATATAGACCTAAAATAGACGATCTATAGACCAGAAATAGACGTCTAAAATAGGTTGATTTTTAGATCTAAAATAGGTTGATATATAGACCTAAAATACATGCCTAAATTAGGTTGATTTATAGACCCTTAGGTTGATTTATAGGCCTAAAGTAGACGTTTAAAATAGGTTGATTTTTAGATCTAAAATAGGTTGATATATAGACCTAAAATAGACGATTTATAGACCAGAAATAGACGTCTAATATAGGTTGATTTTTAGATCTAAAATAGGTTGATATATAGACCTAAAATAGACGCCTAAATTAGGTTGATTTATAGACCTAAAGTAGACGTTTAAAATAGATCTAAAATAGGTTGATTTATAGACCAGAAATAGACGTCTAAAATAGGTTGATTTTCAGATCTAAAATAGGTTGATATATAGACCTAAAATAGACGCCTAAATTAGGTTGATTTATAGACCCTTAGGTTGATTTATAGACCTAAAGTAGACGTTTAAAATAGATCTAAAATAGGTTGATTTATAGACCAGAAATAGACGTCTAAAATAGGTTGATTTTTTAGATCTAAAATAGGTTGATATATAGACCTAAAATAGACACCTAGATTAGGTTGATTTATAGACCCTTAGGTTGATTTATAGACCTAACGTAGACGTTTAAAATAGGTTTATTTATAGATCTAAAATAGGTTGATTTATAGACCAGAAATAGACGTCTAAAATAGGATGATTTTTAGATCTAAAATAGGTTGATATATAGACCTAAAATAGACGCCTAAATTAGGTTGATTTATAGACCCTTAGGTTGATTTATAGACCTAAAGTAGACGTTTAAAATAGATCTAAAATAGGTTGATTTATAGACCAGAAATAGACGTCTAAAATAGGTTGATTTTTAGATCTAAAATAGGTTGATATATAGACCTAAAATAGACGCCTAAATTAGGTTGATTTATAGACCCTTAGGTTGATTTATAGACCTAAAGTAGACGTTTAAAATAGGTTTAATTATAGATCTCAAATAGATGTCTAAAATAGGTTTATTTTTAGATCTAAAATAGGTTGATATATAGACCTAAAATAGACGATTTATAGACCAGAAATAGACGTCTAAAATAGGTTGATTTTTTAGATCTAAAATAGGTTGATATATAGACCTAAAATAGACGCCTAGATTAGGTTGATTTATAGACCCTTAGGTTGATTTATAGACCTAACGTAGACGTTTAAAATAGGTTTATTTATAGATCTAAAATAGGTTGATTTATAGACCAGAAATAGATGTCTAAAATAGGTTGATTTTTAGATCTAAAATAGGTTGATATATAGACCTAAAATAGACGCCTAAATTAGGTTGATTTATAGACCCTTAGGTTGATGTATAGACCTAAAGTAGACGTTTAAAATAGATCTAAAATAGGTTGATTTATAGACCAGAAATAGACGTCTAAAATAGGTTGATTTTTAGATCTAAAATAGGTTGATATATAGACCTAAAATAGACGCCTAAGTTAGGTTGATTTATAGACCTAAAGTAGACGTTTAAAATAGCTTTAATTATAGATCTCAAATAGACCAGAAATAGACGTCTAAAATAGGTTGATTTTTAAATCTAAAATAGGTTGATATATAGACCTAAAATAGACGATCTATAGACCAGAAATAGACGTCTAAAATAGGTTGATTTTTAGATCTAAAATAGGTTGATATATAGACCTAAAATACATGCCTAAATTAGGTTGATTTATAGACCCTTAGGTTGATTTATAGGCCTAAAGTAGACGTTTAAAATAGGTTGATTTTTAGATCTAAAATAGGTTGATATATAGACCTAAAATAGACGATTTATAGACCAGAAATAGACGTCTAATATAGGTTGATTTTTAGATCTAAAATAGGTTGATATATAGACCTAAAATAGACGCCTAAATTAGGTTGATTTATAGACCTAAAGTAGACGTTTAAAATAGATCTAAAATAGGTTGATTTATAGACCAGAAATAGACGTCTAAAATAGGTTGATTTTCAGATCTAAAATAGGTTGATATATAGACCTAAAATAGACGCCTAAATTAGGTTGATTTATAGACCCTTAGGTTGATTTATAGACCTAAAGTAGACGTTTAAAATAGATCTAAAATAGGTTGATTTATAGACCAGAAATAGACGTCTAAAATAGGTTGATTTTTTAGATCTAAAATAGGTTGATATATAGACCTAAAATAGACACCTAGATTAGGTTGATTTATAGACCCTTAGGTTGATTTATAGACCTAACGTAGACGTTTAAAATAGGTTTATTTATAGATCTAAAATAGGTTGATTTATAGACCAGAAATAGACGTCTAAAATAGGATGATTTTTAGATCTAAAATAGGTTGATATATAGACCTAAAATAGACGCCTAAATTAGGTTGATTTATAGACCCTTAGGTTGATTTATAGACCTAAAGTAGACGTTTAAAATAGATCTAAAATAGGTTGATTTATAGACCAGAAATAGACGTCTAAAATAGGTTGATTTTTAGATCTAAAATAGGTTGATATATAGACCTAAAATAGACGCCTAAATTAGGTTGATTTATAGACCCTTAGGTTGATTTATAGACCTAAAGTAGACGTTTAAAATAGATCTAAAATAGGTTGATTTATAGACCAGAAATAGACGTCTAAAATAGGTTGATATATAGACCTAAAATAGACGCCTAACTTAGGTTGATTTATAGACCCTTAGGTTGATTTATAGACCTAAAGTAGACGTTTAAAATAGGTTTATTTATAGATCTAAAATAGACCAGAAATAGACGTCTAAAATAGGTTGATTTTCAGATCTAAAATAGGTTGATATATAGACCTAAAATAGACGCCTAAATTAGGTTGATTTATAGACCCTTAGGTTGATTTATAGACCTAAAGTAGACGTTTAAAATAGATCTAAAATAGGTTGATTTATAGACCAGAAATAGACGTCTAAAATAGGTTGATTTTTTAGATCTAAAATAGGTTGATATATAGACCTAAAATAGACACCTAGATTAGGTTGATTTATAGACCCTTAGGTTGATTTATAGACCTAACGTAGACGTTTAAAATAGGTTTATTTATAGATCTAAAATAGGTTGATTTATAGACCAGAAATAGACGTCTAAAATAGGATGATTTTTAGATCTAAAATAGGTTGATATATAGACCTAAAATAGACGCCTAAATTAGGTTGATTTATAGACCCTTAGGTTGATTTATAGACCTAAAGTAGACGTTTAAAATAGATCTAAAATAGGTTGATTTATAGACCAGAAATAGACGTCTAAAATAGGTTGATTTTTAGATCTAAAATAGGTTGATATATAGACCTAAAATAGACGCCTAAATTAGGTTGATTTATAGACCCTTAGGTTGATTTATAGACCTAAAGTAGACGTTTAAAATAGATCTAAAATAGGTTGATTTATAGACCAGAAATAGACGTCTAAAATAGGTTGATATATAGACCTAAAATAGACGCCTAAATTAGGTTGATTTATAGACCCTTAGGTTGATTTATAGACCTAAAGTAGACGTTTAAAATAGGTTTATTTATAGATCTAAAATAGACCAGAAATAGACGTCTAAAATAGGTTGATTTTTAGATCTAAAATAGGTTGATATATAGACCTAAAATAGACGCCTAAATTAGGTTGATTTATAGACCCTTAGGTTGATTTATAGACCTAAAGTAGACGTTTAAAATAGATCTAAAATAGGTTGATTTATAGACCAGAAATAGACGTCTAAAATAGGTTGATTTTTAGATCTAAAATAGGTTGATATATAGACCTAAAATAGACGCCTAAATTAGGTTGATTCATAGACCCTTAGGTTGATTAATAGACCTAAAGTAGACGTTTAAAATAGGTTTAATTATAGATCTAAAATAGACCAGAAATAGACGTCTAAAATAGGTTGATTTTTAGATCTAAAATAGGTTGATATATAGACCTAAAATGGACACCTAAATTAGGTTGATTTATAGACCCTTAGGTTGATTTATAGACCTAAAGTAGACGTTTAAAATAGGTTTATTTATAGATCTAAAATAGGTTGATTTTATAGATTTAAAATAGGTTGATATATAGACCTAAAATAGACGCCTATATTAGGTTGATTTATAGACCCTTAGGTTGATTTATAGACCTAACGTAGACGTTTAAAATAGGTTTATTTATAGATCTAAAATAGGTTGATTAATAGACCAGAAATAGACGTCTAAAATAGGTTGATTTTTAGATCTAAAATAGGTTGATATATAGACCTAAAATAGACGCCTAAATTAGGTTGATTTATAGACCCTTAGGTTGATTTATAGACCTAAAGTAGACGTTTAAAATAGGTTTAATTATAGATCTCAAATAGACCAGAAATAGACGTCTAAAATAGGTTGATTTTTAGATCTAAAATAGGTTGATATATAGACGTAAAATAGACGCCTAAATTAGGTTGATTTATAGACCCTTAGGTTGATTTATGGACCTAAAGTAGACGTTTAAAATAGATCTAAAATAGGTTGATTTATAGACCAGAAATAGACGTCTAAAATAGGTTGATTTTTAGATCTAAAATAGGTTGATATATAGACCTAAAATAGACGCCTAAATTAGGTTGATTTATAGACCCTTAGGTTGATTTATAGACCTAAAGTAGACGTTTAAAATAGGTTTATTTATAGATCTAAAATAGGTTGATTTATAGACCAGAAATAGACGTCTAAAATAGGTTGATTTTTAGATCTAAAATAGGTTGATATATAGACCTAAAATAGACGCCTAAATTAGGTTGATTTATAGACCCTTAGGTTGATTTATAGACCTAAAGTAGACGTTTAAAATAGGTTTAATTATAGATCTCAAATAGACCAGAAATAGACGTCTAAAATAGGTTGATTTTTAGATCTAAAATAGGTTGATATATAGACCTAAAATAGACGATTTATAGACCAGAAATAGACGTCTAAAATAGGTTGATTTTTAGATCTAAAATAGGTTGATATATAAACCTAAAATAGACGCCTAAATTAGGTTGATTTATAGACCCTTAGGTTGATTTATAGACCTAAAGTAGACGTTTAAAATAGGTTTATTTTTAGATCTAAAATAGGTTGATATATAGACCTAAAATAGACGATTTATAGACCAGAAATAGACGTCTAAAATAGGTTGATTTTTAGATCTAAAATAGGTTGATATATAGACCTAAAATAGACGCCTAAATTAGGTTGAATTATAGACCCTTAGGTTGATTTATAGACCTAAAGTAGACGTTTAAAATAGGTTTATTTTTAGATCTAAAATAGGTTGATATATAGACCTAAAATAGACGATTTATAAACCAGAAATAGACGTCTAAAATAGGTTGATTTTTAGATCTAAAATAGGTTGATATATAGACCTAAAATAGACGCCTAAATTAGGTTGATTTATAGACCTAAAGTAGACGTTTAAAATAGATCTAAAATAGGTTGATTTATAGACCAAAAATAGACGTCTAAAATAGGTTGATTTTTAAACCAAAAATAGACGTCTGAAAAAGGTTGATTTTTAAACCAAAAATAGACGTCTAAAATAGGTTGATTTTTTTTTAACCAAAAATAGACGTCTAAAATAGGTTGATTTTTAAACCAAATCTAGACGTCTAAAATAGGTTGATTTTTAAACCAGAAATAGACGTCTAAAATAGGTTGATTTTTAGATCTAAAATAGGTTGATATATAGACCTAAAATGGACACCTAAATTAGGTTGATTTATAGACCCTTAGGTTGATTTATAGACCTAAAGTAGACGTTTAAAATAGGTTTATTTATAGATCTAAAATAGGTTGATTTATAGACCAGAAATATACGTCTAAAATAGGTTGATTTTTTTAGATCTAAAATAGGTTGATATATAGACCTAAAATAGACCCCTAGATTAGGTTGATTTATAGACCCTTGGGTTGATTTATAGACCTAACGTAGACGTTTAAAATAGGTTTATTTATAGATCTAAAATAGGTTGATTAATAGACCAGAAATAGACGTCTAAAATAGGTTGATTTTTAGATCTAAAATAGGTTGATATATAGACCTAAAATAGACGCCTAAATTAGGTTGATTTATAGACCCTTAGGTTGATTTATAGACCTAAAGTAGACGTTTAAAATAGGTTTATTTATAGATCTAAAATAGGTTGATTTATAGACCAGAAATAGACGTCTATAATAGGTTGATTTTTAGATCTAAAATAGGTTGATATATAGACCTAAAATAAACGCCTAAATTAGGTTGATTTATAGACCCTTAGGTTGATTTATAGACCTAAAGTAGACGTTTAAAATAGATCTAAAATAGGTTGATTTATAGACCAGAAATAGACGTCTAAAATAGGTTGATTTTTAGATCTAAAATAGGTTGATATATAGACCTAAAATAGACGATTTATAGACCAGAAATAGACGTCTAAAATAGGTTGATTTTTAGATCTAAAATAGGTCGATATATAGACCTAAAATAGACGCCTAAATTAGGTTGATTTATAGACCCTTAGGTTGATTTATAGACCTAAAGTAGACGTTTAAAATAGATCTAAAATAGGTTGATTTATAGACCAGAAATAGACGTCTAAAATAGGTTGATTTTCAGATCTAAAATAGGTTGATATATAGACCTAAAATAGACGCCTAAATTAGGTTGATTTATAGACCCTTAGGTTGATTTATAGACCTAAAGTAGACGTTTAAAATAGATCTAAAATAGGTTGATTTATAGACCAGAAATAGACGTCTAAAATAGGTTGATTTTTTAGATCTAAAATAGGTTGATATATAGACCTAAAATAGACACCTAGATTAGGTTGATTTATAGACCCTTAGGTTGATTTATAGACCTAAAGTAGACGTTCAAAATAGGTTTATTTATAGATCTAAAATAGGTTGATTTATAGACCAGAAATAGACGTCTAAAATAGGTTGATTTTTTAGATCTAAAATAGGTTGATATATAGACCTAAAATAGACGCCTAGATTAGGTTGATTTATAGACCCTTAGGTTGATTTATAGACCTAACGTAGACGTTTAAAATAGATCTAAAATAGGTTGATTTATAGACCAGAAATAGACGTCTAAAATAGGTTGATTTTTAGATCTAAAATAGGTTGATATATAGACCTAAAATAGACGCCTAAATTAGGTTGATTTATAGACCCTTAGGTTGATTTATAGACCTAAAGTAGACGTTTAAAATAGGTTTAATTATAGATCTAAAATAGACCAGAAATAGACGTCTGAAATAGGTTGATTTTTAGATCTAAAATAGGTTGATATATAGACCTAAAATAGGTTGATTTATAGACCAGAAATAGACGTCTAAAATAGGTTGATTTTTAGATCTAAAATAGGTTGATATATAGACCTAAAATAGACGCCTAAATTAGGTTGATTTATAGACCCTTAGGTTGATTTATAGACCTATAATAGACGTTTAAAATAGGTTTATTTATAGATCTAAAATAGGTTGATTTATAGACCAGAAATAGACGTCTAAAATAGGTTGATTTTTTAGATTTAAAATAGGTTGATATATAGACCTAAAATAGACGCCTATATTAGGTTGATTTATAGACCCTTAGGTTGATTTATAGACCTAACGTAGACGTTTAAAATAGGTTTATTTATAGATCTAAAATAGGTTGATTTATAGACCAGAAATAGACGTCTAAAATAGGATGATTTTTAGATCTAAAATAGGTTGATATATAGACCTAAAATAGACGCCTAAATTAGGTTGATTTATAGACCCTTAGGTTGATTTATAGACCCTAAAGTAGACGTTTAAAATAGGTTTATTTATAGATCTAAAATAGACCAGAAATAGACGTCTAAAATAGGTTGATTTTTAGATCTAAAATAGGTTGATATATAGACGTAATATAGACGCCTAAATTAGGTTGATTTATAGACCCTTAGAGTGATTTATAGACCTAAAGTAGACGTTTAAAATAGATCTAAAATAGGTTGATTTATAGACCAGAAATAGACGTCTAAAATAGGTTGATTTTTAGATCTAAAATAGGTTGATATATAGACCTTAAATAGACGCCTAAATTAGGTTGATTTATAGACCCTTAGGTTGATTTATAGACCTAAAGTAGACGTTTAAAATAGGTTTATTTATAGATCTAAAATAGGTTGATTTATAGACCAGAAATAGACGTCTAAAATAGGTTGATTTTTAGATCTAAAATAGGTTGATATATAGACCTAAAATAGACGCCTAAATTAGGTTGATTTATAGACCCTTAGGTTGATTTATAGACCTAAAGTAGACGTTTAAAATAGGTTTATTTTTAGATCTAAAATAGGTTGATATATAGACCTAAAATAGACGATTTATAAACCAGAAATAGACGTCTAAAATAGGTTGATTTTTAGATCTAAAATAGGTTGATATATAGACCTAAAATAGACGCCTAAATTAGGTTGATTTATAGACCCTTAGGTTGATTTATAGACCTAAAGTAGACGTTTAAAATAGGTTTATTTATAGATCTAAAATAGGTTGATTTATAGACCAGAAATAGACGTCTAAAATAGGTTGATTTTTAGATCTAAAATAGGTTGATATATAGACCTAAAATAGACGCCTAAATTAGGTTGATTTATAGACCCTTAGGTTGATTTATAGACCTAAAGTAGACGTTTAAAATAGGTTTAATTATAGATCTCAAATAGACCAGAAATAGACGTCTAAAATAGGTTGATTTTTAGATCTAAAATAGGTTGATATATAGACCTAAAATAGACGATTTATAGACCAGAAATAGACGTCTAAAATAGGTTGATTTTTAAACCAAATCTAGACGTCTAAAATAGGTTGATTTTTAAACCAGAAATAGACGTCTAAAATAGGTTGATTTTTAGATCTAAAATAGGTTGATATATAGACCTAAAATGGACACCTAAATTAGGTTGATTTATAGACCCTTAGGTTGATTTATAGACCTAAAGTAGACGTTTAAAATAGGTTTATTTATAGATCTAAAATAGGTTGATTTATAGACCAGAAATACACGTCTAAAATAGGTTGATTTTTTTAGATCTAAAATAGGTTGATATATAGACCTAAAATAGACCCCTAGATTGGGTTGATTTATAGACCTAACGTAGACGTTTAAAATAGGTTTATTTATAGATCTAAAATAGGTTGATTAATAGACCAGAAATAGACGTCTAAAATAGGTTGATTTTTAGATCTAAAATAGGTTGATATATAGACCTAAAATAGACGCCTAAATTAGGTTGATTTATAGACCCTTAGGTTGATTTATAGACCTAAAGTAGACGTTTAAAATAGGTTTAATTATAGATCTAAAATAGACCAGAAATAGACGTCTAAAATAGGTTGATTTTTAGATCTAAAATAGGTTGATATATAGACGTAAAATAGACGCCTAAATTAGGTTGATTTATAGACTCTTAGGTTGATTTATAGACCTAAAGTAGACGTTTAAAATAGATCTAAAATAGGTTGATTTATAGACCAGAAATAGACGTCTAAAATAGGTTGATTTTTAGATCTAAAATAGGTTGATATATAGACCTAAAATAGACGCCTAAATTAGGTTGATTTATAGACCCTTAGGTTGATTTATAGACCTAAAGTAGACGTTTAAAATAGGTTTATTTATAGATCTAAAATAGGTTGATTTATAGACCAGAAATAGACGTCTAAAATAGGTTGATTTTTAGATCTAAAATAGGTTGATATATAGACCTAAAATAGACGCCTAAATTAGGTTGATTTATAGACCCTTAGGTTGATTTATAGACCTAAAGTAGACGTTTAAAATAGGTTTAATTATAGATCTCAAATAGACCAGAAATAGACGTCTAAAATAGGTTGATTTTTAGATCTAAAATAGGTTGATATATAGACCTAAAATAGACGCCTAAATTAGGTTGATTTATAGACCCTTAGGTTGATTTATAGACCTAAAGTAGACGTTTAAAATAGGTTTATTTTTAGATCTAAAATAGGTTGATATATAGACCTAAAATAGACGATTTATAGACCAGAAACAGACGTCTAAAATAGGTTGATTTTTAGATCTAAAATAGGTTGATATATAGACCTAAAATAGACGCCTAAATTAGGTTGATTTATAGACCTAAAGTAGACGTTTAAAATAGATCTAAAATAGGTTGATTTATAGACCAAAAATAGACGTCTAAAATAGGTTGATTTTTAAACCAAAAATAGACGTCTGAAAAAGGTTGATTTTTAAACCAAAAATAGACGTCTAAAAAAGGTTGATTTTAAAACAAAAAATAGACGTCTAAAATAGGTTGATTTTTAAACCAAAAATAGACGTCTAAAATAGGTTGATTTTTAAACCAAATCTAGACGTCTAAAATAGGTTGATTTTTAAACCAGAAATAGACGTCTAAAATAGGTTGATTTTTAGATCTAAAATAGGTTGATATATAGACCTAAAATGGACACCTAAATTAGGTTGATTTATAGACCCTTAGGTTGATTTATAGACCTAAAGTAGACGTTTAAAATAGGTTTATTTATAGATCTAAAATAGGTTGATTTATAGACCAGAAATACACGTCTAAAATAGGTTGATTTTTTTAGATCTAAAATAGGTTGATATATAGACCTAAAATAGACCCCTAGATTGGGTTGATTTATAGACCTAACGTAGACGTTTAAAATAGGTTTATTTATAGATCTAAAATAGGTTGATTAATAGACCAGAAATAGACGTCTAAAATAGGTTGATTTTTAGATCTAAAATAGGTTGATATATAGACCTAAAATAGACGCCTAAATTAGGTTGATTTATAGACCCTTAGGTTCATTTATAGACCTAAAGTAGACGTTTAAAATAGGTTTAATTATAGATCTAAAATAGACCAGAAATAGACGTCTAAAATAGGTTGATTTTTAGATCTAAAATAGGTTGATATATAGACGTAAAATAGACGCCTAAATTAGGTTGATTTATAGACCCTTAGGTTGATTTATAGACCTAAAGTAGACGTTTAAAATAGATCTAAAATAGGTTGATTTATAGACCAGAAATAGATGTCTAAAATAGGTTGATTTTTAGATCTAAAATAGGTTGATATATAGACCTAAAATAGACGCCTAAATTAGGTTGAATTATAGACCCTTAGGTTGATTTATAGACCTAAAGTAGACGTTTAAAATAGGTTTATTTTTAGATCTAAAATAGGTTGATATATAGACCTAAAATAGACGATTTATAAACCAGAAATAGACGTCTAAAATAGGTTGATTTTTAGATCTAAAATAGGTTGATATATAGACCTAAAATAGACGCCTAAATTAGGTTGATTTATAGACCTAAAGTAGACGTTTAAAATAGATCTAAAATAGGTTGATTTATAGACCAAAAATAGACGTCTGAAAAAGGTTGATTTTTAAACCAAAAATAGACGTCTGAAAAAGGTTGATTTTTAAACCAAAAATAGACGTCTAAAATAGGTTGATTGTTTTTTAACCAAAAATAGACGTCTAAAATAGGTTGATTTTTAAACCAAATCTAGACGTCTAAAATAGGTTGATTTTTAAACCAGAAATAGACGTCTAAAATAGGTTGATTTTTAGATCTAAAATAGGTTGATATATAGACCTAAAATGGACACCTAAATTAGGTTTATTTATAGACCCTTAGGTTGATTTATAGACCTAAAGTAGACGTTTAAAATAGGTTTATTTATAGATCTAAAATAGGTTGATTTATAGACCAGAAATATACGTCTAAAATAGGTTGATTTTTTTAGATCTAAAATAGGTTGATATATAGACCTAAAATAGACCCCTAGATTAGGTTGATTTATAGACCCTTGGGTTGATTTATAGACCTAACGTAGACGTTTAAAATAGGTTTATTTATAGATCTAAAATAGGTTGATTAATAGACCAGAAATAGACGTCTAAAATAGGTTGATTTTTAGATCTAAAATAGGTTGATATATAGACCTAAAATAGACGCCTAAATTAGGTTGATTTATAGACCCTTAGGTTGATTTATAGACCTAAAGTAGACGTTTAAAATAGGTTTATTTATAGATCTAAAATAGGTTGATTTATAGACCAGAAATAGACGTCTAAAATAGGTTGATTTTTAGATCTAAAATAGGTTGATATATAGACCTAAAATAGGTTGATTTATAGACCAGAAATAGACGTCTAAAATAGGTTGATTTTTAGATCTAAAATAGGTTGATATATAGACCTAAAATAGACGCCTAAATTAGGTTGATTTATAGACCCTTAGGTTGATTTATAGACCTATAATAGACGTTTAAAATAGGTTTATTTATAGATCTAAAATAGGTTGATTTATAGACCAGAAATAGACGTCTAAAATAGGTTGATTTTTTAGATTTAAAATAGGTTGATATATAGACCTAAAATAGACGCCTATATTAGGTTGATTTATAGACCCTTAGGTTGATTTATAGACCTAACGTAGACGTTTAAAATAGGTTTATTTATAGATCTAAAATAGGTTGATTTATAGACCAGAAATAGACGTCTAAAATAGGATGATTTTTAGATCTAAAATAGGTTGATATATAGACCTAAAATAGACGCCTAAATTAGGTTGATTTATAGACCCTTAGGTTGATTTATAGACCCTAAAGTAGACGTTTAAAATAGGTTTATTTATAGATCTAAAATAGACCAGAAATAGACGTCTAAAATAGGTTGATTTTTAGATCTAAAATAGGTTGATATATAGACGTAATATAGACGCCTAAATTAGGTTGATTTATAGACCCTTAGGTTGATTTATAGACCTAAAGTAGACGTTTAAAATAGATCTAAAATAGGTTGATTTATAGACCAGAAATAGACGTCTAAAATAGGTTGATTTTTAGATCTAAAATAGGTTGATATATAGACCTTAAATAGACGCCTAAATTAGGTTGATTTATAGACCCTTAGGTTGATTTATAGACCTAAAGTAGACGTTTAAAATAGGTTTATTTATAGATCTAAAATAGGTTGATTTATAGACCAGAAATAGACGTCTAAAATAGGTTGATTTTTAGATCTAAAATAGGTTGATATATAGACCTAAAATAGACGCCTAAATTAGGTTGATTTATAGACCCTTAGGTTGATTTATAGACCTAAAGTAGACGTTTAAAATAGGTTTATTTTTAGATCTAAAATAGGTTGATATATAGATCTAAAATAGACGATTTATAAACCAGAAATAGACGTCTAAAATAGGTTGATTTTTAGATCTAAAATAGGTTGATATATAGACCTAAAATAGACGCCTAAATTAGGTTGATTTATAGACCCTTAGGTTGATTTATAGACCTAAAGTAGACGTTTAAAATAGGTTTATTTTTAGATCTAAAATAGGTTGATATATAGACCTAAAATAGACGATTTATAAACCAGAAATAGACGTCTAAAATAGGTTGATTTTTAGATCTAAAATAGGTTGATATATAGACCTAAAATAGACGCCTAAATTAGGTTGATTTATAGACCTAAAGTAGACGTTTAAAATAGATCTAAAATAGGTTGATTTATAGACCAGAAATAGACGTCTAAAATAGGTTGATTTTTAGATCTAAAATAGGTTGATATATAGACCTAAAATAGACCCCTAGATTAGGTTGATTTATAGACCCTTAGGTTGATTTATAGACCTAACGTAGACGTTTAAAATAGGTTTATTTATAGATCTAAAATAGGTTTATTTTTAGATCTAAAATAGGTTGATATATAGACCTAAAATAGACGCCTAAATTAGGTTGATTTATAGACCATTAGGTTGATTTATAGACCTAAAGTAGACGTTTAAAATAGGTTTATTTTTAGATCTAAAATAGGTTGATATATAGACCTAAAATAGACGTTTAATAGACCAGAAATAGACGTCTGAAATAGGTTGATTTTTAGATCTAAAATAGGTTGATATATAGACCTAAAATAGGTTGATTTATAGACCAGAAATAGACGTCTAAAATAGGTTGATTTTTAGATCTAAAATAGGTTGATATATAGACCTAAAATAGACGCCTAAATTAGGTTGATTTATAGACCCTTAGGTTGATTTATAGACCTATAATAGACGTTTAAAATAGGTTTATTTATAGATCTAAAATAGGTTGATTTATAGACCAGAAATAGACGTCTAAAATAGGTTGATTTTTTAGATTTAAAATAGGTTGATATATAGACCTAAAATAGACGCCTATATTAGGTTGATTTATAGACCCTTAGGTTGATTTATAGACCTAACGTAGACGTTTAAAATAGGTTTATTTATAGATCTAAAATAGGTTGATTTATAGACCAGAAATAGACGTCTAAAATAGGATGATTTTTAGATCTAAAATAGGTTGATATATAGACCTAAAATAGACGCCTAAATTAGGTTGATTTATAGACCCTTAGGTTGATTTATAGACCCTAAAGTAGACGTTTAAAATAGGTTTATTTATAGATCTAAAATAGACCAGAAATAGACGTCTAAAATAGGTTGATTTTTAGATCTAAAATAGGTTGATATATAGACGTAATATAGACGCCTAAATTAGGTTGATTTATAGACCCTTAGGTTGATTTATAGACCTAAAGTAGACGTTTAAAATAGATCTAAAATAGGTTGATTTATAGACCAGAAATAGACGTCTAAAATAGGTTGATTTTTAGATCTAAAATAGGTTGATATATAGACCTTAAATAGACGCCTAAATTAGGTTGATTTATAGACCCTTAGGTTGATTTATAGACCTAAAGTAGACGTTTAAAATAGGTTTATTTATAGATCTAAAATAGGTTGATTTATAGACCAGAAATAGACGTCTAAAATAGGTTGATTTTTAGATCTAAAATAGGTTGATATATAGACCTAAAATAGACGCCTAAATTAGGTTGATTTATAGACCCTTAGGTTGATTTATAGACCTAAAGTAGACGTTTAAAATAGGTTTATTTTTAGATCTAAAATAGGTTGATATATAGATCTAAAATAGACGATTTATAAACCAGAAATAGACGTCTAAAATAGGTTGATTTTTAGATCTAAAATAGGTTGATATATAGACCTAAAATAGACGCCTAAATTAGGTTGATTTATAGACCCTTAGGTTGATTTATAGACCTAAAGTAGACGTTTAAAATAGGTTTATTTTTAGATCTAAAATAGGTTGATATATAGACCTAAAATAGACGATTTATAAACCAGAAATAGACGTCTAAAATAGGTTGATTTTTAGATCTAAAATAGGTTGATATATAGACCTAAAATAGACGCCTAAATTAGGTTGATTTATAGACCTAAAGTAGACGTTTAAAATAGATCTAAAATAGGTTGATTTATAGACCAGAAATAGACGTCTAAAATAGGTTGATTTTTAGATCTAAAATAGGTTGATATATAGACCTAAAATAGACGCCTAAATTAGGTTGATTTATAGACCCTTAGGTTGATTTATAGACCTAAAGTAGACGTTTAAAATAGGTTTAATTATAGATCTCAAATAGACCAGAAATAGACGTCTAAAATAGGTTTATTTTTAGATCTAAAATAGGTTGATATATAGACCTAAAATAGACGATTTATAGACCAGAAATAGACGTCTAAAATAGGTTGATTTTTTAGATCTAAAATAGGTTGATATATAGACCTAAAATAGACCCCTAGATTAGGTTGATTTATAGACCCTTAGGTTGATTTATAGACCTAACGTAGACGTTTAAAATAGGTTTATTTATAGATCTAAAATAGGTTTATTTTTAGATCTAATAATAATAATAATTCATTATATTTGTATAGCGCTTTTCAAGAACCCAAAGACGCTTACAGGGAACAATGCAAAGACATACATGGGGGGGGGGGGGGAGGAGGAAACAATCGGATAAACTTAAGAGGAGGAAAGCAGTTATGGGTAGGGGAGGTCATAAGCTTGGGAGAAGAGGTATGTTTTTAGACGGGACTTAAATATGGGAAGTGTGGGTGAGTCACAGACAGACTGGGGGAGAGAGTTCCAGAGTCGGGGTGATGTGCAGGAGAAGGCTCTGTCACCGAAGGATTTGAGTTTGGATTTTGGGACTGTCAAACGTGAAGTATTGGAGGATCGGAGGGGACGGTTGGGGCAGTAGGGGACAAGGAGGTCGGATAGGTAAGTGGGAGCCAGGTGGTGAAGGGCTTTGAAGGTGAGGAGGAGTATCTTGAAGATGATACGCTCCTTCATGGGGAGCCAGTGAAGAGAGTGGAGAACAGGAGTGATGTGTTCACGGGACCGGGTGTGGGTAAGGAGGCGGGCAGCAGAGTTTTGGACTAGTTGAAGTCTATGGAGTGAGTGAGCAGTGATTCCAGTGAGAAGGGAGTTGCAGTAGTCAAGCCGGGATGAGATGAAGGCGTGGATGAGAGATTCAGCGGCAGGGAGAGAAAGGCAGTGCCGGATTTTAGCGATGCGTCGGAGGTGGAAGTAGGAGGTCTTGACAACTGAGCTAACATGAGGTTGAAAGGACAGTGTGGGGTCAAAAATAATGCCAAGATTGCGTGCCAGAGGGGAAGGAGTGATGTTTGAGGAGTCAATGGTGAGTGTGATGGATCCAGTTTTATTAAGGGAGGATTTAGTGCCTATGAGGAGGAGCTCTGTTTTGTCACTGTTGAGTTTGAGAAAGTTGTGGGTCAGCCATGCTTTTATTGTAGAGATGCAGGTTTCAAAATGAGTGAGGGAAGGGTTACGGGTTGGTGTCGTACGTATATAGATCTGGGTGTCATCAGCGTAGCAGTGGAAGTCCAGATTGAGTTTGCGGATGACGGTACCAAGGGGAAAGAGGTAGCAGATGAATAGGAGGGGGCCAAGAACTGAGCCTTGGGGGACCCCTTGTGTAACTGGGGAGAGGATGGATGTGTGACCGGAGAGAGAGATGAAATGGTTTCTGTTGGTGAGGTAGGAGGTGAGCCAGTCGAGTGCGGTGCCCTCAACACCTAGTTGGCGCAGCCTTTGGAGGAGGATGGAATGGTTCACAGTGTCAAAGGCTGCGCTAAGGTCAAGTAGTAGTAGGATGTTGAGGGCACCAGAGTCTGCAGAAATGAGGAGATCGTTGGTGACTTTAACTAGAGCTGTTTCAGTGCTGTGAAGTGGGCGGAATCCGGACTGGAAGGGTTCATAGAGGTTGTTGGACTGGAGATGGGTGTGGAGTTGGGCGGAGACAATGCGTTCAAGGGTTTTGGAAAGGAATGAAAGGTTGGAGATGGGACGGTAGTTGGAGAGGTTGAGTGGGTCCAAGGTGGGCTTTTTGAGAATGGGGGTGATGGCTGCAAGTTTATAGACAGCGGGAAAGTGACCAAGGGATAAAGACTGATTAAAAAGGGTGGTGAGGTGGGGGAGGAGGACAGGGAGGCAGGCCTTAGTTAAGGTCGTTGGAAGAGGGTCAAGAGAGCAGGTGGTTGTCTTGGATGAGGTAATGATGTCTAGGATAGTGGAGGAGTCAACAAGGGAGAAGGCAGTGAGAGAGGGAAAGGGCGGGCAGTCAGGAAGTGGGGGCAGGAGGGCAGGGGAGGAGGAGTTATTGATGATGTCGGTCAGAGAACTGTTGATTTGGGCGATTTTGTTGTTGAAGTTGACAAGGAAGGAGTTACAGAGGGCGGGTGAGGAGGGTGGCTTGGTGACCGGTGGCTGGAGCAATTTGTTGATGGTGGAGAAGAGTATGCGGGGGTTTCGGTTGGTGTTATTAATGAGAGATGAGAAGTAAGCAGATTTGGCAGCAAGAAGAGCGTCACGGTAGGAGGAGATGTGTTGTTCAAAGGTTTCGGCATGGACGGTGAGGCGGGTTTTTTTGTAGAGGCGTTCCAGTTGACGGCCAGTTTGTTTCATGGTGCGGAGTTCCGGTGTGTACCAAGGGGCAGAGTTAGTGAATGTAACAGAGGAAGTTTTCCAGGGGGCTAGGGAATCAAGGGAGTCAGAAAGGATGTTGTTGAGCGTGGTGGCAAGGTCATCAGGGGAGGAAGAAGTGGGGTCGGAGGGAAGAGCAGAGGATAAGAGCTGGCAAAGCGTGATTGGGTTTACAGTCTTGATGTTGCGGTAGGAGATGGTGCGCTTTGTGGATTTATGAGGCGAGGGTAGAGGGGCGGAGAAGAGGATGCAGAGATGATCTGACAGTGGAAAGGTGAGAGGACGGGGGCTGGATGTGAGTGGAAAGGAGGAGCATACTATATCCAGGGTGTGCCCTTTGGTGTGGGTGGGGAAGGTGATGTGCTGGGTGAGATGAAAGCATTCCAGAACGGAGATGAAGTCAGATGTCAGTGGAGCAGTTGGCTGGTCGATGTGGATGTTGAAATCACCGATTAGTAGGAGGCGGTAGGAGACTGAGGATACGATGGTGAGAAGTTCAGAGAGTTCAGAGAGAAAAGACGGATGTGACTCGTAGTCAGAGGGAGCGGGATCGAAGAAGTGCGAGCAGAGCTCCAGAGATACGCGGTGGGCAGGAGAAAAGGCGAGAAAATAAAAGAAAACAAGAAACGAGCACACTTAAAACGGGAAAACACAAAACAGACGGGGGACAAACAAATAGCGGACACGGTTTTCGGGGTAGAAGCGGCAGTCAACAGTCCAGACGCCAGCGTTGCTCTAACCCGGAAGACAAGAAAAAGGGGTGTGTTCGCAGGTTGTGACGCCTCTAAAATAGGTTGATATATAGACCTAAAATAGACGCCTAAATTAGGTTGATTTATAGACCATTAGGTTGATTTATAGACCTAAAGTAGACGTTTAAAATAGGTTTATTTTTAGATCTAAAATAGGTTGATATATAGACCTAAAATAGACGATTTATAGACCAGAAATAGACGTCTAAAATAGGTTGATTTTTAGATCTAAAATAGGTTGATATATAGACCTAAAATAGACGCCTAAATTAGGTTGATTTATAGACCCTTAGGTTGATTTATAGACCTAAAGTAGACGTTTAAAATAGGTTTATTTATAGATCTAAAATAGACCAGAAATAGACGTCTAAAATAGGTTGATTTTTAGATCTAAAATAGGTTGATATATAGACCTAAAATAGACGCCTAAATTAGGTTGATTTATAGACCCTTAGGTTGATTTATAGACCTAAAGTAGACGTTTAAAATAGGTTTAATTATAGATCTCAAATAGACCAGAAATAGACGTCTAAAATAGGTTGATTTTTAGATCTAAAATAGGTTGATATATAGACCTAAAATAGACAATTTATAGACCAGAAATAGACGTCTAAAATAGGTTGATTTTTAGATCTAAAATAGGTTGATATATAGACCTAAAATAGACGCCTCAATTAGGTTGATTTATAGACCCTTAGGTTGATTTATAGACCTAAAGTAGACGTTTAAAATAGGTTTATTTTTAGATCTAAAATAGGTTGATATATAGACCTAAAATAGACGATGTATAGACCAGAAATAGACATCTAAAATAGGTTGATTTTTAGATCTAAAATAGGTTGATATATAGACCTAAAATAGACGCCTAAATTAGGTTGAATTATAGACCCTTAGGTTGATTTACAGACCTAAAGTAGACGTTTAAAATAGGTTTATTTTTAGATCTAAAATAGGTTGATATATAGACCTAAAATAGACGATTTATAAACCAGAAATAGACGTCTAAAATAGGTTGATTTTTAGATCTAAAATAGGTTGATATATAGACCTGAAATAGACGCCTAAATTAGGTTGATTTATAGACCTAAAGTAGACGTTTAAAATAGATCTAAAATAGGTTGATTTATAGACCAGAAATAGACGTCTAAAATAGGTTGATTTTTAGATCTAAAATAGGTTGATATATAGACCTAAAATAGACGCCTAAATTAGGTTGATTTATAGACCCTTAGGTTGATTTATAGACCTAAAGTAGACGTTTAAAATAGGTTTAATTATAGATCTCAAATAGATGTCTAAAATAGGTTTATTTTTAGATCTAAAATAGGTTGATATATAGACCTAAAATAGACGATTTATAGACCAGAAATAGACGTCTAAAATAGGTTGATTTTTTAGATCTAAAATAGGTTGATATATAGACCTAAAATAGACGCCTAGATTAGGTTGATTTATAGACCCTTAGGTTGATTTATAGACCTAACGTAGACGTTTAAAATAGGTTTATTTATAGATCTAAAATAGGTTGATTTATAGACCAGAAATAGATGTCTAAAATAGGTTGATTTTTAGATCTAAAATAGGTTGATATATAGACCTAAAATAGACGCCTAAATTAGGTTGATTTATAGACCCTTAGGTTGATGTATAGACCTAAAGTAGACGTTTAAAATAGATCTAAAATAGGTTGATTTATAGACCAGAAATAGACGTCTAAAATAGGTTGATTTTTAGATCTAAAATAGGTTGATATATAGACCTAAAATAGACGCCTAAGTTAGGTTGATTTATAGACCTAAAGTAGACGTTTAAAATAGCTTTAATTATAGATCTCAAATAGACCAGAAATAGACGTCTAAAATAGGTTGATTTTTAAATCTAAAATAGGTTGATATATAGACCTAAAATAGACGATCTATAGACCAGAAATAGACGTCTAAAATAGGTTGATTTTTAGATCTAAAATAGGTTGATATATAGATCTAAAATACATGCCTAAATTAGGTTGATTTATAGACCCTTAGGTTGATTTATAGGCCTAAAGTAGACGTTTAAAATAGGTTGATTTTTAGATCTAAAATAGGTTGATATATAGACCTAAAATAGACGATTTATAGACCAGAAATAGACGTCTAATATAGGTTGATTTTTAGATCTAAAATAGGTTGATATATAGACCTAAAATAGACGCCTAAATTAGGTTGATTTATAGACCTAAAGTAGACGTTTAAAATAGATCTAAAATAGGTTGATTTATAGACCAGAAATAGACGTCTAAAATAGGTTGATTTTCACATCTAAAATAGGTTGATATATAGACCTAAAATAGACGCCTAAATTAGGTTGATTTATAGACCCTTAGGTTGATTTATAGACCTAAAGTAGACGTTTAAAATAGATCTAAAATAGGTTGATTTATAGACCAGAAATAGACGTCTAAAATAGGTTGATTTTTTAGATCTAAAATAGGTTGATATATAGACCTAAAATAGACACCTAGATTAGGTTGATTTATAGACCCTTAGGTTGATTTATAGACCTAACGTAGACGTTTAAAATAGGTTTATTTATAGATCTAAAATAGGTTGATTTATAGACCAGAAATAGACGTCTAAAATAGGATGATTTTTAGATCTAAAATAGGTTGATATATAGACCTAAAATAGACGCCTAAATTAGGTTGATTTATAGACCCTTAGGTTGATTTATAGACCTAAAGTAGACGTTTAAAATAGATCTAAAATAGGTTGATTTATAGACCAGAAATAGACGTCTAAAATAGGTTGATTTTTAGATCTAAAATAGGTTGATATATAGACCTAAAATAGACGCCTAAATTAGGTTGATTTATAGACCCTTAGGTTTATTTATAGACCTAAAGTAGACGTTTAAAATAGATCTAAAATAGGTTGATTTATAGACCAGAAATAGACGTCTAAAATAGGTTGATATATAGACCTAAAATAGACGCCTAAATTAGGTTGATTTATAGACCCTTAGGTTGATTTATAGACCTAAAGTAGACGTTTAAAATAGGTTTATTTATAGATCTAAAATAGACCAGAAATAGACGTCTAAAATAGGTTGATTTTTAGATCTAAAATAGGTTGATATATAGACCTAAAATAGACGCCTAAATTAGGTTGATTTATAGACCCTTAGGTTGATTTATAGACCTAAAGTAGACGTTTAAAATAGATCTAAAATAGGTTGATTTATAGACCAGAAATAGACGTCTAAAATAGGTTGATTTTTAGATCTAAAATAGGTTGATATATAGACCTAAAATAGACGCCTAAATTAGGTTGATTCATAGACCCTTAGGTTGATTAATAGACCTAAAGTAGACGTTTAAAATAGGTTTAATTATAGATCTAAAATAGACCAGAAATAGACGTCTAAAATAGGTTGATTTTTAGATCTAAAATAGGTTGATATATAGACCTAAAATGGACACCTAAATTAGGTTGATTTATAGACCCTTAGGTTGATTTATAGACCTAAAGTAGACGTTTAAAATAGGTTTATTTATAGATCTAAAATAGGTTGATTTTATAGATTTAAAATAGGTTGATATATAGACCTAAAATAGACGCCTATATTAGGTTGATTTATAGACCCTTAGGTTGATTTATAGACCTAACGTAGACGTTTAAAATAGGTTTATTTATAGATCTAAAATAGGTTGATTAATAGACCAGAAATAGACGTCTAAAATAGGTTGATTTTTAGATCTAAAATAGGTTGATATATAGACCTAAAATAGACGCCTAAATTAGGTTGATTTATAGACCCTTAGGTTGATTTATAGACCTAAAGTAGACGTTTAAAATAGGTTTAATTATAGATCTAAAATAGACCAGAAATAGACGTCTAAAATAGGTTGATTTTTAGATCTAAAATAGGTTGATATATAGACGTAAAATAGACGCCTAAATTAGGTTGATTTATAGACCCTTAGGTTGATTTATGGACCTAAAGTAGACGTTTAAAATAGATCTAAAATAGGTTGATTTATAGACCAGAAATAGACGTCTAAAATAGGTTGATTTTTAGATCTAAAATAGGTTGATATATAGACCTAAAATAGACGCCTAAATTAGGTTGATTTATAGACCCTTAGGTTGATTTATAGACCTAAAGTAGACGTTTAAAATAGGTTTATTTATAGATCTAAAATAGGTTGATTTATAGACCAGAAATAGACGTCTAAAATAGGTTGATTTTTAGATCTAAAATAGGTTGATATATAGACCTAAAATAGACGCCTAAATTAGGTTGATTTATAGACCCTTAGGTTGATTTATAGACCTAAAGTAGACGTTTAAAATAGGTTTAATTATAGATCTCAAATAGACCAGAAATAGACGTCTAAAATAGGTTGATTTTTAGATCTAAAATAGGTTGATATATAGACCTAAAATAGACGATTTATAGACCAGAAATAGACGTCTAAAATAGGTTGATTTTTAGATCTAAAATAGGTTGATATATAGACCTAAAATAGACGCCTAAATTAGGTTGATTTATAGACCCTTAGGTTGATTTATAGACCTAAAGTAGACGTTTAAAATAGGTTTATTTTTAGATCTAAAATAGGTTGATATATAGACCTAAAATAGACGATTTATAGACCAGAAATAGACGTCTAAAATAGGTTGATTTTTAGATCTAAAATAGGTTGATATATAGACCTAAAATAGACGATTTATAGACCAGAAATAGACGTCTAAAATAGGTTGATTTTTAGATCTAAAATAGGTTGATATATAGACCTAAAATAGACGCCTAAATTAGGTTGATTTATAGACCCTTAGGTTGATTTATAGACCTAAAGTAGACGTTTAAAATAGGTTTATTTTTAGATCTAAAATAGGTTGATATATAGACCTAAAATAGACGATTTATAGACCAGAAATAGACGTCTAAAATAGGTTGATTTTTAGATCTAAAATAGGTTGATATATAGACCTAAAATAGACGCCTAAATTAGGTTGAATTATAGACCCTTAGGTTGATTTATAGACCTAAAGTAGACGTTTAAAATAGGTTTATTTTTAGATCTAAAATAGGTTGATATATAGACCTAAAATAGACGATTTATAAACCAGAAATAGACGTCTAAAATAGGTTGATTTTTAGATCTAAAATAGGTTGATATATAGACCTAAAATAGACGCCTAAATTAGGTTGATTTATAGACCTAAAGTAGACGTTTAAAATAGATCTAAAATAGGTTGATTTATAGACCAAAAATAGACGTCTAAAATAGGTTGATTTTTAAACCAAAAATAGACGTCTGAAAAAGGTTGATTTTTAAACCAAAAATAGACGTCTAAAAAAGGTTGATTTTAAAACAAAAAATAGACGTCTAAAATAGGTTGATTTTTAAACCAAAAATAGACGTCTAAAATAGGTTGATTTTTAAACCAAATCTAGACGTCTAAAATAGGTTGATTTTTAAACCAGAAATAGACGTCTAAAATAGGTTGATTTTTAGATCTAAAATAGGTTGATATATAGACCTAAAATGGACACCTAAATTAGGTTGATTTATAGACCCTTAGGTTGATTTATAGACCTAAAGTAGACGTTTAAAATAGGTTTATTTATAGATCTAAAATAGGTTGATTTATAGACCAGAAATACACGTCTAAAATAGGTTGATTTTTTTAGATCTAAAATAGGTTGATATATAGACCTAAAATAGACCCCTAGATTGGGTTGATTTATAGACCTAACGTAGACGTTTAAAATAGGTTTATTTATAGATCTAAAATAGGTTGATTAATAGACCAGAAATAGACGTCTAAAATAGGTTGATTTTTAGATCTAAAATAGGTTGATATATAGACCTAAAATAGACGCCTAAATTAGGTTGATTTATAGACCCTTAGGTTCATTTATAGACCTAAAGTAGACGTTTAAAATAGGTTTAATTATAGATCTAAAATAGACCAGAAATAGACGTCTAAAATAGGTTGATTTTTAGATCTAAAATAGGTTGATATATAGACGTAAAATAGACGCCTAAATTAGGTTGATTTATAGACCCTTAGGTTGATTTATAGACCTAAAGTAGACGTTTAAAATAGATCTAAAATAGGTTGATTTATAGACCAGAAATAGATGTCTAAAATAGGTTGATTTTTAGATCTAAAATAGGTTGATATATAGACCTAAAATAGACGCCTAAATTAGGTTGAATTATAGACCCTTAGGTTGATTTATAGACCTAAAGTAGACGTTTAAAATAGGTTTATTTTTAGATCTAAAATAGGTTGATATATAGACCTAAAATAGACGATTTATAAACCAGAAATAGACGTCTAAAATAGGTTGATTTTTAGATCTAAAATAGGTTGATATATAGACCTAAAATAGACGCCTAAATTAGGTTGATTTATAGACCTAAAGTAGACGTTTAAAATAGATCTAAAATAGGTTGATTTATAGACCAAAAATAGACGTCTGAAAAAGGTTGATTTTTAAACCAAAAATAGACGTCTGAAAAAGGTTGATTTTTAAACCAAAAATAGACGTCTAAAATAGGTTGATTGTTTTTTAACCAAAAATAGACGTCTAAAATAGGTTGATTTTTAAACCAAATCTAGACGTCTAAAATAGGTTGATTTTTAAACCAGAAATAGACGTCTAAAATAGGTTGATTTTTAGATCTAAAATAGGTTGATATATAGACCTAAAATGGACACCTAAATTAGGTTTATTTATAGACCCTTAGGTTGATTTATAGACCTAAAGTAGACGTTTAAAATAGGTTTATTTATAGATCTAAAATAGGTTGATTTATAGACCAGAAATATACGTCTAAAATAGGTTGATTTTTTTAGATCTAAAATAGGTTGATATATAGACCTAAAATAGACCCCTAGATTAGGTTGATTTATAGACCCTTGGGTTGATTTATAGACCTAACGTAGACGTTTAAAATAGGTTTATTTATAGATCTAAAATAGGTTGATTAATAGACCAGAAATAGACGTCTAAAATAGGTTGATTTTTAGATCTAAAATAGGTTGATATATAGACCTAAAATAGACGCCTAAATTAGGTTGATTTATAGACCCTTAGGTTGATTTATAGACCTAAAGTAGACGTTTAAAATAGGTTTATTTATAGATCTAAAATAGGTTGATTTATAGACCAGAAATAGACGTCTAAAATAGGTTGATTTTTAGATCTAAAATAGGTTGATATATAGACCTAAAATAGGTTGATTTATAGACCAGAAATAGACGTCTAAAATAGGTTGATTTTTAGATCTAAAATAGGTTGATATATAGACCTAAAATAGACGCCTAAATTAGGTTGATTTATAGACCCTTAGGTTGATTTATAGACCTAAAGTAGACGTTTAAAATAGGTTTATTTTTAGATCTAAAATAGGTTGATATATAGACCTAAAATAGACGATTTATAAACCAGAAATAGACGTCTAAAATAGGTTGATTTTTAGATCTAAAATAGGTTGATATATAGACCTAAAATAGACGCCTAAATTAGGTTGATTTATAGACCTAAAGTAGACGTTTAAAATAGATCTAAAATAGGTTGATTTATAGACCAGAAATAGACGTCTAAAATAGGTTGATTTTTAGATCTAAAATAGGTTGATATATAAACCTAAAATAGACCCCTAGATTAGGTTGATTTATAGACCCTTAGGTTGATTTATAGACCTAACGTAGACGTTTAAAATAGGTTTATTTATAGATCTAAAATAGGTTTATTTTTAGATCTAAAATAGGTTGATATATAGACCTAAAATAGACGCCTAAATTAGGTTGATTTATAGACCATTAGGTTGATTTATAGACCTAAAGTAGACGTTTAAAATAGGTTTATTTTTAGATCTAAAATAGGTTGATATATAGACCTAAAATAGACGTTTAATAGACCAGAAATAGACGTCTGAAATAGGTTGATTTTTAGATCTAAAATAGGTTGATATATAGACCTAAAATAGGTTGATTTATAGACCAGAAATAGACGTCTAAAATAGGTTGATTTTTAGATCTAAAATAGGTTGATATATAGACCTAAAATAGACGCCTAAATTAGGTTGATTTATAGACCCTTAGGTTGATTTATAGACCTATAATAGACGTTTAAAATAGGTTTATTTATAGATCTAAAATAGGTTGATTTATAGACCAGAAATAGACGTCTAAAATAGGTTGATTTTTTAGATTTAAAATAGGTTGATATATAGACCTAAAATAGACGCCTATATTAGGTTGATTTATAGACCCTTAGGTTGATTTATAGACCTAACGTAGACGTTTAAAATAGGTTTATTTATAGATCTAAAATAGGTTGATTTATAGACCAGAAATAGACGTCTAAAATAGGATGATTTTTAGATCTAAAATAGGTTGATATATAGACCTAAAATAGACGCCTAAATTAGGTTGATTTATAGACCCTTAGGTTGATTTATAGACCCTAAAGTAGACGTTTAAAATAGGTTTATTTATAGATCTAAAATAGACCAGAAATAGACGTCTAAAATAGGTTGATTTTTAGATCTAAAATAGGTTGATATATAGACGTAATATAGACGCCTAAATTAGGTTGATTTATAGACCCTTAGGTTGATTTATAGACCTAAAGTAGACGTTTAAAATAGATCTAAAATAGGTTGATTTATAGACCAGAAATAGACGTCTAAAATAGGTTGATTTTTAGATCTAAAATAGGTTGATATATAGACCTTAAATAGACGCCTAAATTAGGTTGATTTATAGACCCTTAGGTTGATTTATAGACCTAAAGTAGACGTTTAAAATAAGTTTATTTATAGATCTAAAATAGGTTGATTTATAGACCAGAAATAGACGTCTAAAATAGGTTGATTTTTAGATCTAAAATAGGTTGATATATAGACCTAAAATAGACGCCTAAATTAGGTTGATTTATAGACCCTTAGGTTGATTTATAGACCTAAAGTAGACGTTTAAAATAGGTTTATTTTTAGATCTAAAATAGGTTGATATATAGATCTAAAATAGACGATTTATAAACCAGAAATAGACGTCTAAAATAGGTTGATTTTTAGATCTAAAATAGGTTGATATATAGACCTAAAATAGACGCCTAAATTAGGTTGATTTATAGACCTAAAGTAGACGTTTAAAATAGATCTAAAATAGGTTGATTTATAGACCAGAAATAGACGTCTAAAATAGGTTGATTTTTAGATCTAAAATAGGTTGATATATAGACCTAAAATAGACGCCTAAATTAGGTTGATTTATAGACCCTTAGGTTGATTTATAGACCTAAAGTAGACGTTTAAAATAGGTTTAATTATAGATCTCAAATAGACCAGAAATAGACGTCTAAAATAGGTTTATTTTTAGATCTAAAATAGGTTGATATATAGACCTAAAATAGACGATTTATAGACCAGAAATAGACGTCTAAAATAGGTTGATTTTTTAGATCTAAAATAGGTTGATATATAGACCTAAAATAGACCCCTAGATTAGGTTGATTTATAGACCCTTAGGTTGATTTATAGACCTAACGTAGACGTTTAAAATAGGTTTATTTATAGATCTAAAATAGGTTTATTTTTAGATCTAAAATAGGTTGATATATAGACCTAAAATAGACGCCTAAATTAGGTTGATTTATAGACCATTAGGTTGATTTATAGACCTAAAGTAGACGTTTAAAATAGGTTTATTTTTAGATCTAAAATAGGTTGATATATAGACCTAAAATAGACGATTTATAGACCAGAAATAGACGTCTAAAATAGGTTGATTTTTAGATCTAAAATAGGTTGATATATAGACCTAAAATAGACGCCTAAATTAGGTTGATTTATAGACCCTTAGGTTGATTTATAGACCTAAAGTAGACGTTTAAAATAGATCTAAAATAGGTTGATTTATAGACCAGAAATAGACGTCTAAAATAGGTTGATTTTTAGATCTAAAATAGGTTGATATATAGACCTAAAATAGACGCCTAAATTAGGTTGATTCATAGACCCTTAGGTTGATTAATAGACCTAAAGTAGACGTTTAAAATAGGTTTAATTATAGATCTAAAATAGACCAGAAATAGACGTCTAAAATAGGTTGATTTTTAGATCTAAAATAGGTTGATATATAGACCTAAAATGGACACCTAAATTAGGTTGATTTATAGACCCTTAGGTTGATTTATAGACCTAAAGTAGACGTTTAAAATAGGTTTATTTATAGATCTAAAATAGGTTGATTTTATAGATTTAAAATAGGTTGATATATAGACCTAAAATAGACGCCTATATTAGGTTGATTTATAGACCCTTAGGTTGATTTATAGACCTAACGTAGACGTTTAAAATAGGTTTATTTATAGATCTAAAATAGGTTGATTAATAGACCAGAAATAGACGTCTAAAATAGGTTGATTTTTAGATCTAAAATAGGTTGATATATAGACCTAAAATAGACGCCTAAATTAGGTTGATTTATAGACCCTTAGGTTGATTTATAGACCTAAAGTAGACGTTTAAAATAGGTTTAATTATAGATCTAAAATAGACCAGAAATAGACGTCTAAAATAGGTTGATTTTTAGATCTAAAATAGGTTGATATATAGACGTAAAATAGACGCCTAAATTAGGTTGATTTATAGACCCTTAGGTTGATTTATGGACCTAAAGTAGACGTTTAAAATAGATCTAAAATAGGTTGATTTATAGACCAGAAATAGACGTCTAAAATAGGTTGATTTTTAGATCTAAAATAGGTTGATATATAGACCTAAAATAGACGCCTAAATTAGGTTGATTTATAGACCCTTAGGTTGATTTATAGACCTAAAGTAGACGTTTAAAATAGGTTTATTTATAGATCTAAAATAGGTTGATTTATAGACCAGAAATAGACGTCTAAAATAGGTTGATTTTTAGATCTAAAATAGGTTGATATATAGACCTAAAATAGACGCCTAAATTAGGTTGATTTATAGACCCTTAGGTTGATTTATAGACCTAAAGTAGACGTTTAAAATAGGTTTAATTATAGATCTCAAATAGACCAGAAATAGACGTCTAAAATAGGTTGATTTTTAGATCTAAAATAGGTTGATATATAGACCTAAAATAGACGATTTATAGACCAGAAATAGACGTCTAAAATAGGTTGATTTTTAGATCTAAAATAGGTTGATATATAGACCTAAAATAGACGCCTAAATTAGGTTGATTTATAGACCCTTAGGTTGATTTATAGACCTAAAGTAGACGTTTAAAATAGGTTTATTTTTAGATCTAAAATAGGTTGATATATAGACCTAAAATAGACGATTTATAGACCAGAAATAGACGTCTAAAATAGGTTGATTTTTAGATCTAAAATAGGTTGATATATAGACCTAAAATAGACGCCTAAATTAGGTTGAATTATAGACCCTTAGGTTGATTTATAGACCTAAAGTAGACGTTTAAAATAGGTTTATTTTTAGATCTAAAATAGGTTGATATATAGACCTAAAATAGACGATTTATAAACCAGAAATAGACGTCTAAAATAGGTTGATTTTTAGATCTAAAATAGGTTGATATATAGACCTAAAATAGACGCCTAAATTAGGTTGATTTATAGACCTAAAGTAGACGTTTAAAATAGATCTAAAATAGGTTGATTTATAGACCAAAAATAGACGTCTAAAATAGGTTGATTTTTAAACCAAAAATAGACGTCTGAAAAAGGTTGATTTTTAAACCAAAAATAGACGTCTAAAAAAGGTTGATTTTAAAACCAAAAATAGACGTCTAAAATAGGTTAATTTTTAAACCAAAAATAGACGTCTAAAATAGGTTGATTTTTAAACCAAATCTAGACGTCTAAAATAGGTTGATTTTTAAACCAGAAATAGACGTCTAAAATAGGTTGATTTTTAGATCTAAAATAGGTTGATATATAGACCTAAAATGGACACCTAAATTAGGTTGATTTATAGACCCTTAGGTTGATTTATAGACCTAAAGTAGACGTTTAAAATAGGTTTATTTATAGATCTAAAATAGGTTGATTTATAGACCAGAAATACACGTCTAAAATAGGTTGATTTTTTTAGATCTAAAATAGGTTGATATATAGACCTAAAATAGACCCCTAGATTGGGTTGATTTATAGACCTAACGTAGACGTTTAAAATAGGTTTATTTATAGATCTAAAATAGGTTGATTAATAGACCAGAAATAGACGTCTAAAATAGGTTGATTTTTAGATCTAAAATAGGTTGATATATAGACCTAAAATAGACGCCTAAATTAGGTTGATTTATAGACCCTTAGGTTCATTTATAGACCTAAAGTAGACGTTTAAAATAGGTTTAATTATAGATCTAAAATAGACCAGAAATAGACGTCTAAAATAGGTTGATTTTTAGATCTAAAATAGGTTGATATATAGACGTAAAATAGACGCCTAAATTAGGTTGATTTATAGACCCTTAGGTTGATTTATAGACCTAAAGTAGACGTTTAAAATAGATCTAAAATAGGTTGATTTATAGACCAGAAATAGACGTCTAAAATAGGTTGATTTTTAGATCTAAAATAGGTTGATATATAGACCTAAAATAGACGCCTAAATTAGGTTGATTTATAGACCCTTAGGTTGATTTATAGACCTAAAGTAGACGTTTAAAATAGGTTTATTTATAGATCTAAAATAGGTTGATTTATAGACCAGAAATAGACGTCTAAAATAGGTTGATTTTTAGATCTAAAATAGGTTGATATATAGACCTAAAATAGACGCCTAAATTAGGTTTATTTATAGACCCTTAGGTTGATTTATAGACCTAAAGTAGACATTTAAAATAGGTTTAATTATAGATCTCAAATAGACCAGAAATAGACGTCTAAAATAGGTTGATTTTTAGATCTAAAATAGGTTGATATATAGACCTAAAATAGACGATTTATAGACCAGAAACAGACGTCTAAAATAGGTTGATTTTTAGATCTAAAATAGGTTGATATATAGACCTAAAATAGACGCCTAAATTAGGTTGATTTATAGACCCTTAGGTTGATTTATAGACCTAAAGTAGACGTTTAAAATAGGTTTATTTTTAGATCTAAAATAGGTTGATATATAGACCTAAAATAGACGATTTATAGACCAGAAATAGACGTCTAAAATAGGTTGATTTTTAGATCTAAAATAGGTTGATATATAGACCTAAAATAGACGCCTAAATTAGGTTGAATTATAGACCCTTAGGTTGATTTATAGACCTAAAGTAGACGTTTAAAATAGGTTTATTTTTAGATCTAAAATAGGTTGATATATAGACCTAAAATAGACGATTTATAAACCAGAAATAGACGTCTAAAATAGGTTGATTTTTAGATCTAAAATAGGTTGATATATAGACCTAAAATAGACGCCTAAATTAGGTTGATTTATAGACCTAAAGTAGACGTTTAAAATAGATCTAAAATAGGTTGATTTATAGACCAAAAATAGACGTCTGAAAAAGGTTGATTTTTAAACCAAAAATAGACGTCTGAAAAAGGTTGATTTTTAAACCAAAAATAGACGTCTAAAATAGGTTGATTTTTTTTTAACCAAAAATAGACGTCTAAAATAGGTTGATTTTTAAACCAAATCTAGACGTCTAAAATAGGTTGATTTTTAAACCAGAAATAGACGTCTAAAATAGGTTGATTTTTAGATCTAAAATAGGTTGATATATAGACCCAAAATGGACACCTAAATTAGGTTGATTTATAGACCCTTAGGTTGATTTATAGACCTAAAGTAGACGTTTAAAATAGGTTTATTTATAGATCTAAAATAGGTTGATTTATAGACCAGAAATATACGTCTAAAATAGGTTGATTTTTTTAGATCTAAAATAGGTTGATATATAGACCTAAAATAGACCCCTAGATTAGGTTGATTTATAGACCCTTGGGTTGATTTATAGACCTAACGTAGACGTTTAAAATAGGTTTATTTATAGATCTAAAATAGGTTGATTAATAGACCAGAAATAGACGTCTAAAATAGGTTGATTTTTAGATCTAAAATAGGTTGATATATAGACCTAAAATAGACGCCTAAATTAGGTTGATTTATAGACCCTTAGGTTGATTTATAGACCTAAAGTAGACGTTTAAAATAGGTTTAATTATAGATCTAAAATAGACCAGAAATAGACGTCTGAAATACGTTGATTTTTAGATCTAAAATAGGTTGATATATAGACCTAAAATAGGTTGATTTATAGACCAGAAATAGACGTCTAAAATAGGTTGATTTTTAGATCTAAAATAGGTTGATATATAGACCTAAAATAGACGCCTAAATTAGGTTGATTTATAGACCCTTAGGTTGATTTATAGACCTAAAGTAGACGTTTAAAATAGGTTTAATTATAAATCTCAAATAGACCAGAAATAGACGTCTAAAATAGGTTTATTTTTAGATCTAAAATAGGTTGATATATAGACCTAAAATAGACGATTTATAGACCAGAAATAGACGTCTAAAATAGGTTGATTTTTTAGATCTAAAATAGGTTGATATATAGACCTAAAATAGACGCCTAGATTAGGTTTATTTATAGACCCTTAGGTTGATTTATAGACCTAACGTAGACGTTTAAAATAGGTTTATTTATAGATCTAAAATAGGTTGATTTATAGACCAGAAATAGACGTCTAAAATAGGTTGATTTTTAGATCTAAAATAGGTTGATATATAGACCTAAAATAGACGCCTAAATTAGGTTGATTTATAGACCCTTAGGTTGATTTATAGACCTAAAGTAGACGTTTAAAATAGATCTAAAATAGGTTGATTTATAGACCAGAAATAGACGTCTAAAATAGGTTGATTTTTAGATCTAAAATAGGTTGATATATAGACCTAAAATAGACACCTAAGTTAGGTTGATTTATAGACCCTTAGGTTGATTTATAGACCTAAAGTAGACGTTTAAAATAGATCTAAAATAGGTTGATTTATAGACAAGAAATAGACGTCTAAAATAGGTTGATTTTTAAACCAAAAATAGACGTCTAAAATAGGTTGATTTTTAAAACAAAAATAGACGTCTAAAAAAGGTTTATTTTTAACCTAAAATAGGTTGATTTTTAGACCAAAAATAGACGTCTAAAAAAGGTTGATTTTTAAACCAAACATAGACGTCTAAAATAGGTTGATTTTTAAACCAAAAATAGACGTCTAAAATAGGTTAATTTTTAAACCAGAAATAGACGTCTAGAATAGATTGATTTTTAGATCTAAAATAGGTTGATATATAGACCTAAAATAGACACCTAAATTAGGTTGATTTATAGACCCTTAGGTTGATTTATAGACCTAAAGTAGACGTTCAAAATAGGTTTATTTATAGATCTAAAATAGGTTGATTTATAGACCAGAAATAGACGTCTAAAATAGGTTGATTTTTTAGATCTAAAATAGGTTGATATATAGACCTAAAATAGACGCCTAGATTAGGTTGATTTATAGACCCTTAGGTTGATTTATAGACCTAACGTAGACGTTTAAAATAGATCTAAAATAGGTTGATTTATAGACCAGAAATAGACGTCTAAAATAGGTTGATTTTTAGATCTAAAATAGGTTGATATATAGACCTAAAATAGACGCCTAAATTAGGTTGATTTATAGACCCTTAGGTTGATTTATAGACCTAAAGTAGACGTTTAAAATAGGTTTAATTATAGATCTAAAATAGACCAGAAATAGACGTCTGAAATAGGTTGATTTTTAGATCTAAAATAGGTTGATATATAGACCTAAAATAGGTTGATTTATAGACCAGAAATAGACGTCTAAAATAGGTTGATTTTTAGATCTAAAATAGGTTGATATATAGACCTAAAATAGACGCCTAAATTAGGTTGATTTATAGACCCTTAGGTTGATTTATAGACCTATAAAAGACGTTTAAAATAGGTTTATTTATAGATCTAAAATAGGTTGATTTATAGACCAGAAATAGACGTCTAAAATAGGTTGATTTTTTAGATTTAAAATAGGTTGATATATAGACCTAAAATAGACGCCTATATTAGGTTGATTTATAGACCCTTAGGTTGATTTATAGACCTAACGTAGACGTTTAAAATAGGTTTATTTATAGATCTAAAATAGGTTGATTTATAGACCAGAAATAGACGTCTAAAATAGGATGATTTTTAGATCTAAAATAGGTTGATATATAGACCTAAAATAGACGCCTAAATTAGGTTGATTTATAGACCCTTAGGTTGATTTATAGACCCTAAAGTAGACGTTTAAAATAGGTTTATTTATAGATCTAAAATAGACCAGAAATAGACGTCTAAAATAGGTTGATTTTTAGATCTAAAATAGGTTGATATATAGACGTAATATAGACGCCTAAATTAGGTTGATTTATAGACCCTTAGGTTGATTTATAGACCTAAAGTAGACGTTTAAAATAGATCTAAAATAGGTTGATTTATAGACCAGAAATAGACGTCTAAAATAGGTTGATTTTTAGATCTAAAATAGGTTGATATATAGACCTTAAATAGACGCCTAAATTAGGTTGATTTATAGACCCTTAGGTTGATTTATAGACCTAAAGTAGACGTTTAAAATAGGTTCATTTATAGATCTAAAATAGGTTGATTTATAGACCAGAAATAGACGTCTAAAATAGGTTGATTTTTAGATCTAAAATAGGTTGATATATAGACCTAAAATAGACGCCTAAATTAGGTTGATTTATAGACCCTTAGGTTGATTTATAGACCTAAAGTAGACGTTTAAAATAGGTTTATTTTTAGATCTAAAATAGGTTGATATATAGATCTAAAATAGACGATTTATAAACCAGAAATAGACGTCTAAAATAGGTTGATTTTTAGATCTAAAATAGGTTGATATATAGACCTAAAATAGACGCCTAAATTAGGTTGATTTATAGACCCTTAGGTTGATTTATAGACCTAAAGTAGACGTTTAAAATAGGTTTATTTTTAGATCTAAAATAGGTTGATATATAGACCTAAAATAGACGATTTATAAACCAGAAATAGACGTCTAAAATAGGTTGATTTTTAGATCTAAAATAGGTTGATATATAGACCTAAAATAGACGCCTAAATTAGGTTGATTTATAGACCTAAAGTAGACGTTTAAAATAGATCTAAAATAGGTTGATTTATAGACCAGAAATAGACGTCTAAAATAGGTTGATTTTTAGATCTAAAATAGGTTGATATATAGACCTAAAATAGACGCCTAAATTAGGTTGATTTATAGACCCTTAGGTTGATTTATAAACCTAAAGTAGACGTTTAAAATAGGTTTAATTATAGATCTCAAATAGACCAGAAATAGACGTCTAAAATAGGTTTATTTTTAGATCTAAAATAGGTTGATATATAGACCTAAAATAGACGATTTATAGACCAGAAATAGACGTCTAAAATAGGTTGATTTTTTAGATCTAAAATAGGTTGATATATAGACCTAAAATAGACCCCTAGATTAGGTTGATTTATAGACCCTTAGGTTGATTTATAGACCTAACGTAGACGTTTAAAATAGGTTTATTTATAGATCTAAAATAGGTTTATTTTTAGATCTAAAATAGGTTGATATATAGACCTAAAATAGACGCCTAAATTAGGTTGATTTATAGACCATTAGGTTGATTTATAGACCTAAAGTAGACGTTTAAAATAGGTTTATTTTTAGATCTAAAATAGGTTGATATATAGACCTAAAATAGACGATTTATAGACCAGAAATAGACGTCTAAAATAGGTTGATTTTTAGATCTAAAATAGGTTGATATATAGACCTAAAATAGACGCCTAAATTAGGTTGATTTATAGACCCTTAGGTTGATTTATAGACCTAAAGTAGACGTTTAAAATAGGTTTATTTATAGATCTAAAATAGACCAGAAATAGACGTCTAAAATAGGTTGATTTTTAGATCTAAAATAGGTTGATATATAGACCTAAAATAGACGCCTAAATTAGGTTGATTTATAGACCCTTAGGTTGATTTATAGACCTAAAGTAGACGTTTAAAATAGGTTTAATTATAGATCTCAAATAGACCAGAAATAGACGTCTAAAATAGGTTGATTTTTAGATCTAAAATAGGTTGATATATAGACCTAAAATAGACGATTTATAGACCAGAAATAGACGTCTAAAATAGGTTGATTTTTAGATCTAAAATAGGTTGATATATAGACCTAAAATAGACGCCTCAATTAGGTTGATTTATAGACCCTTAGGTTGATTTATAGACCTAAAGTAGACGTTTAAAATAGGTTTATTTTTAGATCTAAAATAGGTTGATATATAGACCTAAAATAGACGATTTATAGACCAGAAATAGACATCTAAAATAGGTTGATTTTTAGATCTAAAATAGGTTGATATATAGACCTAAAATAGACGCCTAAATTAGGTTGAATTATAGACCCTTAGGTTGATTTACAGACCTAAAGTAGACGTTTAAAATAGGTTTATTTTTAGATCTAAAATAGGTTGATATATAGACCTAAAATAGACGATTTATAAACCAGAAATAGACGTCTAAAATAGGTTGATTTTTAGATCTAAAATAGGTTGATATATAGACCTGAAATAGACGCCTAAATTAGGTTGATTTATAGACCTAAAGTAGACGTTTAAAATAGATCTAAAATAGGTTGATTTATAGACCAGAAATAGACGTCTAAAATAGGTTGATTTTTAGATCTAAAATAGGTTGATGTATAGACCTAAAATAGACGCCTAAATTAGGTTGATTTATAGACCCTTAGGTTGATTTATAGACCTAAAGTAGACGTTTAAAATAGGTTTAATTATAGATCTCAAATAGATGTCTAAAATAGGTTTATTTTTAGATCTAAAATAGGTTGATATATAGACCTAAAATAGACGATTTATAGACCAGAAATAGACGTCTAAAATAGGTTGATTTTTTAGATCTAAAATAGGTTGATATATAGACCTAAAATAGACGCCTAGATTAGGTTGATTTATAGACCCTTAGGTTGATTTATAGACCTAACGTAGACGTTTAAAATAGGTTTATTTATAGATCTAAAATAGGTTGATTTATAGACCAGAAATAGATGTCTAAAATAGGTTGATTTTTAGATCTAAAATAGGTTGATATATAGACCTAAAATAGACGCCTAAATTAGGTTGATTTATAGACCCTTAGGTTGATGTATAGACCTAAAGTAGACGTTTAAAATAGATCTAAAATAGGTTGATTTATAGACCAGAAATAGACGTCTAAAATAGGTTGATTTTTAGATCTAAAATAGGTTGATATATAGACCTAAAATAGACGCCTAAGTTAGGTTGATTTATAGACCTAAAGTAGACGTTTAAAATAGCTTTAATTATAGATCTCAAATAGACCAGAAATAGACGTCTAAAATAGGTTGATTTTTAAATCTAAAATAGGTTGATATATAGACCTAAAATAGACGATCTATAGACCAGAAATAGACGTCTAAAATAGGTTGATTTTTAGATCTAAAATAGGTTGATATATAGACCTAAAATACATGCCTAAATTAGGTTGATTTATAGACCCTTAGGTTGATTTATAGGCCTAAAGTAGACGTTTAAAATAGGTTGATTTTTAGATCTAAAATACGTTGATATATAGACCTAAAATAGACGATTTATAGACCAGAAATAGACGTCTAATATAGGTTGATTTTTAGATCTAAAATAGGTTGATATATAGACCTAAAATAGACGCCTAAATTAGGTTGATTTATAGACCTAAAGTAGACGTTTAAAATAGATCTAAAATAGGTTGATTTATAGACCAGAAATAGACGTCTAAAATAGGTTGATTTTCAGATCTAAAATAGGTTGATATATAGACCTAAAATAGACGCCTAAATTAGGTTGATTTATAGACCCTTAGGTTGATTTATAGACCTAAAGTAGACGTTTAAAATAGATCTAAAATAGGTTGATTTATAGACCAGAAATAGACGTCTAAAATAGGTTGATTTTTTAGATCTAAAATAGGTTGATATATAGACCTAAAATAGACACCTAGATTAGGTTGATTTATAGACCCTTAGGTTGATTTATAGACCTAACGTAGACGTTTAAAATAGGTTTATTTATAGATCTAAAATAGGTTGATTTATAGACCAGAAATAGACGTCTAAAATAGGATGATTTTTAGATCTAAAATAGGTTGATATATAGACCTAAAATAGACGCCTAAATTAGGTTGATTTATAGACCCTTAGGTTGATTTATAGACCTAAAGTAGACGTTTAAAACAGATCTAAAATAGGTTGATTTATAGACCAGAAATAGACGTCTAAAATAGGTTGATTTTTAGATCTAAAATAGGTTGATATATAGACCTAAAATAGACGCCTAAATTAGGTTGATTTATAGACCCTTAGGTTGATTTATAGACCTAAAGTAGACGTTTAAAATAGATCTAAAATAGGTTGATTTATAGACCAGAAATAGACGTCTAAAATAGGTTGATATATAGACCTAAAATAGACGCCTAAATTAGGTTGATTTATAGACCCTTAGGTTGATTTATAGACCTAAAGTAGACGTTTAAAATAGGTTTATTTATAGATCTAAAATAGACCAGAAATAGACGTCTAAAATAGGTTGATTTTTAGATCTAAAATAGGTTGATATATAGACCTAAAATAGACGCCTAAATTAGGTTGATTTATAGACCCTTAGGTTGATTTATAGACCTAAAGTAGACGTTTAAAATAGATCTAAAATAGGTTGATTTATAGACCAGAAATAGACGTCTAAAATAGGTTGATTTTTAGATCTAAAATAGGTTGATATATAGACCTAAAATAGACGCCTAAATTAGGTTGATTCATAGACCCTTAGGTTGATTAATAGACCTAAAGTAGACGTTTAAAATAGGTTTAATTATAGATCTAAAATAGACCAGAAATAGACGTCTAAAATAGGTTGATTTTTAGATCTAAAATAGGTTGATATATAGACCTAAAATGGACACCTAAATTAGGTTGATTTATAGACCCTTAGGTTGATTTATAGACCTAAAGTAGACGTTTAAAATAGGTTTATTTATAGATCTAAAATAGGTTGATTTTATAGATTTAAAATAGGTTGATATATAGACCTAAAATAGACGCCTATATTAGGTTGATTTATAGACCCTTAGGTTGATTTATAGACCTAACGTAGACGTTTAAAATAGGTTTATTTATAGATCTAAAATAGGTTGATTAATAGACCAGAAATAGACGTCTAAAATAGGTTGATTTTTAGATCTAAAATAGGTTGATATATAGACCTAAAATAGACGCCTAAATTAGGTTGATTTATAGACCCTTAGGTTGATTTATAGACCTAAAGTAGACGTTTAAAATAGGTTTAATTATAGATCTAAAATAGACCAGAAATAGACGTCTAAAATAGGTTGATTTTTAGATCTAAAATAGGTTGATATATAGACGTAAAATAGACGCCTAAATTAGGTTGATTTATAGACCCTTAGGTTGATTTATGGACCTAAAGTAGACGTTTAAAATATATCTAAAATAGGTTGATTTATAGACCAGAAATAGACGTCTAAAATAGGTTGATTTTTAGATCTAAAATAGGTTGATATATAGACCTAAAATAGACGCCTAAATTAGGTTGATTTATAGACCCTTAGGTTGATTTATAGACCTAAAGTAGACGTTTAAAATAGGTTTATTTATAGATCTAAAATAGGTTGATTTATAGACCAGAAATAGACGTCTAAAATAGGTTGATTTTTAGATCTAAAATAGGTTGATATATAGACCTAAAATAGACGCCTAAATTAGGTTGATTTATAGACCCTTAGGTTGATTTATAGACCTAAAGTAGACGTTTAAAATAGGTTTAATTATAGATCTCAAATAGACCAGAAATAGACGTCTAAAATAGGTTGATTTTTAGATCTAAAATAGGTTGATATATAGACCTAAAATAGACGATTTATAGACCAGAAATAGACGTCTAAAATAGGTTGATTTTTAGATCTAAAATAGGTTGATATATAGACCTAAAATAGACGCCTAAATTAGGTTGATTTATAGACCCTTAGGTTGATTTATAGACCTAAAGTAGACGTTTAAAATAGGTTTATTTTTAGATCTAAAATAGGTTGATATATAGACCTAAAATAGACGATTTATAGACCAGAAATAGACGTCTAAAATAGGTTGATTTTTAGATCTAAAATAGGTTGATATATAGACCTAAAATAGACGCCTAAATTAGGTTGAATTATAGACCCTTAGGTTGATTTATAGACCTAAAGTAGACGTTTAAAATAGGTTTATTTTTAGATCTAAAATAGGTTGATATATAGACCTAAAATAGACGATTTATAAACCAGAATTAGACGTCTAAAATAGGTTGATTTTTAGATCTAAAATAGGTTGATATATAGACCTAAAATAGACGCCTAAATTAGGTTGATTTATAGACCTAAAGTAGACGTTTAAAATAGATCTAAAATAGGTTGATTTATAGACCAAAAATAGACGTCTAAAATAGGTTGATTTTTAAACCAAAAATAGACGTCTGAAAAAGGTTGATTTTTAAACCAAAAATAGACGTCTAAAAAAGGTTGATTTTAAAACCAAAAATAGACGTCTAAAAAAGGTTGATTTTTAAACCAAAAATAGACGTCTAAAATAGGTTGATTTTTAAACCAAATCTAGACGTCTAAAATAGGTTGATTTTTAAACCAGAAATAGACGTCTAAAATAGGTTGATTTTTAGATCTAAAATAGGTTGATATATAGACCTAAAATGGACACCTAAATTAGGTTGATTTATAGACCCTTAGGTTGATTTATAGACCTAAAGTAGACGTTTAAAATAGGTTTATTTATAGATCTAAAATAGGTTGATTTATAGACCAGAAATACACGTCTAAAATAGGTTGATTTTTTTAGATCTAAAATAGGTTGATATATAGACCTAAAATAGACCCCTAGATTGGGTTGATTTATAGACCTAACGTAGACGTTTAAAATAGGTTTATTTATAGATCTAAAATAGGTTGATTAATAGACCAGAAATAGACGTCTAAAATAGGTTGATTTTTAGATCTAAAATAGGTTGATATATAGACCTAAAATAGACGCCTAAATTAGGTTGATTTATAGACCCTTAGGTTCATTTATAGACCTAAAGTAGACGTTTAAAATAGGTTTAATTATAGATCTAAAATAGACCAGAAATAGACGTCTAAAATAGGTTGATTTTTAGATCTAAAATAGGTTGATATATAGACGTAAAATAGACGCCTATATTAGGTTGATTTATAGACCCTTAGGTTGATTTATAGACCTAAAGTAGACGTTTAAAATAGATCTAAAATAGGTTGATTTATAGACCAGAAATAGACGTCTAAAATAGGTTGATTTTTAGATCTAAAATAGGTTGATATATAGACCTAAAATAGACGCCTAAATTAGGTTGATTTATAGACCCTTAGGTTGATTTATAGACCTAAAGTAGACGTTTAAAATAGGTTTATTTATAGATCTAAAATAGGTTGATTTATAGACCAGAAATAGACGTCTAAAATAGGTTGATTTTTAGATCTAAAATAGGTTGATATATAGACCTAAAATAGACGCCTAAATTAGGTTGATTTATAGACCCTTAGGTTGATTTATAGACCTAAAGTAGACATTTAAAATAGGTTTAATTATAGATCTCAAATAGACCAGAAATAGACGTCTAAAATAGGTTGATTTTTAGATCTAAAATAGGTTGATATATAGACCTATAATAGACGATTTATAGACCAGAAACAGACGTCTAAAATAGGTTGATTTTTAGATCTAAAATAGGTTGATATATAGACCTAAAATAGACGCCTAAATTAGGTTGATTTATAGACCCTTAGGTTGATTTATAGACCTAAAGTAGACGTTTAAAATAGGTTTATTTTTAGATCTAAAATAGGTTGATATATAGACCTAAAATAGACGATTTATAGACCAGAAATAGACGTCTAAAATAGGTTGATTTTTAGATCTAAAATAGGTTGATATATAGACCTAAAATAGACGCCTAAATTAGGTTGAATTATAGACCCTTAGGTTGATTTATAGACCTAAAGTAGACGTTTAAAATAGGTTTATTTTTAGATCTAAAATAGGTTGATATATAGACCTAAAATAGACGATTTATAAACCAGAAATAGACGTCTAAAATAGGTTGATTTTTAGATCTAAAATAGGTTGATAAATAGACCTAAAATAGACGCCTAAATTAGGTTGATTTATAGACCTAAAGTAGACGTTTAAAATAGATCTAAAATAGGTTGATTTATAGACCAAAAATAGACGTCTGAAAAAGGTTGATTTTTAAACCAAAAATAGACGTCTGAAAAAGGTTGATTTTTAAACCAAAAATAGACGTCTAAAATAGGTTGATTTTTTTTTAACCAAAAATAGACGTCTAAAATAGGTTGATTTTTAAACCAAATCTAGACGTCTAAAATAGGTTGATTTTTAAACCAGAAATAGACGTCTAAAATAGGTTGATTTTTATATCTAAAATAGGTTGATATATAGACCTAAAATGGACACCTAAATTAGGTTGATTTATAGACCCTTAGGTTGATTTATAGACCTAACGTAGACGTTTAAAATAGGTTTATTTATAGATCTAAAATAGGTTGATTTATAGACCAGAAATAGACGTCTATAATAGGTTGATTTTTAGATCTAAAATAGGTTGATATATAGACCTAAAATAAACGCCTAAATTAGGTTGATTTATAGACCCTTAGGTTGATTTATAGACCTAAAGTAGACGTTTAAAATAGATCTAAAATAGGTTGATTTATAGACCAGAAATAGACGTCTAAAATAGGTTGATTTTCAGATCTAAAATAGGTTGATATATAGACCTAAAATAGACGCCTAAGTTAGGTTGATTTATAGACCCTTAGGTTGATTTATAGACCTAAAGTAGACGTTTAAAATAGGTTTAATTATAGATCTCAAATAGACCAGAAATAGACGTCTAAAATAGGTTTATTTTTAAATCTAAAATAGGTTGATATATAGACCTAAAATAGACGATTTATAGACCAGAAATAGACGTCTAAAATAGGTTGATTTTTTAGATCTAAAATAGGTTGATATATAGACCTAAAATAGACGCCTAGATTAGGTTGATTTATAGACCCTTAGGTTGATTTATAGACCTAACGTAGACGTTTAAAATAGGTTTATTTATAGATCTAAAATAGGTTGATTTATAGACCAGAAATAGACGTCTATAATAGGTTGATTTTTAGATCTAAAATAGGTTGATATATAGACCTAAAATAAACGCCTAAATTAGGTTGATTTATAGACCTAAAGTAGACGTTTAAAATAGATCTAAAATAGGTTGATTTATAGACCAGAAATAGACGTCTAAAATAGGTTGATTTTTAGATCTAAAATAGGTTGATATATAGACCTAAAATAGACGATTTATAGACCAGAAATAGACGTCTAAAATAGGTTGATTTTTAGATCTAAAATAGGTCGATATATAGACCTAAAATAGACGCCTAAATTAGGTTGATTTATAGACCCTTAGGTTGATTTATAGACCTAAAGTAGACGTTTAAAATAGATCTAAAATAGGTTGATTTATAGACCAGAAATAGACGTCTAAAATAGGTTGATTTTTAGATCTAAAATAGGTTGATATATAGACCTAAAATAGACGCCTAAATTAGGTTGATTTATAGACCCTTAGGTTGATTTATAGACCTAAAGTAGACGTTTAAAATAGGTTTATTTTTAGATCTAAAATAGGTTGATATATAGACCTAAAATAGACGATTTATAAACCAGAAATAGACGTCTAAAATAGGTTGATTTTTAGATCTAAAATAGGTTGATATATAGACCTAAAATAGACGCCTAAATTAGGTTGATTTATAGACCCTTAGGTTGATTTATAGACCTAAAGTAGACGTTTAAAATAGGTTTATTTTTAGATCTAAAATAGGTTGATATATAGACCTAAAATAGACGATTTATAAACCAGAAATAGACGTCTAAAATAGGTTGATTTTTAGATCTAAAATAGGTTGATATATAGACCTAAAATAGACGCCTAAATTAGGTTGATTTATAGACCTAAAGTAGACGTTTAAAATAGATCTAAAATAGGTTGATTTATAGACCAGAAATAGACGTCTAAAATAGGTTGATTTTTAGATCTAAAATAGGTTGATATATAGACCTAAAATAGACGCCTAAATTAGGTTGATTTATAGACCCTTAGGTTGATTTATAGACCTAAAGTAGACGTTTAAAATAGGTTTAATTATAGATCTCAAATAGACCAGAAATAGACGTCTAAAATAGGTTTATTTTTAGATCTAAAATAGGTTGATATATAGACCTAAAATAGACGATTTATAGACCAGAAATAGACGTCTAAAATAGGTTGATTTTTTAGATCTAAAATAGGTTGATATATAGACCTAAAATAGACCCCTAGATTAGGTTGATTTATAGACCCTTAGGTTGATTTATAGACCTAACGTAGACGTTTAAAATAGGTTTATTTATAGATCTAAAATAGGTTTATTTTTAGATCTAAAATAGGTTGATATATAGACCTAAAATAGACGCCTAAATTAGGTTGATTTATAGACCATTAGGTTGATTTATAGACCTAAAGTAGACGTTTAAAATAGGTTTATTTTTAGATCTAAAATAGGTTGATATATAGACCTAAAATAGACGATTTATAGACCAGAAATAGACGTCTAAAATAGGTTGATTTTTAGATCTAAAATAGGTTGATATATAGACCTAAAATAGACGCCTAAATTAGGTTGATTTATAGACCCTTAGGTTGATTTATAGACCTAAAGTAGACGTTTAAAATAGGTTTATTTATAGATCTAAAATAGACCAGAAATCCATCCATCCATCCATCTTCTTCCGCTTATCCGGGGTCGGGTCGCGGGGGCAGCAGCTTCAGGAGGGACTCCCAGACTTCCCTCTCCCCAGCCACTTCATCTAGCTCATCCCGGGGGATCCCAAGGCGTTCCCAGGCCAGCTGAGAGACATAGTCTCTCCAGCGCGTCCTGGGTCGTCCCCGGGGTCTCCTACCGGTGGGACATGCCCGGAACACCTCCCCAGGGAGGCGTCCAGGAGGCATCCTGATGATATGCCCGAGCCACCTCATCTGGCTCCTCTCTACGTGGAGGAGCAGCGGCTCTACTCCGAGTCTCTCCCGGATGACCGAACTTCTCACCCTATCTCTAAGGGAGAGCCCGGACATCCTGCGGAGAAAACTCATTTCGGCCGCTTGTATCCGGGATCTCGTTCTTTCGGTCACGACCCATAGCTCGTGACCATAGGTGAGGGTAGGAGCGTAAATCGACCGGTAAATTGAGAGCTTTGCCTTTTGGCTCAGCTCTCTCTTTACCACGACGGACCGGTACAAAGTCCGCATTACTGCCGACGCTGCACCGATCCGCCTGTCGATCTCGCGCTCCATCCTCCCCTCACTCGTGAACAAGACCCCAAGATACTTAAACTCCTCCACTTGGGGCAGGATCTCATCCCCGATCCGGAGAGGGCATTCCACCCTTTTCCGATCGAGGACCATGGACTCGGATTTGGAGGTGCTGACCCTCATCCCGACCGCTTCACACTCGGCTGCGAACCGCTCCAGTGAGAGCTGGAGATCACGGCCTGAAGAAGCCAACAGCACCACGTCGTCTGCAAAAAGCAGAGACGCGATGCTGAGGTCCCCAAACCGGACACCCTCAACGCCTCGGCTGCGCCTAGAAATTCTGTCCATAAAAACTATGAACAGAATCGGTGACAAAGGGCAGCCTTGGCGGAGTCCAACCCTCACTGAGAACGAATCCGACTTACTGCCGGAAATGCGGACCAAACTCTGGCATCGATGATACAGGGACCGAACCGCCCTTATCAGTTGGCTCGGTACCCCGTACTCCCGAAGCACCCCCCAGAGAACCTCCCGAGGGACACGGTCGAACGCCTTCTCCAAGTCCACAAAACACATGTGGACTGGTTGGGCGAACTCCCATGCACCCTCGAGGATCCTGCTGAGGGTGAAGAGCTGGTCCACTGTTCCACGGCCAGGACGAAAGCCACACTGTTCCTCCTGAATCCGAGGTTCGACCTCCCGACGGACCCTCCTCTCCAGCACCCCTGAATAGACCTTCCCAGGGAGGCTGAGGAGTGTAATTCCCCTGTAATTGGAACACACCCTCCGGTCCCCCTTCTTAAAGAGGGGAACCACCACCCCAGTCTGCCAATCCAGAGGCACTGTCCCCGATGTCCACGCGATGCTGTAGAGACGTGTCAGCCATGACAGCCCCACAACATCCAGAGCCCTTAAGAAATCCGGGCGGATCTCATCCACCCCCGGGGCCTTGCCACCGAGGAGTTTTTTAACTACCTCAGTGACTTCAACCCCAGAGATTGGAGAGTCCGCCTCAGAGTCCCCAGGCCCTGCCTCCACAATGGAAGGCGTGTCGGTGGAATTGAGGAGGTCTTCGAAGTATTCTCCCCACCGACACACGACGTCCCTAGTCGAGGTCAGCAGGACGCCATCTCCACTGTAAACAGTGTTGACGTTGCACTGCTTCCCCCTCCTGAGACGCCGGATGGTGGACCAGAATTTCCTCGAAGCCGTCCGGAAGTCATTCTCCATGGCCTCGCCAAACTCCTCCCACGCCCGGGTTTTTGCCTCAGCAACCGCCGAAGCCGCGTTCCGCTTGGCCATCCGGTACCTGTCAGCTGCCTCGGGAGTCCCGCAGGCCAAAACGGCCCGATAGGACTCCTTCTTCAGCTTGACGGCATCCCTTACCGCCGGTGTCCACCAGCGGGTTCGGGGATTGCCGCCACGACAGGCACCAATGACCTTACGGCCGCAGCTCCGGTCGGCCGCCTCAACAATGGAGGCGCGGAACAAGGTCCACTCGGACTCAATGTCCCCCGCCTCCCCCGGGACCTGGGAAAAGTTCTGCCGGAGGTGGGAGTTGAAGCTCTTCCTGACAGGGGATTCCGCCAGACGTTCCCAGCAGACCCTCACAGAACGTTTGGGTCTGCCAGGTCGGACCGGCATCTTCCCCCACCATCGGAGCCAACCCACCACCAGGTGGTGATCAGTTGACAGCTCCGCCCCTCTCTTCGCCCGAGTGTCCAAAACATGCGGCCGCAAATCCGATGACACGACTACAAAGTCGATCATCGAACTGCGGCCTAGGGTGTCCTGGTGCCAAGTGCACACATGGACACCCTTATGTTTGAACATGGTGTTCATTATAGAAAATCCGTGTCGAGCACAGAATTCCAATAATAGAACACCGCTCGGGTTCAGATCGGGGGGGCCGTTCCTCCCAATCACGCCCTTCCAGGTCTCACTGTCATTGCCCACGTGAGCATTGAAGTCACCCAGTAGAACGATGGAGTCGCCAGAAGGAGCGCTCTCCAGCACCTCCTCCAGGGACTCCAAAAAGGGTGGGTACTCTGAACTGCCGTTTGGTGCATAGACACAAACAACAGTCAGGACCCGTCCCCCCACCCGAAGGCGGAGGGAGGCTACCCTCTCGTTCACCGGGGTGAACCCCAATGTGCAGGCGCCCAGCCGGGGGGCAATAAGTATACCCACACCTGCTCGACGCCTCTCACCGTGGGCAACTCCAGAGTGGAAGAGAGTCCAGCCCCTCTCAAGAGGGCTTGAACCGGAACCCAAACTGTGCGTGGAGGCAAGTCCGACTATATCTAGTCGGAACTTTTCTGCCTCGCACACCAGCTCGGGCTCCTTTCCAGCCAGAGAGGTGACATTCCATGTCCCAAGAGCCAGCTTCTGCAGCCGGGGATCAGACCGCCAAGGTCCCTGCCTTTGGCCGCCGCCCAGCTCGCACTGCACCCGACCCCTTTGGCCCCTCCCACAGGTGGTGAGCCCATGGGAAGGGGGACCCACATTTCCTTTTCGGGCTTTGCCCGGCCGGGCCCCATGGGCGCAGGCCCGGCCACCAGACGCTCGCCTTCGAGCCCCGCCTCCAGGCCTGGCTCCAGAGGGGGGCCCCGGTGACCCGCGTCCGGGCGAGGGAAATCTGTTTCCATATCTCTTCTTCATCATAAGGGGCTTTTTTAGCCGTGCTTTGTCTGGCCCCTCACCTAGGACCCGTTTGCCATGGGTGACCCTACCAGGAGCATGAAGCCCCAGACAACATGGCCCCTAGGATCATAGGGGCACGCAAACCCCTCCACCACGATAAGGTGACGACTCATGGAGGGGTAGACCAGAAATAGACGTCTAAAATAGGTTGATTTTTAGATCTAAAATAGGTTGATATATAGACCTAAAATAGACGCCTAAATTAGGTTGATTTATAGACCCTTAGGTTGATTTATAGACCTAAAGTAGACGTTTAAAATAGGTTTAATTATAGATCTCAAATAGACCAGAAATAGACGTCTAAAATAGGTTGATTTTTAGATCTAAAATAGGTTGATATATAGACCTAAAATAGACGATTTATAGACCAGAAATAGACGTCTAAAATAGGTTGATTTTTAGATCTAAAATAGGTTGATATATAGACCTAAAATAGACGCCTCAATTAGGTTGATTTATAGACCCTTAGGTTGATTTATAGACCTAAAGTAGACGTTTAAAATAGGTTTATTTTTAGATCTAAAATAGGTTGATATATAGACCTAAAATAGACGATTTATAGACCAGAAATAGACATCTAAAATAGGTTGATTTTTAGATCTAAAATAGGTTGATATATAGACCTAAAATAGACGCCTAAATTAGGTTGAATTATAGACCCTTAGGTTGATTTACAGACCTAAAGTAGACGTTTAAAATAGGTTTATTTTTAGATCTAAAATAGGTTGATATATAGACCTAAAATAGACGATTTATAAACCAGAAATAGACGTCTAAAATAGGTTGATTTTTAGATCTAAAATAGGTTGATATATAGACCTGAAATAGACGCCTAAATTAGGTTGATTTATAGACCTAAAGTAGACGTTTAAAATAGATCTAAAATAGGTTGATTTATAGACCAGAAATAGACGTCTAAAATAGGTTGATTTTTAGATCTAAAATAGGTTGATATATAGACCTAAAATAGACGCCTAAATTAGGTTGATTTATAGACCCTTAGGTTGATTTATAGACCTAAAGTAGACGTTTAAAATAGGTTTAATTATAGATCTCAAATAGATGTCTAAAATAGGTTTATTTTTAGATCTAAAATAGGTTGATATATAGACCTAAAATAGACGATTTATAGACCAGAAATAGACGTCTAAAATAGGTTGATTTTTTAGATCTAAAATAGGTTGATATATAGACCTAAAATAGACGCCTAGATTAGGTTGATTTATAGACCCTTAGGTTGATTTATAGACCTAACGTAGACGTTTAAAATAGGTTTATTTATAGATCTAAAATAGGTTGATTTATAGACCAGAAATAGATGTCTAAAATAGGTTGATTTTTAGATCTAAAATAGGTTGATATATAGACCTAAAATAGACGCCTAAATTAGGTTGATTTATAGACCCTTAGGTTGATGTATAGACCTAAAGTAGACGTTTAAAATAGATCTAAAATAGGTTGATTTATAGACCAGAAATAGACGTCTAAAATAGGTTGATTTTTAGATCTAAAATAGGTTGATATATAGACCTAAAATAGACGCCTAAGTTAGGTTGATTTATAGACCTAAAGTAGACGTTTAAAATAGCTTTAATTATAGATCTCAAATAGACCAGAAATAGACGTCTAAAATAGGTTGATTTTTAAATCTAAAATAGGTTGATATATAGACCTAAAATAGACGATCTATAGACCAGAAATAGACGTCTAAAATAGGTTGATTTTTAGATCTAAAATAGGTTGATATATAGACCTAAAATACATGCCTAAATTAGGTTGATTTATAGACCCTTAGGTTGATTTATAGGCCTAAAGTAGACGTTTAAAATAGGTTGATTTTTAGATCTAAAATAGGTTGATATATAGACCTAAAATAGACGATTTATAGACCAGAAATAGACGTCTAATATAGGTTGATTTTTAGATCTAAAATAGGTTGATATATAGACCTAAAATAGACGCCTAAATTAGGTTGATTTATAGACCTAAAGTAGACGTTTAAAATAGATCTAAAATAGGTTGATTTATAGACCAGAAATAGACGTCTAAAATAGGTTGATTTTCAGATCTAAAATAGGTTGATATATAGACCTAAAATAGACGCCTAAATTAGGTTGATTTATAGACCCTTAGTTTGATTTATAGACCTAAAGTAGACGTTTAAAATAGATCTAAAATAGGTTGATTTATAGACCAGAAATAGACGCCTAAATTAGGTTGATTTATAGACCCTTAGGTTGATTTATAGACCTAAAGTAGACGTTTAAAATAGATCTAAAATAGGTTGATTTATAGACCAGAAATAGACGTCTAAAATAGGTTGATATATAGACCTAAAATAGACGCCTAAATTAGGTTGATTTATAGACCCTTAGGTTGATTTATAGACCTAAAGTAGACGTTTAAAATAGGTTTATTTATAGATCTAAAATAGACCAGAAATAGACGTCTAAAATAGGTTGATTTTTAGATCTAAAATAGGTTGATATATAGACCTAAAATAGACGCCTAAATTAGGTTGATTTATAGACCCTTAGGTTGATTTATAGACCTAAAGTAGACGTTTAAAATAGATCTAAAATAGGTTGATTTATAGACCAGAAATAGACGTCTAAAATAGGTTGATTTTTAGATCTAAAATAGGTTGATATATAGACCTAAAATAGACGCCTAAATTAGGTTGATTCATAGACCCTTAGGTTGATTAATAGACCTAAAGTAGACGTTTAAAATAGGTTTAATTATAGATCTAAAATAGACCAGAAATAGACGTCTAAAATAGGTTGATTTTTAGATCTAAAATAGGTTGATATATAGACCTAAAATGGACACCTAAATTAGGTTGATTTATAGACCCTTAGGTTGATTTATAGACCTAAAGTAGACGTTTAAAATAGGTTTATTTATAGATCTAAAATAGGTTGATTTTATAGATTTAAAATAGGTTGATATATAGACCTAAAATAGACGCCTATATTAGGTTGATTTATAGACCCTTAGGTTGATTTATAGACCTAACGTAGACGTTTAAAATAGGTTTATTTATAGATCTAAAATAGGTTGATTAATAGACCAGAAATAGACGTCTAAAATAGGTTGATTTTTAGATGTAAAATAGGTTGATATATAGACCTAAAATAGACGCCTAAATTAAGTTGATTTATAGACCCTTAGGTTGATTTATAGACCTAAAGTAGACGTTTAAAATAGGTTTAATTATAGATCTAAAATAGACCAGAAATACACGTCTAAAATAGGTTGATTTTTAGATCTAAAATAGGTTGATATATAGACGTAAAATAGACGCCTAAATTAGGTTGATTTATAGACCCTTAGGTTGATTTATGGACCTAAAGTAGACGTTTAAAATAGATCTAAAATAGGTTGATTTATAGACCAGAAATAGACGTCTAAAATAGGTTGATTTTTAGATCTAAAATAGGTTGATATATAGACCTAAAATAGACGCCTAAATTAGGTTGATTTATAGACCCTTAGGTTGATTTATAGACCTAAAGTAGACGTTTAAAATAGGTTTATTTATAGATCTAAAATAGGTTGATTTATAGACCAGAAATAGACGTCTAAAATAGGTTGATTTTTAGATCTAAAATAGGTTGATATATAGACCTAAAATAGACGCCTAAATTAGGTTGATTTATAGACTCTTAGGTTGATTTATAGACCTAAAGTAGACGTTTAAAATAGGTTTAATTATAGATCTCAAATAGACCAGAAATAGACGTCTAAAATAGGTTGATTTTTAGATCTAAAATAGGTTGATATATAGACCTAAATTAGACGATTTATAGACCAGAAATAGACGTCTAAAATAGGTTGATTTTTAGATCTAAAATAGGTTGATATATAGACCTAAAATAGACGCCTAAATTAGGTTGATTTATAGACCCTTAGGTTGATTTATAGACCTAAAGTAGACGTTTAAAATAGGTTTATTTTTAGATCTAAAATAGGTTGATATATAGACCTAAAATAGACGATTTATAGACCAGAAATAGACGTCTAAAATAGGTTGATTTTTAGATCTAAAATAGGTTGATATATAGACCTAAAATAGACGCCTAAATTAGGTTGAATTATAGACCCTTAGGTTGATTTATAGACCTAAAGTAGACGTTTAAAATAGGTTTATTTTTAGATCTAAAATAGGTTGATATATAGACCTAAAATAGACGATTTATAAACCAGAAATAGACGTCTAAAATAGGTTGATTTTTAGATCTAAAATAGGTTGATATATAGACCTAAAATAGACGCCTAAATTAGGTTGATTTATAGACCTAAAGTAGACGTTTAAAATAGATCTAAAATAGGTTGATTTATAGACCAAAAATAGACGTCTAAAATAGGTTGATTTTTAAACCAAAAATAGACGTCTGAAAAAGGTTGATTTTTAAACCAAAAATAGACGTCTAAAAAAGGTTGATTTTAAAACCAAAAATAGACGTCTAAAATAGGTTGATTTTTAAACCAGAAATAGACGTCTAAAATAGGTTGATTTTTAAACCAAATCTAGACGTCTAAAATAGGTTGATTTTTAAACCAGAAATAGACGTCTAAAATAGGTTGATTTTTAGATCTAAAATAGGTTGATATATAGACCTAAAATGGACACCTAAATTAGGTTGATTTATAGACCCTTAGGTTGATTTATAGACCTAAAGTAGACGTTTAAAATAGGTTTATTTATAGATCTAAAATAGGTTGATTTATAGACCAGAAATACACGTCTAAAATAGGTTGATTTTTTTAGATCTAAAATAGGTTGATATATAGACCTAAAATAGACCCCTAGATTGGGTTGATTTATAGACCTAACGTAGACGTTTAAAATAGGTTTATTTATAGATCTAAAATAGGTTGATTAATAGACCAGAAATAGACGTCTAAAATAGGTTGATTTTTAGATCTAAAATAGGTTGATATATAGACCTAAAATAGACGCCTAAATTAGGTTGATTTATAGACCCTTAGGTTGATTTATAGACCTAAAGTAGACGTTTAAAATAGGTTTAATTATAGATCTAAAATAGACCAGAAATAGACGTCTAAAATAGGTTGATTTTTAGATCTAAAATAGGTTGATATATAGACGTAAAATAGACGCCTAAATTAGGTTGATTTATAGACCCTTAGGTTGATTTATAGACCTAAAGTAGACGTTTAAAATAGATCTAAAATAGGTTGATTTATAGACCAGAAATAGACGTCTAAAATAGGTTGATTTTTAGATCTAAAATAGGTTGATATATAGACCTAAAATAGACGCCTAAATTAGGTTGATTTATAGACCCTTAGGTTGATTTATAGACCTAAAGTAGACGTTTAAAATAGGTTTATTTATAGATCTAAAATAGGTTGATTTATAGACCAGAAATAGACGTCTAAAATAGGTTGATTTTTAGATCTAAAATAGGTTGATATATAGACCTAAAATAGACGCCTAAATTAGGTTGATTTATAGACCCTTAGGTTGATTTATAGACCTAAAGTAGACGTTTAAAATAGGTTTAATTATAGATCTCAAATAGACCAGAAATAGACGTCTAAAATAGGTTGATTTTTAGATCTAAAATAGGTTGATATATAGACCTAAAATAGACGCCTAAATTAGGTTGATTTATAGACCATTAGGTTGATTTATAGACCTAAAGTAGACGTTTAAAATAGGTTTATTTTTAGATCTAAAATAGGTTGATATATAGACCTAAAATAGACGATTTATAGACCAGAAACAGACGTCTAAAATAGGTTGATTTTTAGATCTAAAATAGGTTGATATATAGACCTAAAATAGACGCCTAAATTAGGTTGATTTATAGACCCTTAGGTTGATTTATAGACCTAAAGTAGACGTTTAAAATAGGTTTATTTATAGATCTAAAATAGACCAGAAATAGACGTCTAAAATAGGTTGATTTTTAGATCTAAAATAGGTTGATATATAGACCTAAAATAGACGCCTAAATTAGGTTGATTTATAGACCCTTAGGTTGATTTATAGACCTAAAGTAGACGTTTAAAATAGGTTTAATTATAGATCTCAAATAGACCAGAAATAGACGTCTAAAATAGGTTGATTTTTAGATCTAAAATAGGTTGATATATAGACCTAAAATAGACGATTTATAGACCAGAAATAGACGTCTAAAATAGGTTGATTTTTAGATCTAAAATAGGTTGATATATAGACCTAAAATAGACGCCTAAATTAGGTTGATTTATAGACCCTTAGGTTGATTTATAGACCTAAAGTAGACGTTTAAAATAGGTTTATTTTTAGATCTAAAATAGGTTGATATATAGACCTAAAATAGACGATTTATAGACCAGAAAAAGACGTCTAAAATAGGTTGATTTTTAGATCTAAAATAGGTTGATATATAGACCTAAAATAGACGCCTAAATTAGGTTGAATTATAGACCCTTAGGTTGATTTATAGACCTAAAGTAGACGTTTAAAATAGGTTCATTTTTAGATCTAAAATAGGTTGATATATAGACCTAAAATAGACGATTTATAAACCAGAAATAGACGTCTAAAATAGGTTGATTTTTACATCTAAATAGGTTGATATATAGACCTAAAATAGACGCCTAAATTAGGTTGATTTATAGACCTAAAGTAGACGTTTAAAATAGATCTAAAATAGGTTGATTTATAGACCAAAAATAGACGTCTAAAATAGGTTGATTTTTAAACCAAAAATAGACGTCTGAAAAAGGTTGATTTTTAAACCAAAAATAGACGTCTAAAAAAGGTTGATTTTAAAACCAAAAATAGACGTCTAAAATAGGTTGATTTTTAAACCAAAAATAGACGTCTAAAATAGGTTGATTTTTAAACCAAATCTAGACGTCTAAAATAGGTTGATTTTTAAACCAGAAATAGACGTCTAAAATAGGTTGATTTTTAGATCTAAAATAGGTTGATATATAGACCTAAAATGGACACCTAAATTAGGTTGATTTATAGACCCTTAGGTTGATTTATAGACCTAAAGTAGACGTTTAAAATAGGTTTATTTATAGATCTAAAATAGGTTGATTTATAGACCAGAAATACACGTCTAAAATAGGTTGATTTTTTTAGATCTAAAATAGGTTGATATATAGACCTAAAATAGACCCCTAGATTGGGTTGATTTATAGACCTAACGTAGACGTTTAAAATAGGTTTATTTATAGATCTAAAATAGGTTGATTAATAGACCAGAAATAGACGTCTAAAATAGGTTGATTTTTAGATCTAAAATAGGTTGATATATAGACCTAAAATAGACGCCTAAATTAGGTTGATTTATAGACCCTTAGGTTCATTTATAGACCTAAAGTAGACGTTTAAAATAGGTTTAATTATAGATCTAAAATAGACCAGAAATAGACGTCTGAAATAGGTTGATTTTTAGATCTAAAATAGGTTGATATATAGACCTAAAATAGGTTGATTTATAGACCAGAAATAGACGTCTAAAATAGGTTGATTTTTAGATATAAAATAGGTTGATATATAGACGTAAAATAGACGCCTAAATTAGGTTGATTTATAGACCCTTAGGTTGATTTATAGACCTAAAGTAGACGTTTAAAATAGATCTAAAATAGGTTGATTTATAGACCAGAAATAGACGTCTAAAATAGGTTGATTTTTAGATCTAAAATAGGTTGATATATAGACCTAAAATAGACACCTAAGTTAGGTTGATTTATAGACCCTTAGGTTGATTTATAGACCTAAAGTAGACGTTTAAAATAGATCTAAAATAGGTTGATTTATAGACAAGAAATAGACGTCTAAAATAGGTTGATTTTTAAACCAAAAATAGACGTCTAAAATAGGTTGATTTTTAAAACAAAAATAGACGTCTAAAAAAGGTTTATTTTTAACCTAAAATAGGTTGATTTTTAGACCAAAAATAGACGTCTAAAAAAGGTTGATTTTTAAACCAAAAATAGACGTCTAAAATAGGTTGATTTTTAAACCAAAAATAGACGTCTAAAATAGGTTAATTTTTAAACCAGAAATAGACGTCTAGAATAGATTGATTTTTAGATCTAAAATAGGTTGATATATAGACCTAAAATAGACACCTAAATTAGGTTGATTTATAGACCCTTAGGTTGATTTATAGACCTAAAGTAGACGTTCAAAATAGGTTTATTTATAGATCTAAAATAGGTTGATTTATAGACCAGAAATAGACGTCTAAAATAGGTTGATTTTTTAGATCTAAAATAGGTTGATATATAGACCTAAAATAGACGCCTAGATTAGGTTGATTTATAGACCCTTAGGTTGATTTATAGACCTAACGTAGACGTTTAAAATAGATCTAAAATAGGTTGATTTATAGACCAGAAATAGACGTCTAAAATAGGTTGATTTTTAGATCTAAAATAGGTTGATATATAGACCTAAAATAGACGCCTAAATTAGGTTGATTTATAGACCCTTAGGTTGATTTATAGACCTAAAGTAGACGTTTAAAATAGGTTTAATTATAGATCTAAAATAGACCAGAAATAGACGTCTGAAATAGGTTGATTTTTAGATCTAAAATAGGTTGATATATAGACCTAAAATAGGTTGATTTATAGACCAGAAATAGACGTCTAAAATAGGTTGATTTTTAGATATAAAATAGGTTGATATATAGACCTAAAATAGACGCCTAAATTAGGTTGATTTATAGACCCTTAGGTTGATTTATAGACCTATAATAGACGTTTAAAATAGGTTTATTTATAGATCTAAAATAGGTTGATTTATAGACCAGAAATAGACGTCTAAAATAGGTTGATTTTTTAGATTTAAAATAGGTTGATATATAGACCTAAAATAGACGCCTATATTAGGTTGATTTATAGACCCTTAGGTTGATTTATAGACCTAACGTAGACGTCTAAAATAGGTTGATTTTTAGATCTAAAATAGGTTGATATATAGACCTAAAATACATGCCTAAATTAGGTTGATTTATAGACCCTTAGGTTGATTTATAGGCCTAAAGTAGACGTTTAAAATAGGTTGATTTTTAGATCTAAAATAGGTTGATATATAGACCTAAAATAGACGATTTATAGACCAGAAATAGACGTCTAATATAGGTTGATTTTTAGATCTAAAATAGGTTGATATATAGACCTAAAATAGACGCCTAAATTAGGTTGATTTATAGACCTAAAGTAGACGTTTAAAATAGATCTAAAATAGGTTGATTTATAGACCAGAAATAGACGTCTAAAATAGGTTGATTTTTAGATCTAAAATAGGTTGATATATAGACCTAAAATGGACACCTAAATTAGGTTGATTTATAGACCCTTAGGTTGATTTATAGACCTAAAGTAGACGTTTAAAATAGGTTTATTTATAGATCTAAAATAGGTTGATTTTATAGATTTAAAATAGGTTGATATATAGACCTAAAATAGACGCCTATATTAGGTTGATTTATAGACCCTTAGGTTGATTTATAGACCTAACGTAGACGTTTAAAATAGGTTTATTTATAGATCTAAAATAGGTTGATTAATAGACCAGAAATAGACGTCTAAAATAGGTTGATTTTTAGATGTAAAATAGGTTGATATATAGACCTAAAATAGACGCCTAAATTAGGTTGATTTATAGACCCTTAGGTTGATTTATAGACCTAAAGTAGACGTTTAAAATAGGTTTAATTATAGATCTAAAATAGACCAGAAATAGACGTCTAAAATAGGTTGATTTTTAGATCTAAAATAGGTTGATATATAGACGTAAAATAGACGCCTAAATTAGGTTGATTTATAGACCCTTAGGTTGATTTATGGACCTAAAGTAGACGTTTAAAATAGATCTAAAATAGGTTGATTTATAGACCAGAAATAGACGTCTAAAATAGGTTGATTTTTAGATCTAAAATAGGTTGATATATAGACCTAAAATAGACGCCTAAATTAGGTTGATTCATAGACCCTTAGGTTGATTAATAGACCTAAAGTAGACGTTTAAAATAGGTTTAATTATAGATCTAAAATAGACCAGAAATAGACGTCTAAAATAGGTTGATTTTTAGATCTAAAATAGGTTGATATATAGACCTAAAATGGACACCTAAATTAGGTTGATTTATAGACCCTTAGGTTGATTTATAGACCTAAAGTAGACGTTTAAAATAGGTTTATTTATAGATCTAAAATAGGTTGATTTTATAGATTTAAAATAGGTTGATATATAGACCTAAAATAGACGCCTATATTAGGTTGATTTATAGACCCTTAGGTTGATTTATAGACCTAACGTAGACGTTTAAAATAGGTTTATTTATAGATCTAAAATAGGTTGATTAATAGACCAGAAATAGACGTCTAAAATAGGTTGATTTTTAGATGTAAAATAGGTTGATATATAGACCTAAAATAGACGCCTAAATTAGGTTGATTTATAGACCCTTAGGTTGATTTATAGACCTAAAGTAGACGTTTAAAATAGGTTTAATTATAGATCTAAAATAGACCAGAAATACACGTCTAAAATAGGTTGATTTTTAGATCTAAAATAGGTTGATATATAGACGTAAAATAGACGCCTAAATTAGGTTGATTTATAGACCCTTAGGTTGATTTATGGACCTAAAGTAGACGTTTAAAATAGATCTAAAATAGGTTGATTTATAGACCAGAAATAGACGTCTAAAATAGGTTGATTTTTAGATCTAAAATAGGTTGATATATAGACCTAAAATAGACGCCTAAATTAGGTTGATTTATAGACCCTTAGGTTGATTGATAAACCTAAAGTAGACGTTTAAAATAGGTTTATTTATAGATCTAAAATAGGTTGATTTATAGACCAGAAATAGACGTCTAAAATAGGTTGATTTTTAGATCTAAAATAGGTTGATATATAGACCTAAAATAGACGCCTAAATTAGGTTGATTTATAGACCCTTAGGTTGATTTATAGACCTAAAGTAGACGTTTAAAATAGGTTTAATTATAGATCTCAAATAGACCAGAAATAGACGTCTAAAATAGGTTGATTTTTAGATCTAAAATAGGTTGATATATAGACCTAAATTAGACGATTTATAGACCAGAAATAGACGTCTAAAATAGGTTGATTTTTAGATCTAAAATAGGTTGATATATAGACCTAAAATAGACGCCTAAATTAGGTTGATTTATAGACCCTTAGGTTGATTTATAGACCTAAAGTAGACGTTTAAAATAGGTTTATTTTTAGATCTAAAATAGGTTGATATATAGACCTAAAATAGACGATTTATAGACCAGAAATAGACGTCTAAAATAGGTTGATTTTTAGATCTAAAATAGGTTGATATATAGACCTAAAATAGACGCCTAAATTAGGTTGAATTATAGACCCTTAGGTTGATTTATAGACCTAAAGTAGACGTTTAAAATAGGTTTATTTTTAGATCTAAAATAGGTTGATATATAGACCTAAAATAGACGATTTATAAACCAGAAATAGACGTCTAAAATAGGTTGATTTTTAGATCTAAAATAGGTTGATATATAGACCTAAAATAGACGCCTAAATTAGGTTGATTTATAGACCTAAAGTAGACGTTTAAAATAGATCTAAAATAGGTTGATTTATAGACCAAAAATAGACGTCTAAAATAGGTTGATTTTTAAACCAAAAATAGACGTCTGAAAAAGGTTGATTTTTAAACCAAAAATAGACGTCTAAAAAAGGTTGATTTTAAAACCAAAAATAGACGTCTAAAATAGGTTGATTTTTAAACCAGAAATAGACGTCTAAAATAGGTTGATTTTTAAACCAAATCTAGACGTCTAAAATAGGTTGATTTTTAAACCAGAAATAGACGTCTAAAATAGGTTGATTTTTAGATCTAAAATAGGTTGATATATAGACCTAAAATGGACACCTAAATTAGGTTGATTTATAGACCCTTAGGTTGATTTATAGACCTAAAGTAGACGTTTAAAATAGGTTTATTTATAGATCTAAAATAGGTTGATTTATAGACCAGAAATACACGTCTAAAATAGGTTGATTTTTTTAGATCTAAAATAGGTTGATATATAGACCTAAAATAGACCCCTAGATTGGGTTGATTTATAGACCTAACGTAGACGTTTAAAATAGGTTTATTTATAGATCTAAAATAGGTTGATTAATAGACCAGAAATAGACGTCTAAAATAGGTTGATTTTTAGATCTAAAATAGGTTGATATATAGACCTAAAATAGACGCCTAAATTAGGTTGATTTATAGACCCTTAGGTTGATTTATAGACCTAAAGTAGACGTTTAAAATAGGTTTAATTATAGATCTAAAATAGACCAGAAATAGACGTCTAAAATAGGTTGATTTTTAGATCTAAAATAGGTTGATATATAGACGTAAAATAGACGCCTAAATTAGGTTGATTTATAGACCCTTAGGTTGATTTATAGACCTAAAGTAGACGTTTAAAATAGATCTAAAATAGGTTGATTTATAGACCAGAAATAGACGTCTAAAATAGGTTGATTTTTAGATCTAAAATAGGTTGATATATAGACCTAAAATAGACGCCTAAATTAGGTTGATTTATAGACCCTTAGGTTGATTTATAGACCTAAAGTAGACGTTTAAAATAGGTTTATTTATAGATCTAAAATAGGTTGATTTATAGACCAGAAATAGACGTCTAAAATAGGTTGATTTTTAGATCTAAAATAGGTTGATATATAGACCTAAAATAGACGCCTAAATTAGGTTGATTTATAGACCCTTAGGTTGATTTATAGACCTAAAGTAGACGTTTAAAATAGGTTTAATTATAGATCTCAAATAGACCAGAAATAGACGTCTAAAATAGGTTGATTTTTAGATCTAAAATAGGTTGATATATAGACCTAAAATAGACGCCTAAATTAGGTTGATTTATAGACCATTAGGTTGATTTATAGACCTAAAGTAGACGTTTAAAATAGGTTTATTTTTAGATCTAAAATAGGTTGATATATAGACCTAAAATAGACGATTTATAGACCAGAAACAGACGTCTAAAATAGGTTGATTTTTAGATCTAAAATAGGTTGATATATAGACCTAAAATAGACGCCTAAATTAGGTTGATTTATAGACCCTTAGGTTGATTTATAGACCTAAAGTAGACGTTTAAAATAGGTTTATTTATAGATCTAAAATAGACCAGAAATAGACGTCTAAAATAGGTTGATTTTTAGATCTAAAATAGGTTGATATATAGACCTAAAATAGACGCCTAAATTAGGTTGATTTATAGACCCTTAGGTTGATTTATAGACCTAAAGTAGACGTTTAAAATAGGTTTAATTATAGATCTCAAATAGACCAGAAATAGACGTCTAAAATAGGTTGATTTTTAGATCTAAAATAGGTTGATATATAGACCTAAAATAGACGATTTATAGACCAGAAATAGACGTCTAAAATAGGTTGATTTTTAGATCTAAAATAGGTTGATATATAGACCTAAAATAGACGCCTAAATTAGGTTGATTTATAGACCCTTAGGTTGATTTATAGACCTAAAGTAGACGTTTAAAATAGGTTTATTTTTAGATCTAAAATAGGTTGATATATAGACCTAAAATAGACGATTTATAGACCAGAAAAAGACGTCTAAAATAGGTAGATTTTTAGATCTAAAATAGGTTGATATATAGACCTAAAATAGACGCCTAAATTAGGTTGAATTATAGACCCTTAGGTTGATTTATAGACCTAAAGTAGACGTTTAAAATAGGTTCATTTTTAGATCTAAAATAGGTTGATATATAGACCTAAAATAGACGATTTATAAACCAGAAATAGACGTCTAAAATAGGTTGATTTTTAGATCTAAATAGGTTGATATATAGACCTAAAATAGACGCCTAAATTAGGTTGATTTATAGACCTAAAGTAGACGTTTAAAATAGATCTAAAATAGGTTGATTTATAGACCAAAAATAGACGTCTAAAATAGGTTGATTTTTAAACCAAAAATAGACGTCTGAAAAAGGTTGATTTTTAAACCAAAAATAGACGTCTAAAAAAGGTTGATTTTAAAACCAAAAATAGACGTCTAAAATAGGTTGATTTTTAAACCAAAAATAGACGTCTAAAATAGGTTGATTTTTAAACCAAATCTAGACGTCTAAAATAGGTTGATTTTTAAACCAGAAATAGACGTCTAAAATAGGTTGATTTTTAGATCTAAAATAGGTTGATATATAGACCTAAAATGGACACCTAAATTAGGTTGATTTATAGACCCTTAGGTTGATTTATAGACCTAAAGTAGACGTTTAAAATAGGTTTATTTATAGATCTAAAATAGGTTGATTTATAGACCAGAAATACACGTCTAAAATAGGTTGATTTTTTTAGATCTAAAATAGGTTGATATATAGACCTAAAATAGACCCCTAGATTGGGTTGATTTATAGACCTAACGTAGACGTTTAAAATAGGTTTATTTATAGATCTAAAATAGGTTGATTAATAGACCAGAAATAGACGTCTAAAATAGGTTGATTTTTAGATCTAAAATAGGTTGATATATAGACCTAAAATAGACGCCTAAATTAGGTTGATTTATAGACCCTTAGGTTCATTTATAGACCTAAAGTAGACGTTTAAAATAGGTTTAATTATAGATCTAAAATAGACCAGAAATAGACGTCTGAAATAGGTTGATTTTTAGATCTAAAATAGGTTGATATATAGACCTAAAATAGGTTGATTTATAGACCAGAAATAGACGTCTAAAATAGGTTGATTTTTAGATATAAAATAGGTTGATATATAGACGTAAAATAGACGCCTAAATTAGGTTGATTTATAGACCCTTAGGTTGATTTATAGACCTAAAGTAGACGTTTAAAATAGATCTAAAATAGGTTGATTTATAGACCAGAAATAGACGTCTAAAATAGGTTGATTTTTAGATCTAAAATAGGTTGATATATAGACCTAAAATAGACACCTAAGTTAGGTTGATTTATAGACCCTTAGGTTGATTTATAGACCTAAAGTAGACGTTTAAAATAGATCTAAAATAGGTTGATTTATAGACAAGAAATAGACGTCTAAAATAGGTTGATTTTTAAACCAAAAATAGACGTCTAAAATAGGTTGATTTTTAAAACAAAAATAGACGTCTAAAAAAGGTTTATTTTTAACCTAAAATAGGTTGATTTTTAGACCAAAAATAGACGTCTAAAAAAGGTTGATTTTTAAACCAAAAATAGACGTCTAAAATAGGTTGATTTTTAAACCAAAAATAGACGTCTAAAATAGGTTAATTTTTAAACCAGAAATAGACGTCTAGAATAGATTGATTTTTAGATCTAAAATAGGTTGATATATAGACCTAAAATAGACACCTAAATTAGGTTGATTTATAGACCCTTAGGTTGATTTATAGACCTAAAGTAGACGTTCAAAATAGGTTTATTTATAGATCTAAAATAGGTTGATTTATAGACCAGAAATAGACGTCTAAAATAGGTTGATTTTTTAGATCTAAAATAGGTTGATATATAGACCTAAAATAGACGCCTAGATTAGGTTGATTTATAGACCCTTAGGTTGATTTATAGACCTAACGTAGACGTTTAAAATAGATCTAAAATAGGTTGATTTATAGACCAGAAATAGACGTCTAAAATAGGTTGATTTTTAGATCTAAAATAGGTTGATATATAGACCTAAAATAGACGCCTAAATTAGGTTGATTTATAGACCCTTAGGTTGATTTATAGACCTAAAGTAGACGTTTAAAATAGGTTTAATTATAGATCTAAAATAGACCAGAAATAGACGTCTGAAATAGGTTGATTTTTAGATCTAAAATAGGTTGATATATAGACCTAAAATAGGTTGATTTATAGACCAGAAATAGACGTCTAAAATAGGTTGATTTTTAGATATAAAATAGGTTGATATATAGACCTAAAATAGACGCCTAAATTAGGTTGATTTATAGACCCTTAGGTTGATTTATAGACCTATAATAGACGTTTAAAATAGGTTTATTTATAGATCTAAAATAGGTTGATTTATAGACCAGAAATAGACGTCTAAAATAGGTTGATTTTTTAGATTTAAAATAGGTTGATATATAGACCTAAAATAGACGCCTATATTAGGTTGATTTATAGACCCTTAGGTTGATTTATAGACCTAACGTAGACGTCTAAAATAGGTTGATTTTTAGATCTAAAATAGGTTGATATATAGACCTAAAATACATGCCTAAATTAGGTTGATTTATAGACCCTTAGGTTGATTTATAGGCCTAAAGTAGACGTTTAAAATAGGTTGATTTTTAGATCTAAAATAGGTTGATATATAGACCTAAAATAGACGATTTATAGACCAGAAATAGACGTCTAATATAGGTTGATTTTTAGATCTAAAATAGGTTGATATATAGACCTAAAATAGACGCCTAAATTAGGTTGATTTATAGACCTAAAGTAGACGTTTAAAATAGATCTAAAATAGGTTGATTTATAGACCAGAAATAGACGTCTAAAATAGGTTGATTTTCAGATCTAAAATAGGTTGATATATAGACCTAAAATAGACGCCTAAATTAGGTTGATTTATAGACCCTTAGGTTGATTTATAGACCTAAAGTAGACGTTTAAAATAGATCTAAAATAGGTTGATTTATAGACCAGAAATAGACGCCTAAATTAGGTTGATTTATAGACCCTTAGGTTGATTTATAGACCTAAAGTAGACGTTTAAAATAGATCTAAAATAGGTTGATTTATAGACCAGAAATAGACGTCTAAAATAGGTTGATATATAGACCTAAAATAGACGCCTAAATTAGGTTGATTTATAGACCCTTAGGTTGATTTATAGACCTAAAGTAGACGTTTAAAATAGGTTTATTTATAGATCTAAAATAGACCAGAAATAGACGTCTAAAATAGGTTGATTTTTAGATCTAAAATAGGTTGATATATAGACCTAAAATAGACGCCTAAATTAGGTTGATTTATAGACCCTTAGGTTGATTTATAGACCTAAAGTAGACGTTTAAAATAGATCTAAAATAGGTTGATTTATAGACCAGAAATAGACGTCTAAAATAGGTTGATTTTTAGATCTAAAATAGGTTGATATATAGACCTAAAATAGACGCCTAAATTAGGTTGATTCCTAGACCCTTAGGTTGATTAATAGACCTAAAGTAGACGTTTAAAATAGGTTTAATTATAGATCTAAAATAGACCAGAAATAGACGTCTAAAATAGGTTGATTTTTAGATCTAAAATAGGTTGATATATAGACCTAAAATGGACACCTAAATTAGGTTGATTTATAGACCCTTAGGTTGATTTATAGACCTAAAGTAGACGTTTAAAATAGGTTTATTTATAGATCTAAAATAGGTTGATTTTATAGATTTAAAATAGGTTGATATATAGACCTAAAATAGACGCCTATATTAGGTTGATTTATAGACCCTTAGGTTGATTTATAGACCTAACGTAGACGTTTAAAATAGGTTTATTTATAGATCTAAAATAGGTTGATTAATAGACCAGAAATAGACGTCTAAAATAGGTTGATTTTTAGATGTAAAATAGGTTGATATATAGACCTAAAATAGACGCCTAAATTAGGTTGATTTATAGACCCTTAGGTTGATTTATAGACCTAAAGTAGACGTTTAAAATAGGTTTAATTATAGATCTAAAATAGACCAGAAATAGACGTCTAAAATAGGTTGATTTTTAGATCTAAAATAGGTTGATATATAGACGTAAAATAGACGCCTAAATTAGGTTGATTTATAGACCCTTAGGTTGATTTATGGACCTAAAGTAGACGTTTAAAATAGATCTAAAATAGGTTGATTTATAGACCAGAAATAGACGTCTAAAATAGGTTGATTTTTAGATCTAAAATAGGTTGATATATAGACCTAAAATAGACGCCTAAATTAGGTTGATTTATAGACCCTTAGGTTGATTTATAGACCTAAAGTAGACGTTTAAAATAGGTTTATTTATAGATCTAAAATAGGTTGATTTATAGACCAGAAATAGACGTCTAAAATAGGTTGATTTTTAGATCTAAAATAGGTTGATATATAGACCTAAAATAGACGCCTAAATTAGGTTGATTTATAGACCCTTAGGTTGATTTATAGACCTAAAGTAGACGTTTAAAATAGGTTTAATTATAGATCTCAAATAGACCAGAAATAGACGTCTAAAATAGGTTGATTTTTAGATCTAAAATAGGTTGATATATAGACCTAAATTAGACGATTTATAGACCAGAAATAGACGTCTAAAATAGGTTGATTTTTAGATCTAAAATAGGTTGATATATAGACCTAAAATAGACGCCTAAATTAGGTTGATTTATAGACCCTTAGGTTGATTTATAGACCTAAAGTAGACGTTTAAAATAGGTTTATTTTTAGATCTAAAATAGGTTGATATATAGACCTAAAATAGACGATTTATAGACCAGAAATAGACGTCTAAAATAGGTTGATTTTTAGATCTAAAATAGGTTGATATATAGACCTAAAATAGACGCCTAAATTAGGTTGAATTATAGACCCTTAGGTTGATTTATAGACCTAAAGTAGACGTTTAAAATAGGTTTATTTTTAGATCTAAAATAGGTTGATATATAGACCTAAAATAGACGATTTATAAACCAGAAATAGACGTCTAAAATAGGTTGATTTTTAGATCTAAAATAGGTTGATATATAGACCTAAAATAGACGCCTAAATTAGGTTGATTTATAGACCTAAAGTAGACGTTTAAAATAGATCTAAAATAGGTTGATTTATAGACCAAAAATAGACGTCTAAAATAGGTTGATTTTTAAACCAAAAATAGACGTCTGAAAAAGGTTGATTTTTAAACCAAAAATAGACGTCTAAAAAAGGTTGATTTTAAAACCAAAAATAGACGTCTAAAATAGGTTGATTTTTAAACCAGAAATAGACGTCTAAAATAGGTTGATTTTTAAACCAAATCTAGACGTCTAAAATAGGTTGATTTTTAAACCAGAAATAGACGTCTAAAATAGGTTGATTTTTAGATCTAAAATAGGTTGATATATAGACCTAAAATGGACACCTAAATTAGGTTGATTTATAGACCCTTAGGTTGATTTATAGACCTAAAGTAGACGTTTAAAATAGGTTTATTTATAGATCTAAAATAGGTTGATTTATAGACCAGAAATACACGTCTAAAATAGGTTGATTTTTTTAGATCTAAAATAGGTTGATATATAGACCTAAAATAGACCCCTAGATTGGGTTGATTTATAGACCTAACGTAGACGTTTAAAATAGGTTTATTTATAGATCTAAAATAGGTTGATTAATAGACCAGAAATAGACGTCTAAAATAGGTTGATTTTTAGATCTAAAATAGGTTGATATATAGACCTAAAATAGACGCCTAAATTAGGTTGATTTATAGACCCTTAGGTTGATTTATAGACCTAAAGTAGACGTTTAAAATAGGTTTAATTATAGATCTAAAATAGACCAGAAATAGACGTCTAAAATAGGTTGATTTTTAGATCTAAAATAGGTTGATATATAGACGTAAAATAGACGCCTAAATTAGGTTGATTTATAGACCCTTAGGTTGATTTATAGACCTAAAGTAGACGTTTAAAATAGATCTAAAATAGGTTGATTTATAGACCAGAAATAGACGTCTAAAATAGGTTGATTTTTAGATCTAAAATAGGTTGATATATAGACCTAAAATAGACGCCTAAATTAGGTTGATTTATAGACCCTTAGGTTGATTTATAGACCTAAAGTAGACGTTTAAAATAGGTTTATTTATAGATCTAAAATAGGTTGATTTATAGACCAGAAATAGACGTCTAAAATAGGTTGATTTTTAGATCTAAAATAGGTTGATATATAGACCTAAAATAGACGCCTAAATTAGGTTGATTTATAGACCCTTAGGTTGATTTATAGACCTAAAGTAGACGTTTAAAATAGGTTTAATTATAGATCTCAAATAGACCAGAAATAGACGTCTAAAATAGGTTGATTTTTAGATCTAAAATAGGTTGATATATAGACCTAAAATAGACGCCTAAATTAGGTTGATTTATAGACCATTAGGTTGATTTATAGACCTAAAGTAGACGTTTAAAATAGGTTTATTTTTAGATCTAAAATAGGTTGATATATAGACCTAAAATAGACGATTTATAGACCAGAAACAGACGTCTAAAATAGGTTGATTTTTAGATCTAAAATAGGTTGATATATAGACCTAAAATAGACGCCTAAATTAGGTTGATTTATAGACCCTTAGGTTGATTTATAGACCTAAAGTAGACGTTTAAAATAGGTTTATTTATAGATCTAAAATAGACCAGAAATAGACGTCTAAAATAGGTTGATTTTTAGATCTAAAATAGGTTGATATATAGACCTAAAATAGACGCCTAAATTAGGTTGATTTATAGACCCTTAGGTTGATTTATAGACCTAAAGTAGACGTTTAAAATAGGTTTATTTTTAGATCTAAAATAGGTTGATATATAGACCTAAAATAGACGATTTATAGACCAGAAAAAGACGTCTAAAATAGGTTGATTTTTAGATCTAAAATAGGTTGATATATAGACCTAAAATAGACGCCTAAATTAGGTTGAATTATAGACCCTTAGGTTGATTTATAGACCTAAAGTAGACGTTTAAAATAGGTTCATTTTTAGATCTAAAATAGGTTGATATATAGACCTAAAATAGACGATTTATAAACCAGAAATAGACGTCTAAAATAGGTTGATTTTTAGATCTAAAATAGGTTGATATATAGACCTAAAATAGACGCCTAAATTAGGTTGATTTATAGACCTAAAGTAGACGTTTAAAATAGATCTAAAATAGGTTGATTTATAGACCAGAAATAGACGTCTAAAATAGGTTGATTTTTAGATCTAAAATAGGTTGATATATAGACCTAAAATAGACGCCTAAATTAGGTTGATTTATAGACCCTTAGGTTGATTTATAGACCTAAAGTAGACGTTTAAAATAGGTTTAATTATAGATCTCAAATAGACCAGAAATAGACGTCTAAAATAGGTTTATTTTTAGATCTAAAATAGGTTGATATATAGACCTAAAATAGACGATTTATAGACCAGAAATAGACGTCTAAAATAGGTTGATTTTTTAGATCTAAAATAGGTTGATATATAGACCTAAAATAGACCCCTAGATTAGGTTGATTTATAGACCCTTAGGTTGATTTATAGACCTAACGTAGACGTTTAAAATAGGTTTATTTATAGATCTAAAATAGGTTTATTTTTAGATCTAAAATAGGTTGATATATAGACCTAAAATAGACGCCTAAATTAGGTTGATTTATAGACCATTAGGTTGATTTATAGACCTAAAGTAGACGTTTAAAATAGGTTTATTTTTAGATCTAAAATAGGTTGATATATAGACCTAAAATAGACGATTTATAGACCAGAAATAGACGTCTAAAATAGGTTGATTTCTAGATCTAAAATAGGTTGATATATAGACCTAAAATAGACGCCTAAATTAGGTTGATTTATAGACCCTTAGGTTGATTTATAGACCTAAAGTAGACGTTTAAAATAGGTTTATTTATAGATCTAAAATAGACCAGAAATAGACGTCTAAAATAGGTTGATTTTTAGATCTAAAATAGGTTGATATATAGACCTAAAATAGACGCCTAAATTAGGTTGATTTATAGACCCTTAGGTTGATTTATAGACCTAAAGTAGACGTTTAAAATAGGTTTAATTATAGATCTCAAATAGACCAGAAATAGACGTCTAAAATAGGTTGATTTTTAGATCTAAAATAGGTTGATATATAGACCTAAAATAGACGATTTATAGACCAGAAATAGACGTCTAAAATAGGTTGATTTTTAGATCTAAAATAGGTTGATATATAGACCTAAAATAGACGCCTCAATTAGGTTGATTTATAGACCCTTAGGTTGATTTATAGACCTAAAGTAGACGTTTAAAATAGGTTTATTTTTAGATCTAAAATAGGTTGATATATAGACCTAAAATAGACGATTTATAGACCAGAAATAGACATCTAAAATAGGTTGATTTTTAGATCTAAAATAGGTTGATATATAGACCTAAAATAGACGCCTAAATTAGGTTGAATTATAGACCCTTAGGTTGATTTACAGACCTAAAGTAGACGTTTAAAATAGGTTTATTTTTAGATCTAAAATAGGTTGATATATAGACCTAAAATAGACGATTTATAAACCAGAAATAGACGTCTAAAATAGGTTGATTTTTAGATCTAAAATAGGTTGATATATAGACCTGAAATAGACGCCTAAATTAGGTTGATTTATAGACCTAAAGTAGACGTTTAAAATAGATCTAAAATAGGTTGATTTATAGACCAGAAATAGACGTCTAAAATAGGTTGATTTTTAGATCTAAAATAGGTTGATATATAGACCTAAAATAGACGCCTAAATTAGGTTGATTTATAGACCCTTAGGTTGATTTATAGACCTAAAGTAGACGTTTAAAATAGGTTTAATTATAGATCTCAAATAGATGTCTAAAATAGGTTTATTTTTAGATCTAAAATAGGTTGATATATAGACCTAAAATAGACGATTTATAGACCAGAAATAGACGTCTAAAATAGGTTGATTTTTTAGATCTAAAATAGGTTGATATATAGACCTAAAATAGACGCCTAGATTAGGTTGATTTATAGACCCTTAGGTTGATTTATAGACCTAACGTAGACGTTTAAAATAGGTTTATTTATAGATCTAAAATAGGTTGATTTATAGACCAGAAATAGATGTCTAAAATAGGTTGATTTTTAGATCTAAAATAGGTTGATATATAGACCTAAAATAGACGCCTAAATTAGGTTGATTTATAGACCCTTAGGTTGATGTATAGACCTAAAGTAGACGTTTAAAATAGATCTAAAATAGGTTGATTTATAGACCAGAAATAGACGTCTAAAATAGGTTGATTTTTAGATCTAAAATAGGTTGATATATAGACCTAAAATAGACGCCTAAGTTAGGTTGATTTATAGACCTAAAGTAGACGTTTAAAATAGCTTTAATTATAGATCTCAAATAGACCAGAAATAGACGTCTAAAATAGGTTGATTTTTAAATCTAAAATAGGTTGATATATAGACCTAAAATAGACGATCTATAGACCAGAAATAGACGTCTAAAATAGGTTGATTTTTAGATCTAAAATAGGTTGATATATAGACCTAAAATACATGCCTAAATTAGGTTGATTTATAGACCCTTAGGTTGATTTATAGGCCTAAAGTAGACGTTTAAAATAGGTTGATTTTTAGATCTAAAATAGGTTGATATATAGACCTAAAATTGACGATTTATAGACCAGAAATAGACGTCTAATATAGGTTGATTTTTAGATCTAAAATAGGTTGATATATAGACCTAAAATAGACGCCTAAATTAGGTTGATTCATAGACCTAAAGTAGACGTTTAAAATAGATCTAAAATAGGTTGATTTATAGACCAGAAATAGACGTCTAAAATAGGTTGATTTTCAGATCTAAAATAGGTTGATATATAGACCTAAAATAGACGCCTAAATTAGGTTGATTTATAGACCCTTAGGTTGATTTATAGACCTAAAGTAGACGTTTAAAATAGATCTAAAATAGGTTGATTTATAGACCAGAAATAGACGTCTAAAATAGGTTGATTTTTTAGATCTAAAATAGGTTGATATATAGACCTAAAATAGACACCTAGATTAGGTTGATTTATAGACCCTTAGGTTGATTTATAGACCTAACGTAGACGTTTAAAATAGGTTTATTTATAGATCTAAAATAGGTTGATTTATAGACCAGAAATAGACGTCTAAAATAGGATGATTTTTAGATCTAAAATAGGTTGATATATAGACCTAAAATACACGCCTAAATTAGGTTGATTTATAGACCCTTAGGTTGATTTATAGACCTAAAGTAGACGTTTAAAATAGATCTAAAATAGGTTGATTTATAGACCAGAAATAGACGTCTAAAATAGGTTGATTTTTAGATCTAAAATAGGTTGATATATAGACCTAAAATAGACGCCTAAATTAGGTTGATTTATAGACCCTTAGGTTGATTTATAGACCTAAAGTAGACGTTTAAAATAGATCTAAAATAGGTTGATTTATAGACCAGAAATAGACGTCTAAAATAGGTTGATATATAGACCTAAAATAGACGCCTAAATTAGGTTGATTTATAGACCCTTAGGTTGATTTATAGACCTAAAGTAGACGTTTAAAATAGGTTTATTTATAGATCTAAAATAGACCAGAAATAGACGTCTAAAATAGGTTGATTTTTAGATCTAAAATAGGTTGATATATAGACCTAAAATAGACGCCTAAATTAGGTTGATTTATAGACCCTTAGGTTGATTTATAGACCTAAAGTAGACGTTTAAAATAGATCTAAAATAGGTTGATTTATAGACCAGAAATAGACGTCTAAAATAGGTTGATTTTTAGATCTAAAATAGGTTGATATATAGACCTAAAATAGACGCCTAAATTAGGTTGATTCATAGACCCTTAGGTTGATTAATAGACCTAAAGTAGACGTTTAAAATAGGTTTAATTATAGATCTAAAATAGACCAGAAATAGACGTCTAAAATAGGTTGATTTTTAGATCTAAAATAGGTTGATATATAGACCTAAAATGGACACCTAAATTAGGTTGATTTATAGACCCTTAGGTTGATTTATAGACCTAAAGTAGACGTTTAAAATAGGTTTATTTATAGATCTAAAATAGGTTGATTTTATAGATTTAAAATAGGTTGATATATAGACCTAAAATAGACGCCTATATTAGGTTGATTTATAGACCCTTAGGTTGATTTATAGACCTAACGTAGACGTTTAAAATAGGTTTATTTATAGATCTAAAATAGGTTGATTAATAGACCAGAAATAGACGTCTAAAATAGGTTGATTTTTAGATCTAAAATAGGTTGATATATAGACCTAAAATAGACGCCTAAATTAGGTTGATTTATAGACCCTTAGGTTGATTTATAGACCTAAAGTAGACGTTTAAAATAGGTTTAATTATAGATCTAAAATAGACCAGAAATAGACGTCTAAAATAGGTTGATTTTTAGATCTAAAATAGGTTGATATATAGACGTAAAATAGACGCCTAAATTAGGTTGATTTATAGACCCTTAGGTTAATTTATGGACCTAAAGTAGACGTTTAAAATAGATCTAAAATAGGTTGATTTATAGACCAGAAATAGACGTCTAAAATAGGTTGATTTTTAGATCTAAAATAGGTTGATATATAGACCTAAAATAGACGCCTAAATTAGGTTGATTTATAGACCCTTAGGTTGATTTATAGACCTAAAGTAGACGTTTAAAATAGGTTTATTTATAGATCTAAAATAGGTTGATTTATAGACCAGAAATAGACGTCTAAAATAGGTTGATTTTTAGATCTAAAATAGGTTGATATATAGACCTAAAATAGACGCCTAAATTAGGTTGATTTATAGACCCTTAGGTTGATTTATAGACCTAAAGTAGACGTTTAAAATAGGTTTAATTATAGATCTCAAATAGACCAGAAATAGACGTCTAAAATAGGTTGATTTTTAGATCTAAAATAGGTTGATATATAGACCTAAAATAGACGATTTATAGACCAGAAATAGACGTCTAAAATAGGTTGATTTTTAGATCTAAAATAGGTTGATATATAGACCTAAAATAGACGCCTAAATTAGGTTGATTTATAGACCCTTAGGTTGATTTATAGACCTAAAGTAGACGTTTAAAATAGGTTTATTTTTAGATCTAAAATAGGTTGATATATAGACCTAAAATAGACGATTTATAGACCAGAAATAGACGTCTAAAATAGGTTGATTTTTAGATCTAAAATAGGTTGATATATAGACCTAAAATAGACGCCTAAATTAGGTTGAATTATAGACCCTTAGGTTGATTTATAGACCTAAAGTAGACGTTTAAAATAGGTTTATTTTTAGATCTAAAATAGGTTGATATATAGACCTAAAATAGACGATTTATAAACCAGAAATAGACGTCTAAAATAGGTTGATTTTTAGATCTAAAATAGGTTGATATATAGACCTAAAATAGACGCCTAAATTAGGTTGATTTATAGACCTAAAGTAGACGTTTAAAATAGATCTAAAATAGGTTGATTTATAGACCAAAAATAGACGTCTAAAATAGGTTGATTTTTAAACCAAAAATAGACGTCTGAAAAAGGTTGATTTTTAAACCAAAAATAGACGTCTAAAAAAGGTTGATTTTAAAACAAAAAATAGACGTCTAAAATAGGTTGATTTTTAAACCAAAAATAGACGTCTAAAATAGGTTGATTTTTAAACCAAATCTAGACGTCTAAAATAGGTTGATTTTTAAACCAGAAATAGACGTCTAAAATAGGTTGATTTTTAGATCTAAAATAGGTTGATATATAGACCTAAAATGGACACCTAAATTAGGTTGATTTATAGACCCTTAGGTTGATTTATAGACCTAAAGTAGACGTTTAAAATAGGTTTATTTATAGATCTAAAATAGGTTGATTTATAGACCAGAAATACACGTCTAAAATAGGTTGATTTTTTTAGATCTAAAATAGGTTGATATATAGACCTAAAATAGACCCCTAGATTGGGTTGATTTATAGACCTAACGTAGACGTTTAAAATAGGTTTATTTATAGATCTAAAATAGGTTGATTAATAGACCAGAAATAGACGTCTAAAATAGGTTGATTTTTAGATCTAAAATAGGTTGATATATAGACCTAAAATAGACGCCTAAATTAGGTTGATTTATAGACCCTTAGGTTCATTTATAGACCTAAAGTAGACGTTTAAAATAGGTTTAATTATAGATCTAAAATAGACCAGAAATAGACGTCTAAAATAGGTTGATTTTTAGATCTAAAATAGGTTGATATATAGACGTAAAATAGACGCCTAAATTAGGTTGATTTATAGACCCTTAGGTTGATTTATAGACCTAAAGTAGACGTTTAAAATAGATCTAAAATAGGTTGATTTATAGACCAGAAATAGATGTCTAAAATAGGTTGATTTTTAGATCTAAAATAGGTTGATATATAGACCTAAAATAGACGCCTAAATTAGGTTGATTTATAGACCCTTAGGTTGATTTATAGACCTAAAGTAGACGTTTAAAATAGGTTTATTTATAGATCTAAAATAGGTTGATTTATAGACCAGAAATAGACGTCTAAAATAGGTTGATTTTTAGATCTAAAATAGGTTGATATATAGACCTAAAATAGACGCCTAAATTAGGTTGATTTATAGACCCTTAGGTTGATTTATAGACCTAAAGTAGACGTTTAAAATAGGTTTAATTATAGATCTCAAATAGACCAGAAATAGACGTCTAAAATAGGTTGATTTTTAGATCTAAAATAGGTTGATATATAGACCTAAAATAGACGATTTATAGACCAGAAATAGACGTCTAAAATAGGTTGATTTTTAGATCTAAAATAGGTTGATATATAGACCTAAAATAGACGCCTAAATTAGGTTGATTTATAGACCCTTAGGTTGATTTATAGACCTAAAGTAGACGTTTAAAATAGGTTTATTTTTAGATCTAAAATAGGTTGATATATAGACCTAAAATAGACGATTTATAGACCAGAAATAGACGTCTAAAATAGGTTGATTTTTAGATCTAAAATAGGTTGATATATAGACCTAAAATAGACGCCTAAATTAGGTTGAATTATAGACCCTTAGGTTGATTTATAGACCTAAAGTAGACGTTTAAAATAGGTTTATTTTTAGATCTAAAATAGGTTGATATATAGACCTAAAATAGACGATTTATAAACCAGAAATAGACGTCTAAAATAGGTTGATTTTTAGATCTAAAATAGGTTGATATATAGACCTAAAATAGACGCCTAAATTAGGTTGATTTATAGACCTAAAGTAGACGTTTAAAATAGATCTAAAATAGGTTGATTTATAGACCAAAAATAGACGTCTGAAAAAGGTTGATTTTTAAACCAAAAATAGACGTCTGAAAAAGGTTGATTTTTAAACCAAAAATAGACGTCTAAAATAGGTTGATTTTTTTTTAACCAAAAATAGACGTCTAAAATAGGTTGATTTTTAAACCAAATCTAGACGTCTAAAATAGGTTGATTTTTAAACCAGAAATAGACGTCTAAAATAGGTTGATTTTTAGATCTAAAATAGGTTGATATATAGACCTAAAATGGACACCTAAATTAGGTTGATTTATAGACCCTTAGGTTGATTTATAGACCTAAAGTAGACGTTTAAAATAGGTTTATTTATAGATCTAAAATAGGTTGATTTATAGACCAGAAATATACGTCTAAAATAGGTTGATTTTTTTAGATCTAAAATAGGTTGATATATAGACCTAAAATAGACCCCTAGATTAGGTTGATTTATAGACCCTTGGGTTGATTTATAGACCTAACGTAGACGTTTAAAATAGGTTTATTTATAGATCTAAAATAGGTTGATTAATAGACCAGAAATAGACGTCTAAAATAGGTTGATTTTTAGATCTAAAATAGGTTGATATATAGACCTAAAATAGACGCCTAAATTAGGTTGATTTATAGACCCTTAGGTTGATTTATAGACCTAAAGTAGACGTTTAAAATAGGTTTAATTATAGATCTAAAATAGACCAGAAATAGACGTCTGAAATAGGTTGATTTTTAGATCTAAAATAGGTTGATATATAGACCTAAAATAGGTTGATTTATAGACCAGAAATAGACGTCTAAAATAGGTTGATTTTTAGATCTAAAATAGGTTGATATATAGACCTAAAATAGACGCCTAAATTAGGTTGATTTATAGACCCTTAGGTTGATTTATAGACCTAAAGTAGACGTTTAAAATAGGTTTAATTATAAATCTCAAATAGACCAGAAATAGACGTCTAAAATAGGTTTATTTTTAGATCTAAAATAGGTTGATATATAGACCTAAAATAGACGATTTATAGACCAGAAATAGACGTCTAAAATAGGTTGATTTTTTAGATCTAAAATAGGTTGATATATAGACCTAAAATAGACGCCTAGATTAGGTTGATTTATAGACCCTTAGGTTGATTTATAGACCTAACGTAGACGTTTAAAATAGGTTTATTTATAGATCTAAAATAGGTTGATTTATAGACCAGAAATAGACGTCTAAAATAGGTTGATTTTTAGATCTAAAATAGGTTGATATATAGACCTAAAATAGACGCCTAAATTAGGTTGATTTATAGACCCTTAGGTTGATTTATAGACCTAAAGTAGACGTTTAAAATAGATCTAAAATAGGTTGATTTATAGACCAGAAATAGACGTCTAAAATAGGTTGATTTTTAGATCTAAAATAGGTTGATATATAGACCTAAAATAGACACCTAAGTTAGGTTGATTTATAGACCCTTAGGTTGATTTATAGACCTAAAGTAGACGTTTAAAATAGATCTAAAATAGGTTGATTTATAGACAAGAAATAGACGTCTAAAATAGGTTGATTTTTAAACCAAAAATAGACGTCTAAAAAAGGTTTATTTTTAACCTAAAATAGGTTGATTTTTAGACCAAAAATAGACGTCTAAAAAAGGTTGATTTTTAAACCAAAAATAGACGTCTAAAATAGGTTGATTTTTAAACCAAAAATAGACGTCTAAAATAGGTTAATTTTTAAACCAGAAATAGACGTCTAGAATAGATTGATTTTTAGATCTAAAATAGGTTGATATATAGACCTAAAATAGGTTGATTTATAGACCAGAAATAGACGTCTAAAATAGGTTGATTTTTAGATATAAAATAGGTTGATATATAGACCTAAAATAGACGCCTAAATTAGGTTGATTTATAGACCCTTAGGTTGATTTATAGACCTATAATAGACGTTTAAAATAGGTTTATTTATAGATCTAAAATAGGTTGATTTATAGACCAGAAATAGACGTCTAAAATAGGTTGATTTTTTAGATTTAAAATAGGTTGATATATAGACCTAAAATAGACGCCTATATTAGGTTGATTTATAGACCCTTAGGTTGATTTATAGACCTAACGTAGACGTTTAAAATAGGTTTATTTATAGATCTAAAATAGGTTGATTTATAGACCAGAAATAGACGTCTAAAATAGGATGATTTTTAGATCTAAAATAGGTTGATATATAGACCTAAAATAGACGCCTAAATTAGGTTGATTTATAGACCCTTAGGTTGATTTATAGACCCTAAAGTAGACGTTTAAAATAGGTTTATTTATAGATCTAAAATAGACCAGAAATAGACGTCTAAAATAGGTTGATTTTTAGATCTAAAATAGGTTGATATATAGACGTAATATAGACGCCTAAATTAGGTTGATTTATAGACCCTTAGGTTGATTTATAGACCTAAAGTAGACGTTTAAAATAGATCTAAAATAGGTTGATTTATAGACCAGAAATAGACGTCTAAAATAGGTTGATTTTTAGATCTAAAATAGGTTGATATATAGACCTTAAATAGACGCCTAAATTAGGTTGATTTATAGACCCTTAGGTTGATTTATAGACCTAAAGTAGACGTTTAAAATAGGTTTATTTATAGATCTAAAATAGGTTGATTTATAGACCAGAAATAGACGTCTAAAATAGGTTGATTTTTAGATCTAAAATAGGTTGATATATAGACCTAAAATAGACGCCTAAATTAGGTTGATTTATAGACCCTTAGGTTGATTTATAGACCTAAAGTAGACATTTAAAATAGGTTTATTTTTAGATCTAAAATAGGTTGATATATAGATCTAAAATAGACGATTTATAAACCAGAAATAGACGTCTAAAATAGGTTGATTTTTAGATCTAAAATAGGTTGATATATAGACCTAAAATAGACGCCTAAATTAGGTTGATTTATAGACCCTTAGGTTGATTTATAGACCTAAAGTAGACGTTTAAAATAGGTTTATTTTTAGATCTAAAATAGGTTGATATATAGACCTAAAATAGACGATTTATAAACCAGAAATAGACGTCTAAAATAGGTTGATTTTTAGATCTAAAATAGGTTGATATATAGACCTAAAATAGACGCCTAAATTAGGTTGATTTATAGACCTAAAGTAGACGTTTAAAATAGATCTAAAATAGGTTGATTTATAGACCAGAAATAGACGTCTAAAATAGGTTGATTTTTAGATCTAAAATAGGTTGATATATAGACCTAAAATAGACGCCTAAATTAGGTTGATTTATAGACCCTTAGGTTGATTTATAGACCTAAAGTAGACGTTTAAAATAGGTTTAATTATAGATCTCAAATAGACCAGAAATAGACGTCTAAAATAGGTTTATTTTTAGATCTAAAATAGGTTGATATATAGACCTAAAATAGACGATTTATAGACCAGAAATAGACGTCTAAAATAGGTTGATTTTTTAGATCTAAAATAGGTTGATATATAGACCTAAAATAGACCCCTAGATTAGGTTGATTTATAGACCCTTAGGTTGATTTATAGACCTAACGTAGACGTTTAAAATAGGTTTATTTATAGATCTAAAATAGGTTTATTTTTAGATCTAAAATAGGTTGATATATAGACCTAAAATAGACGCCTAAATTAGGTTGATTTATAGACCATTAGGTTGATTTATAGACCTAAAGTAGACGTTTAAAATAGGTTTATTTTTAGATCTAAAATAGGTTGATATATAGACCTAAAGTAGACGTTTAAAATAGGTTTATTTTTAGATCTAAAATAGGTTGATATATAGACCTAAAATAGACGATTTATAGACCAGAAATAGACGTCTAAAATAGGTTGATTTTTAGATCTAAAATAGGTTGATATATAGACCTAAAATAGACGCCTAAATTAGGTTGATTTATAGACCCTTAGGTTGATTTATAGACCTAAAGTAGACGTTTAAAATAGGTTTATTTATAGATCTAAAATAGACCAGAAATAGACGTCTAAAATAGGTTGATTTTTAGATCTAAAATAGGTTGATATATAGACCTAAAATAGACGCCTAAATTAGGTTGATTTATAGACCCTTAGGTTGATTTATAGACCTAAAGTAGACGTTTAAAATAGGTTTAATTATAGATCTCAAATAGACCAGAAATAGACGTCTAAAATAGGTTGATTTTTAGATCTAAAATAGGTTGATATATAGACCTAAAATAGACGATTTATAGACCAGAAATAGACGTCTAAAATAGGTTGATTTTTAGATCTAAAATAGGTTGATATATAGACCTAAAATAGACGCCTCAATTAGGTTGATTTATAGACCCTTAGGTTGATTTATAGACCTAAAGTAGACGTTTAAAATAGGTTTATTTTTAGATCTAAAATAGGTTGATATATAGACCTAAAATAGACGATTTATAGACCAGAAATAGACATCTAAAATAGGTTGATTTTTAGATCTAAAATAGGTTGATATATAGACCTAAAATAGACGCCTAAATTAGGTTGAATTATAGACCCTTAGGTTGATTTACAGACCTAAAGTAGACGTTTAAAATAGGTTTATTTTTAGATCTAAAATAGGTTGATATATAGACCTAAAATAGACGATTTATAAACCAGAAATAGACGTCTAAAATAGGTTGATTTTTAGATCTAAAATAGGTTGATATATAGACCTGAAATAGACGCCTAAATTAGGTTGATTTATAGACCTAAAGTAGACGTTCAAAATAGATCTAAAATAGGTTGATTTATAGACCAGAAATAGACGTCTAAAATAGGTTGATTTTTAGATCTAAAATAGGTTGATATATAGACCTAAAATAGACGCCTAAATTAGGTTGATTTATAGACCCTTAGGTTGATTTATAGACCTAAAGTAGACGTTTAAAATAGGTTTAATTATAGATCTCAAATAGATGTCTAAAATAGGTTTATTTTTAGATCTAAAATAGGTTGATATATAGACCTAAAATAGACGATTTATAGACCAGAAATAGACGTCTAAAATAGGTTGATTTTTTAGATCTAAAATAGGTTGATATATAGACCTAAAATAGACGCCTAGATTAGGTTGATTTATAGACCCTTAGGTTGATTTATAGACCTAACGTAGACGTTTAAAATAGGTTTATTTATAGATCTAAAATAGGTTGATTTATAGACCAGAAATAGATGTCTAAAATAGGTTGATTTTTAGATCTAAAATAGGTTGATATATAGACCTAAAATAGACGCCTAAATTAGGTTGATTTATAGACCCTTAGGTTGATGTATAGACCTAAAGTAGACGTTTAAAATAGATCTAAAATAGGTTGATTTATAGACCAGAAATAGACGTCTAAAATAGGTTGATTTTTAGATCTAAAATAGGTTGATATATAGACCTAAAATAGACGCCTAAGTTAGGTTGATTTATAGACCTAAAGTAGACGTTTAAAATAGCTTTAATTATAGATCTCAAATAGACCAGAAATAGACGTCTAAAATAGGTTGATTTTTAAATCTAAAATAGGTTGATATATAGACCTAAAATAGACGATCTATAGACCAGAAATAGACGTCTAAAATAGGTTGATTTTTAGATCTAAAATAGGTTGATATATAGACCTAAAATACATGCCTAAATTAGGTTGATTTATAGACCCTTAGGTTGATTTATAGGCCTAAAGTAGACGTTTAAAATAGGTTGATTTTTAGATCTAAAATAGGTTGATATATAGACCTAAAATAGACGATTTATAGACCAGAAATAGACGTCTAATATAGGTTGATTTTTAGATCTAAAATAGGTTGATATATAGACCTAAAATAGACGCCTAAATTAGGTTGATTTATAGACCCAAAGTAGACGTTTAAAATAGATCTAAAATAGGTTGATTTATAGACCAGAAATAGACGTCTAAAATAGGTTGATTTTCAGATCTAAAATAGGTTGATATATAGACCTAAAATAGACGCCTAAATTAGGTTGATTTATAGACCCTTAGGTTGATTTATAGACCTAAAGTAGACGTTTAAAATAGATCTAAAATAGGTTGATTTATAGACCAGAAATAGACGTCTAAAATAGGTTGATTTTTTAGATCTAAAATAGGTTGATATATAGACCTAAAATAGACACCTAGATTAGGTTGATTTATAGACCCTTAGGTTGATTTATAGACCTAACGTAGACGTTTAAAATAGGTTTATTTATAGATCTAAAATAGGTTGATTTATAGACCAGAAATAGACGTCTAAAATAGGATGATTTTTAGATCTAAAATAGGTTGATATATAGACCTAAAATAGACGCCTAAATTAGGTTGATTTATAGACCCTTAGGTTGATTTATAGACCTAAAGTAGACGTTTAAAACAGATCTAAAATAGGTTGATTTATAGACCAGAAATAGACGTCTAAAATAGGTTGATTTTTAGATCTAAAATAGGTTGATATATAGACCTAAAATAGACGCCTAAATTAGGTTGATTTATAGACCCTTAGGTTGATTTATAGACCTAAAGTAGACGTTTAAAATAGATCTAAAATAGGTTGATTTATAGACCAGAAATAGACGTCTAAAATAGGTTGATATATAGACCTAAAATAGACGCCTAAATTAGGTTGATTTATAGACCCTTAGGTTGATTTATAGACCTAAAGTAGACGTTTAAAATAGGTTTATTTATAGATCTAAAATAGACCAGAAATAGACGTCTAAAATAGGTTGATTTTTAGATCTAAAATAGGTTGATATATAGACCTAAAATAGACGCCTAAATTAGGTTGATTTATAGACCCTTAGGTTGATTTATAGACCTAAAGTAGACGTTTAAAATAGATCTAAAATAGGTTGATTTATAGACCAGAAATAGACGTCTAAAATAGGTTGATTTTTAGATCTAAAATAGGTTGATATATAGACCTAAAATAGACGCCTAAATTAGGTTGATTCATAGACCCTTAGGTTGATTAATAGACCTAAAGTAGACGTTTAAAATAGGTTTAATTATAGATCTAAAATAGACCAGAAATAGACGTCTAAAATAGGTTGATTTTTAGATCTAAAATAGGTTGATATATAGACCTAAAATGGACACCTAAATTAGGTTGATTTATAGACCCTTAGGTTGATTTATAGACCTAAAGTAGACGTTTAAAATAGGTTTATTTATAGATCTAAAATAGGTTGATTTTATAGATTTAAAATAGGTTGATATATAGACCTAAAATAGACGCCTATATTAGGTTGATTTATAGACCCTTAGGTTGATTTATAGACCTAACGTAGACGTTTAAAATAGGTTTATTTATAGATCTAAAATAGGTTGATTAATAGACCAGAAATAGACGTCTAAAATAGGTTGATTTTTAGATCTAAAATAGGTTGATATATAGACCTAAAATAGACGCCTAAATTAGGTTGATTTATAGACCCTTAGGTTGATTTATAGACCTAAAGTAGACGTTTAAAATAGGTTTAATTATAGATCTAAAATAGACCAGAAATAGACGTCTAAAATAGGTTGATTTTTAGATCTAAAATAGGTTGATATATAGACGTAAAATAGACGCCTAAATTAGGTTGATTTATAGACCCTTAGGTTGATTTATGGACCTAAAGTAGACGTTTAAAATAGATCTAAAATAGGTTGATTTATAGACCAGAAATAGACGTCTAAAATAGGTTGATTTTTAGATCTAAAATAGGTTGATATATAGACCTAAAATAGACGCCTAAATTAGGTTGATTTATAGACCCTTAGGTTCATTTATAGACCTAAAGTAGACGTTTAAAATAGGTTTAATTATAGATCTAAAATAGACCAGAAATAGACGTCTAAAATAGGTTGATTTTTAGATCTAAAATAGGTTGATATATAGACGTAAAATAGACGCCTAAATTAGGTTGATTTATAGACCCTTAGGTTGATTTATAGACCTAAAGTAGACGTTTAAAATAGATCTAAAATAGGTTGATTTATAGACCAGAAATAGACGTCTAAAATAGGTTGATTTTTAGATCTAAAATAGGTTGATATATAGACCTAAAATAGACGCCTAAATTAGGTTGATTTATAGACCCTTAGGTTGATTTATAGACCTAAAGTAGACGTTTAAAATAGGTTTATTTATAGATCTAAAATAGGTTGATTTATAGACCAGAAATAGACGTCTAAAATAGGTTGATTTTTAGATCTAAAATAGGTTGATATATAGACCTAAAATAGACGCCTAAATTAGGTTGATTTATAGACCCTTAGGTTGATTTATAGACCTAAAGTAGACATTTAAAATAGGTTTAATTATAGATCTCAAATAGACCAGAAATAGACGTCTAAAATAGGTTGATTTTTAGATCTAAAATAGGTTGATATATAGACCTAAAATAGACGATTTATAGACCAGAAACAGACGTCTAAAATAGGTTGATTTTTAGATCTAAAATAGGTTGATATATAGACCTAAAATAGACGCCTAAATTAGGTTGATTTATAGACCCTTAGGTTGATTTATAGACCTAAAGTAGACGTTTAAAATAGGTTTATTTTTAGATCTAAAATAGGTTGATATATAGACCTAAAATAGACGATTTATAGACCAGAAATAGACGTCTAAAATAGGTTGATTTTTAGATCTAAAATAGGTTGATATATAGACCTAAAATAGACGTCTAAATTAGGTTGAATTATAGACCCTTAGGTTGATTTATAGACCTAAAGTAGACGTTTAAAATAGGTTTATTTTTAGATCTAAAATAGGTTGATATATAGACCTAAAATAGACGATTTATAAACCAGAAATAGACGTCTAAAATAGGTTGATTTTTAGATCTAAAATAGGTTGATAAATAGACCTAAAATAGACGCCTAAATTAGGTTGATTTATAGACCTAAAGTAGACGTTTAAAATAGATCTAAAATAGGTTGATTTATAGACCAAAAATAGACGTCTGAAAAAGGTTGATTTTTAAACCAAAAATAGACGTCTGAAAAAGGTTGATTTTTAAACCAAAAATAGACGTCTAAAATAGGTTGATTTTTTTTTAACCAAAAATAGACGTCTAAAATAGGTTGATTTTTAAACCAAATCTAGACGTCTAAAATAGGTTGATTTTTAAACCAGAAATAGACGTCTAAAATAGGTTGATTTTTATATCTAAAATAGGTTGATATATAGACCTAAAATGGACACCTAAATTAGGTTGATTTATAGACCCTTAGGTTGATTTATAGACCTAACGTAGACGTTTAAAATAGGTTTATTTATAGATCTAAAATAGGTTGATTTATAGACCAGAAATAGACGTCTATAATAGGTTGATTTTTAGATCTAAAATAGGTTGATATATAGACCTAAAATAAACGCCTAAATTAGGTTGATTTATAGACCCTTAGGTTGATTTATAGACCTAAAGTAGACGTTTAAAATAGATCTAAAATAGGTTGATTTATAGACCAGAAATAGACGTCTAAAATAGGTTGATTTTCAGATCTAAAATAGGTTGATATATAGACCTAAAATAGACGCCTAAGTTAGGTTGATTTATAGACCCTTAGGTTGATTTATAGACCTAAAGTAGACGTTTAAAATAGGTTTAATTATAGATCTCAAATAGACCAGAAATAGACGTCTAAAATAGGTTTATTTTTAAATCTAAAATAGGTTGATATATAGACCTAAAATAGACGATTTATAGACCAGAAATAGACGTCTAAAATAGGTTGATTTTTTTAGATCTAAAATAGGTTGATATATAGACCTAAAATAGACGCCTAGATTAGGTTGATTTATAGACCCTTAGGTTGATTTATAGACCTAACGTAGACGTTTAAAATAGGTTTATTTATAGATCTAAAATAGGTTGATTTATAGACCAGAAATAGACGTCTATAATAGGTTGATTTTTAGATCTAAAATAGGTTGATATATAGACCTAAAATAAACGCCTAAATTAGGTTGATTTATAGACCTAAAGTAGACGTTTAAAATAGATCTAAAATAGGTTGATTTATAGACCAGAAATAGACGTCTAAAATAGGTTGATTTTTAGATCTAAAATAGGTTGATATATAGACCTAAAATAGACGATTTATAGACCAGAAATAGACGTCTAAAATAGGTTGATTTTTAGATCTAAAATAGGTCGATATATAGACCTAAAATAGACGCCTAAATTAGGTTGATTTATAGACCCTTAGGTTGATTTATAGATCTAAAGTAGACGTTTAAAATAGATCTAAAATAGGTTGATTTATAGACCAGAAATAGACGTCTAAAATAGGTTGATTTTTAGATCTAAAATAGGTTGATATATAGACCTAAAATAGACGCCTAAATTAGGTTGATTTATAGACACTTAGGTTGATTTATAGACCTAAAGTAGACGTTTAAAATAGGTTGATTTTTAGATCTAAAATAGGTTGATATATAGACCTAAAATAGACGCGTAATTAGGTTGATTTATAGACCCTTAGGTTGATTTATAGACCTAAAGTAGACGTTTAAAATAGATCTAAAATAGGTTGATTTATAGACCAGAAATAGACGTCTAAAATAGGTTGATTTTTTAGATCTAAATTAGGTTGATATATAGACCTAAAATAGAACCCTAGATTAGGTTGATTTATAGACCCTTAGGTTGATTTATAGACCTAACGTAGACGTTTAAAATAGGTTTATTTATAGATCTAAAATAGGTTGATTTATAGACCAGAAATAGACGTCTAAAATAGGTTGATTTTTAGATCTAAAATAGGTTGATATATAGACCTAAAATAGACGCCTAAATTAGGTTGATTTATAGACCCTTAGGTTGATTTATAGACCTAAAGTAGACGTTTAAAATAGATCTAAAATAGGTTGATTTATAGACCAGAAATAGATGTCTAAAATAGGTTGATTTTTAGATCTAAAATAGGTTGATATATAGACCTAAAATAGACGCCTAAATTAGGTTGATTTATAGACCCTTAGGTTGATTTATAGACCTAAAGTAGACGTTTAAAATAGATCTAAAATAGGTTGATTTATAGACAAGAAATAGACGTCTAAAATAGGTTGATTTTTAAACCAAAAATAGACGTCTAAAATAGGTTGATTTTTAAAACAAAAATAGACGTCTAAAAAAGGTTTATTTTTAACCTAAAATAGGTTGATTTTTAGACCAAAAATAGACGTCTAAAAAAGGTTGATTTTTAAACCAAAAATAGACGTCTAAAATAGGTTGATTTTTAAACCAAAAATAGACGTCTAAAATAGGTTAATTTTTAAACCAGAAATAGACGTCTAGAATAGATTGATTTTTAGATCTAAAATAGGTTGATATATAGACCTAAAATAGACACCTAAATTAGGTTGATTTATAGACCCTTAGGTTGATTTATAGACCTAAAGTAGACGTTCAAAATAGGTTTATTTATAGATCTAAAATAGGTTGATTTATAGACCAGAAATAGACGTCTAAAATAGGTTGATTTTTTAGATCTAAAATAGGTTGATATATAGACCTAAAATAGACGCCTAGATTAGGTTGATTTATAGACCCTTAGGTTGATTTATAGACCTAACGTAGACGTTTAAAATAGATCTAAAATAGGTTGATTTATAGACCAGAAATAGACGTCTAAAATAGGTTGATTTTTAGATCTAAAATAGGTTGATATATAGACCTAAAATAGACGCCTAAATTAGGTTGATTTATAGACCCTTAGGTTGATTTATAGACCTAAAGTAGACGTTTAAAATAGGTTTAATTATAGATCTAAAATAGACCAGAAATAGACGTCTGAAATAGGTTGATTTTTAGATCTAAAATAGGTTGATATATAGACCTAAAATAGGTAGATTTATAGACCAGAAATAGACGTCTAAAATAGGTTGATTTTTAGATCTAAAATAGGTTGATATATAGACCTAAAATAGACGCCTAAATTAGGTTGATTTATAGACCCTTAGGTTGATTTATAGACCTATAATAGACGTTTAAAATAGGTTTATTTATAGATCTAAAATAGGTTGATTTATAGACCAGAAATAGACGTCTAAAATAGGTTGATTTTTTAGATTTAAAATAGGTTGATATATAGACCTAAAATAGACGCCTATATTAGGTTGATTTATAGACCCTTAGGTTGATTTATAGACCTAACGTAGACGTTTAAAATAGGTTTATTTATAGATCTAAAATAGGTTGATTTATAGATCTAAAATAGGTTGATTTATAGACCAGAAATAGACGTCTAAAATAGGATGATTTTTAGATCTAAAATAGGTTGATATATAGACCTAAAATAGACGCCTAAATTAGGTTGATTTATAGACCCTTAGGTTGATTTATAGACCCTAAAGTAGACGTTTAAAATAGGTTTATTTATAGCTCTAAAATAGACCAGAAATAGACGTCTAAAATAGGTTGATTTTTAGATCTAAAATAGGTTGATATATAGACGTAATATAGACGCCTAAATTAGGTTGATTTATAGACCCTTAGGTTGATTTATAGACCTAAAGTAGACGTTTAAAATAGATCTAAAATAGGTTGATTTATAGACCAGAAATAGACGTCTAAAATAGGTTGATTTTTAGATCTAAAATAGGTTGATATATAGACCTTAAATAGACGCCTAAATTAGGTTGATTTATAGACCCTTAGGTTGATTTATAGACCTAAAGTAGACGTTTAAAATAGGTTTATTTATAGATCTAAAATAGGTTGATTTATAGACCAGAAATAGACGTCTAAAATAGGTTGATTTTTAGATCTAAAATAGGTTGATATATAGACCTAAAATAGACGCCTAAATTAGGTTGATTTATAGACCCTTAGGTTGATTTATAGACCTAAAGTAGACGTTTAAAATAGGTTTATTTTTAGATCTAAAATAGGTTGATATATAGACCTAAAATAGACGATTTATAAACCAGAAATAGACGTCTAAAATAGGTTGATTTTTAGATCTAAAATAGGTTGATATATAGACCTAAAATAGACGCCTAAATTAGGTTGATTTATAGACCCTTAGGTTGATTTATAGACCTAAAGTAGACGTTTAAAATAGGTTTATTTTTAGATCTAAAATAGGTTGATATATAGACCTAAAATAGACGATTTATAAACCAGAAATAGACGTCTAAAATAGGTTGATTTTTAGATCTAAAATAGGTTGATATATAGACCTAAAATAGACGCCTAAATTAGGTTGATTTATAGACCTAAAGTAGACGTTTAAAATAGATCTAAAATAGGTTGATTTATAGACCAGAAATAGACGTCTAAAATAGGTTGATTTTTAGATCTAAAATAGGTTGATATATAGACCTTAAATAGACGCCTAAATTAGGTTGATTTATAGACCCTTAGGTTGATTTATAGACCTAAAGTAGACGTTTAAAATAGGTTTATTTATAGATCTAAAATAGGTTGATTTATAGACCAGAAATAGACGTCTAAAATAGGTTGATTTTTAGATCTAAAATAGGTTGATATATAGACCTAAAATAGACGCCTAAATTAGGTTGATTTATAGACCCTTAGGTTGATTTATAGACCTAAAGTAGACGTTTAAAATAGGTTTATTTTTAGATCTAAAATAGGTTGATATATAGACCTAAAATAGACGATTTATAAACCAGAAATAGACGTCTAAAATAGGTTGATTTTTAGATCTAAAATAGGTTGATATATAGACCTAAAATAGACGCCTAAATTAGGTTGATTTATAGACCCTTAGGTTGATTTATAGACCTAAAGTAGACGTTTAAAATAGGTTTATTTTTAGATCTAAAATAGGTTGATATATAGACCTAAAATAGACGATTTATAAACCAGAAATAGACGTCTAAAATAGGTTGATTTTTAGATCTAAAATAGGTTGATATATAGACCTAAAATAGACGCCTAAATTAGGTTGATTTATAGACCTAAAGTAGACGTTTAAAATAGATCTAAAATAGGTTGATTTATAGACCAGAAATAGACGTCTAAAATAGGTTGATTTTTAGATCTAAAATAGGTTGATATATAGACCTAAAATAGACGCCTAAATTAGGTTGATTTATAGACCCTTAGGTTGATTTATAGACCTAAAGTAGACGTTTAAAATAGGTTTAATTATAGATCTCAAATAGACCAGAAATAGACGTCTAAAATAGGTTTATTTTTAGATCTAAAATAGGTTGATATATAGACCTAAAATAGACGATTTATAGACCAGAAATAGACGTCTAAAATAGGTTGATTTTTTAGATCTAAAATAGGTTGATATATAGACCTAAAATAGACCCCTAGATTAGGTTGATTTATAGACCCTTAGGTTGATTTATAGACCTAACGTAGACGTTTAAAATAGGTTTATTTATAGATCTAAAATAGGTTTATTTTTAGATCTAAAATAGGTTGATATATAGACCTAAAATAGACGCCTAAATTAGGTTGATTTATAGACCATTAGGTTGATTTATAGACCTAAAGTAGACGTTTAAAATAGGTTTATTTTTAGATCTAAAATAGGTTGATATATAGACCTAAAATAGACGATTTATAGACCAGAAATAGACGTCTAAAATAGGTTGATTTTTAGATCTAAAATAGGTTGATATATAGACCTAAAATAGACGCCTAAATTAGGTTGATTTATAGACCCTTAGGTTGATTTATAGACCTAAAGTAGACGTTTAAAATAGGTTTATTTATAGATCTAAAATAGACCAGAAATCCATCCATCCATCCATCTTCTTCCGCTTATCCGGGGTCGGGTCGCGGGGGCAGCAGCTTCAGGAGGGACTCCCAGACTTCCCTCTCCCCAGCCACTTCATCTAGCTCATCCCGGGGGATCCCAAGGCGTTCCCAGGCCAGCTGAGAGACATAGTCTCTCCAGCGCGTCCTGGGTCGTCCCCGGGGTCTCCTACCGGTGGGACATGCCCGGAACACCTCCCCAGGGAGGCGTCCAGGAGGCATCCTGATGATATGCCCGAGCCACCTCATCTGGCTCCTCTCTACGTGGAGGAGCAGCGGCTCTACTCCGAGTCTCTCCCGGATGACCGAACTTCTCACCCTATCTCTAAGGGAGAGCCCGGACATCCTGCGGAGAAAACTCATTTCGGCCGCTTGTATCCGGGATCTCGTTCTTTCGGTCACGACCCATAGCTCGTGACCATAGGTGAGGGTAGGAGCGTAAATCGACCGGTAAATTGAGAGCTTTGCCTTTTGGCTCAGCTCTCTCTTTACCACGACGGACCGGTACAAAGTCCGCATTACTGCCGACGCTGCACCGATCCGCCTGTCGATCTCGCGCTCCATCCTCCCCTCACTCGTGAACAAGACCCCAAGATACTTAAACTCCTCCACTTGGGGCAGGATCTCATCCCCGATCCGGAGAGGGCATTCCACCCTTTTCCGATCGAGGACCATGGACTCGGATTTGGAGGTGCTGACCCTCATCCCGACCGCTTCACACTCGGCTGCGAACCGCTCCAGTGAGAGCTGGAGATCACGGCCTGAAGAAGCCAACAGCACCACGTCGTCTGCAAAAAGCAGAGACGCGATGCTGAGGTCCCCAAACCGGACACCCTCAACGCCTCGGCTGCGCCTAGAAATTCTGTCCATAAAAACTATGAACAGAATCGGTGACAAAGGGCAGCCTTGGCGGAGTCCAACCCTCACTGAGAACGAATCCGACTTACTGCCGGAAATGCGGACCAAACTCTGGCATCGATGATACAGGGACCGAACCGCCCTTATCAGTTGGCTCGGTACCCCGTACTCCCGAAGCACCCCCCAGAGAACCTCCTGAGGGACACGGTCGAACGCCTTCTCCAAGTCCACAAAACACATGTGGACTGGTTGGGCGAACTCCCATGCACCCTCGAGGATCCTGCTGAGGGTGAAGAGCTGGTCCACTGTTCCACGGCCAGGACGAAAGCCACACTGTTCCTCCTGAATCCGAGGTTCGACCTCCCGACGGACCCTCCTCTCCAGCACCCCTGAATAGACCTTCCCAGGGAGGCTGAGGAGTGTAATTCCCCTGTAATTGGAACACACCCTCCGGTCCCCCTTCTTAAAGAGGGGAACCACCACCCCAGTCTGCCAATCCAGAGGCACTGTCCCCGATGTCCACGCGATGCTGTAGAGACGTGTCAGCCATGACAGCCCCACAACATCCAGAGCCCTTAAGAAATCCGGGCGGATCTCATCCACCCCCGGGGCCTTGCCACCGAGGAGTTTTTTAACTACCTCAGTGACTTCAACCCCAGAGATTGGAGAGTCCGCCTCAGAGTCCCCAGGCCCTGCCTCCACAATGGAAGGCGTGTCGGTGGAATTGAGGAGGTCTTCGAAGTATTCTCCCCACCGACACACGACGTCCCTAGTCGAGGTCAGCAGGACGCCATCTCCACTGTAAACAGTGTTGACGTTGCACTGCTTCCCCCTCCTGAGACGCCGGATGGTGGACCAGAATTTCCTCGAAGCCGTCCGGAAGTCATTCTCCATGGCCTCGCCAAACTCCTCCCACGCCCGGGTTTTTGCCTCAGCAACCGCCGAAGCCGCGTTCCGCTTGGCCATCCGGTACCTGTCAGCTGCCTCGGGAGTCCCGCAGGCCAAAACGGCCCGATAGGACTCCTTCTTCAGCTTGACGGCATCCCTTACCGCCGGTGTCCACCAGCGGGTTCGGGGATTGGCGCCACGACAGGCACCAATGACCTTACGGCCGCAGCTCCGGTCGGCCGCCTCAACAATGGAGGCGCGGAACAAGGTCCACTCGGACTCAATGTCCCCCGCCTCCCCCGGGACCTGGGAAAAGTTCTGCCGGAGGTGGGAGTTGAAGCTCTTCCTGACAGGGGATTCCGCCAGACGTTCCCAGCAGACCCTCACAGAACGTTTGGGTCTGCCAGGTCGGACCGGCATCTTCCCCCACCATCGGAGCCAACCCACCACCAGGTGGTGATCAGTTGACAGCTCCGCCCCTCTCTTCGCCCGAGTGTCCAAAACATGCGGCCGCAAATCCGATGACACGACTACAAAGTCGATCATCGAACTGCGGCCTAGGGTGTCCTGGTGCCAAGTGCACACATGGACACCCTTATGTTTGAACATGGTGTTCATTATAGAAAATCCGTGTCGAGCACAGAATTCCAATAATAGAACACCGCTCGGGTTCAGATCGGGGGGGGCCGTTCCTCCCAATCACGCCCTTCCAGGTCTCACTGTCATTGCCCACGTGAGCATTGAAGTCACCCAGTAGAACGATGGAGTCGCCAGAAGGAGCGCTCTCCAGCACCTCCTCCAGGGACTCCAAAAAGGGTGGGTACTCTGAACTGCCGTTTGGTGCATAGACACAAACAACAGTCAGGACCCGTCCCCCCACCCGAAGGCGGAGGGAGGCTACCCTCTCGTTCACCGGGGTGAACCCCAATGTGCAGGCGCCCAGCCGGGGGGCAATAAGTATACCCACACCTGCTCGACGCCTCTCACCGTGGGCAACTCCAGAGTGGAAGAGAGTCCAGCCCCTCTCGAGAGGGCTTGAACCGGAACCCAAACTGTGCGTGGAGGCAAGTCCGACTATATCTAGTCGGAACTTTTCTGCCTCGCACACCAGCTCGGGCTCCTTTCCAGCCAGAGAGGTGACATTCCATGTCCCAAGAGCCAGCTTCTGCAGCCGGGGATCAGACCGCCAAGGTCCCTGCCTTTGGCCGCCGCCCAGCTCGCACTGCACCCGACCCCTTTGGCCCCTCCCACAGGTGGTGAGCCCATGGGAAGGGGGACCCACATTTCCTTTTCGGGCTTTGCCCGGCCGGGCCCCATGGGCGCAGGCCCGGCCACCAGACGCTCGCCTTCGAGCCCCGCCTCCAGGCCTGGCTCCAGAGGGGGGCCCCGGTGACCCGCGTCCGGGCGAGGGAAATCTGTTTCCATATCTCTTCTTCATCATAAGGGGCTTTTTGAGCCGTGCTTTGTCTGGCCCCTCACCTAGGACCCGTTTGCCATGGGTGACCCTACCAGGAGCATGAAGCCCCAGACAACATGGCCCCTAGGATCATAGGGGCACGCAAACCCCTCCACCACGATAAGGTGACGACTCATGGAGGGGTAGACCAGAAATAGACGTCTAAAATAGGTTGATTTTTAGATCTAAAATAGGTTGATATATAGACCTAAAATAGACGCCTAAATTAGGTTGATTTATAGACCCTTAGGTTGATTTATAGACCTAAAGTAGACGTTTAAAATAGGTTTAATTATAGATCTCAAATAGACCAGAAATAGACGTCTAAAATAGGTTGATTTTTAGATCTAAAATAGGTTGATATATAGACCTAAAATAGACGATTTATAGACCAGAAATAGACGTCTAAAATAGGTTGATTTTTAGATCTAAAATAGGTTGATATATAGACCTAAAATAGACGCCTCAATTAGGTTGATTTATAGACCCTTAGGTTGATTTATAGACCTAAAGTAGACGTTTAAAATAGGTTTATTTTTAGATCTAAAATAGGTTGATATATAGACCTAAAATAGACGATTTATAGACCAGAAATAGACATCTAAAATAGGTTGATTTTTAGATCTAAAATAGGTTGATATATAGACCTAAAATAGACGCCTAAATTAGGTTGAATTATAGACCCTTAGGTTGATTTACAGACCTAAAGTAGACGTTTAAAATAGGTTTATTTTTAGATCTAAAATAGGTTGATATATAGACCTAAAATAGACGATTTATAAACCAGAAATAGACGTCTAAAATAGGTTGATTTTTAGATCTAAAATAGGTTGATATATAGACCTGAAATAGACGCCTAAATTAGGTTGATTTATAGACCTAAAGTAGACGTTTAAAATAGATCTAAAATAGGTTGATTTATAGACCAGAAATAGACGTCTAAAATAGGTTGATTTTTAGATCTAAAATAGGTTGATATATAGACCTAAAATAGACGCCTAAATTAGGTTGATTTATAGACCCTTAGGTTGATTTATAGACCTAAAGTAGACGTTTAAAATAGGTTTAATTATAGATCTCAAATAGATGTCTAAAATAGGTTTATTTTTAGATCTAAAATAGGTTGATATATAGACCTAAAATAGACGATTTATAGACCAGAAATAGACGTCTAAAATAGGTTGATTTTTTAGATCTAAAATAGGTTGATATATAGACCTAAAATAGACGCCTAGATTAGGTTGATTTATAGACCCTTAGGTTGATTTATAGACCTAACGTAGACGTTTAAAATAGGTTTATTTATAGATCTAAAATAGGTTGATTTATAGACCAGAAATAGATGTCTAAAATAGGTTGATTTTTAGATCTAAAATAGGTTGATATATAGACCTAAAATAGACGCCTAAATTAGGTTGATTTATAGACCCTTAGGTTGATGTATAGACCTAAAGTAGACGTTTAAAATAGATCTAAAATAGGTTGATTTATAGACCAGAAATAGACGTCTAAAATAGGTTGATTTTTAGATCTAAAATAGGTTGATATATAGACCTAAAATAGACGCCTAAGTTAGGTTGATTTATAGACCTAAAGTAGACGTTTAAAATAGCTTTAATTATAGATCTCAAATAGACCAGAAATAGACGTCTAAAATAGGTTGATTTTTAAATCTAAAATAGGTTGATATATAGACCTAAAATAGACGATCTATAGACCAGAAATAGACGTCTAAAATAGGTTGATTTTTAGATCTAAAATAGGTTGATATATAGACCTAAAATACATGCCTAAATTAGGTTGATTTATAGACCCTTAGGTTGATTTATAGGCCTAAAGTAGACGTTTAAAATAGGTTGATTTTTAGATCTAAAATAGGTTGATATATAGACCTAAAATAGACGATTTATAGACCAGAAATAGACGTCTAATATAGGTTGATTTTTAGATCTAAAATAGGTTGATATATAGACCTAAAATAGACGCCTAAATTAGGTTGATTTATAGACCTAAAGTAGACGTTTAAAATAGATCTAAAATAGGTTGATTTATAGACCAGAAATAGACGTCTAAAATAGGTTGATTTTCAGATCTAAAATAGGTTGATATATAGACCTAAAATAGACGCCTAAATTAGGTTGATTTATAGACCCTTAGGTTGATTTATAGACCTAAAGTAGACGTTTAAAATAGATCTAAAATAGGTTGATTTATAGACCAGAAATAGACGCCTAAATTAGGTTGATTTATAGACCCTTAGGTTGATTTATAGACCTAAAGTAGACGTTTAAAATAGATCTAAAATAGGTTGATTTATAGACCAGAAATAGACGTCTAAAATAGGTTGATATATAGACCTAAAATAGACGCCTAAATTAGGTTGATTTATAGACCCTTAGGTTGATTTATAGACCTAAAGTAGACGTTTAAAATAGGTTTATTTATAGATCTAAAATAGACCAGAAATAGACGTCTAAAATAGGTTGATTTTTAGATCTAAAATAGGTTGATATATAGACCTAAAATAGACGCCTAAATTAGGTTGATTTATAGACCCTTAGGTTGATTTATAGACCTAAAGTAGACGTTTAAAATAGATCTAAAATAGGTTGATTTATAGACCAGAAATAGACGTCTAAAATAGGTTGATTTTTAGATCTAAAATAGGTTGATATATAGACCTAAAATAGACGCCTAAATTAGGTTGATTCATAGACCCTTAGGTTGATTAATAGACCTAAAGTAGACGTTTAAAATAGGTTTAATTATAGATCTAAAATAGACCAGAAATAGACGTCTAAAATAGGTTGATTTTTAGATCTAAAATAGGTTGATATATAGACCTAAAATGGACACCTAAATTAGGTTGATTTATAGACCCTTAGGTTGATTTATAGACCTAAAGTAGACGTTTAAAATAGGTTTATTTATAGATCTAAAATAGGTTGATTTTATAGATTTAAAATAGGTTGATATATAGACCTAAAATAGACGCCTATATTAGGTTGATTTATAGACCCTTAGGTTGATTTATAGACCTAACGTAGACGTTTAAAATAGGTTTATTTATAGATCTAAAATAGGTTGATTAATAGACCAGAAATAGACGTCTAAAATAGGTTGATTTTTAGATGTAAAATAGGTTGATATATAGACCTAAAATAGACGCCTAAATTAGGTTGATTTATAGACCCTTAGGTTGATTTATAGACCTAAAGTAGACGTTTAAAATAGGTTTAATTATATATCTAAAATAGACCAGAAATAGACGTCTAAAATAGGTTGATTTTTAGATCTAAAATAGGTTGATATATAGACGTAAAATAGACGCCTAAATTAGGTTGATTTATAGACCCTTAGGTTGATTTATGGACCTAAAGTAGACGTTTAAAATAGATCTAAAATAGGTTGATTTATAGACCAGAAATAGACGTCTAAAATAGGTTGATTTTTAGATCTAAAATAGGTTGATATATAGACCTAAAATAGACGCCTAAATTAGGTTGATTTATAGACCCTTAGGTTGATTTATAGACCTAAAGTAGACGTTTAAAATAGGTTTATTTATAGATCTAAAATAGGTTGATTTATAGACCAGAAATAGACGTCTAAAATAGGTTGATTTTTAGATCTAAAATAGGTTGATATATAGACCTAAAATAGACGCCTAAATTAGGTTGATTTATAGACCCTTAGGTTGATTTATAGACCTAAAGTAGACGTTTAAAATAGGTTTAATTATAGATCTCAAATAGACCAGAAATAGACGTCTAAAATAGGTTGATTTTTAGATCTAAAATAGGTTGATATATAGACCTAAAATAGACGATTTATAGACCAGAAATAGACGTCTAAAATAGGTTGATTTTTAGATCTAAAATAGGTTGATATATAGACCTAAAATAGACGCCTAAATTAGGTTGATTTATAGACCCTTAGGTTGATTTATAGACCTAAAGTAGACGTTTAAAATAGGTTTATTTTTAGATCTAAAATAGGTTGATATATAGACCTAAAATAGACGATTTATAGACCAGAAATAGACGTCTAAAATAGGTTGATTTTTAGATCTAAAATAGGTTGATATATAGACCTAAAATAGACGCCTAAATTAGGTTGAATTATAGACCCTTAGGTTGATTTATAGACCTAAAGTAGACGTTTAAAATAGGTTTATTTTTAGATCTAAAATAGGTTGATATATAGACCTAAAATAGACGATTTATAAACCAGAAATAGACGTCTAAAATAGGTTGATTTTTAGATCTAAAATAGGTTGATATATAGACCTAAAATAGACGCCTAAATTAGGTTGATTTATAGACCTAAAGTAGACGTTTAAAATAGATCTAAAATAGGTTGATTTATAGACCAAAAATAGACGTCTGAAAAAGGTTGATTTTTAAACCAAAAATAGACGTCTGAAAAAGGTTGATTTTTAAACCAAAAATAGACGTCTAAAATAGGTTGATTTTTTTTTAACCAAAAATAGACGTCTAAAATAGGTTGATTTTTAAACCAAATCTAGACGTCTAAAATAGGTTGATTTTTAAACCAGAAATAGACGTCTAAAATAGGTTGATTTTTAGATCTAAAATAGGTTGATATATAGACCTAAAATGGACACCTAAATTAGGTTGATTTATAGACCCTTAGGTTGATTTATAGACCTAAAGTAGACGTTTAAAATAGGTTTATTTATAGATCTAAAATAGGTTGATTTATAGACCAGAAATATACGTCTAAAATAGGTTGATTTTTTTAGATCTAAAATAGGTTGATATATAGACCTAAAATAGACCCCTAGATTAGGTTGATTTATAGACCCTTGGGTTGATTTATAGACCTAACGTAGACGTTTAAAATAGGTTTATTTATAGATCTAAAATAGGTTGATTAATAGACCAGAAATAGACGTCTAAAATAGGTTGATTTTTAGATCTAAAATAGGTTGATATATAGACCTAAAATAGACGCCTAAATTAGGTTGATTTATAGACCCTTAGGTTGATTTATAGACCTAAAGTAGACGTTTAAAATAGGTTTAATTATAGATCTAAAATAGACCAGAAATAGACGTCTGAAATAGGTTGATTTTTAGATCTAAAATAGGTTGATATATAGACCTAAAATAGGTTGATTTATAGACCAGAAATAGACGTCTAAAATAGGTTGATTTTTAGATCTAAAATAGGTTGATATATAGACCTAAAATAGACGCCTAAATTAGGTTGATTTATAGACCCTTAGGTTGATTTATAGACCTAAAGTAGACGTTTAAAATAGGTTTAATTATAAATCTCAAATAGACCAGAAATAGACGTCTAAAATAGGTTTATTTTTAGATCTAAAATAGGTTGATATATAGACCTAAAATAGACGATTTATAGACCAGAAATAGACGTCTAAAATAGGTTGATTTTTTAGATCTAAAATAGGTTGATATATAGACCTAAAATAGACGCCTAGATTAGGTTGATTTATAGACCCTTAGGTTGATTTATAGACCTAACGTAGAGGTTTAAAATAGGTTTATTTATAGATCTAAAATAGGTTGATTTATAGACCAGAAATAGACGTCTAAAATAGGTTGATTTTTAGATCTAAAATAGGTTGATATATAGACCTAAAATAGACGCCTAAATTAGGTTGATTTATAGACCCTTAGGTTGATTTATAGACCTAAAGTAGACGTTTAAAATAGATCTAAAATAGGTTGATTTATAGACCAGAAATAGACGTCTAAAATAGGTTGATTTTTAGATCTAAAATAGGTTGATATATAGACCTAAAATAGACACCTAAGTTAGGTTGATTTATAGACCCTTAGGTTGATTTATAGACCTAAAGTAGACGTTTAAAATAGATCTAAAATAGGTTGATTTATAGACAAGAAATAGACGTCTAAAATAGGTTGATTTTTAAACCAAAAATAGACGTCTAAAATAGGTTGATTTTTAAAACAAAAATAGACGTCTAAAAAAGGTTTATTTTTAACCTAAAATAGGTTGATTTTTAGACCAAAAATAGACGTCTAAAAAAGGTTGATTTTTAAACCAAAAATAGACGTCTAAAATAGGTTGATTTTTAAACCAAAAATAGACGTCTAAAATAGGTTAATTTTTAAACCAGAAATAGACGTCTAGAATAGATTGATTTTTAGATCTAAAATAGGTTGATATATAGACCTAAAATAGACACCTAAATTAGGTTGATTTATAGACCCTTAGGTTGATTTATAGACCTAAAGTAGACGTTCAAAATAGGTTTATTTATAGATCTAAAATAGGTTGATTTATAGACCAGAAATAGACGTCTAAAATAGGTTGATTTTTTAGATCTAAAATAGGTTGATATATAGACCTAAAATAGACGCCTAGATTAGGTTGATTTATAGACCCTTAGGTTGATTTATAGACCTAACGTAGACGTTTAAAATAGATCTAAAATAGGTTGATTTATAGACCAGAAATAGACGTCTAAAATAGGTTGATTTTTAGATCTAAAATAGGTTGATATATAGACCTAAAATAGACGCCTAAATTAGGTTGATTTATAGACCCTTAGGTTGATTTATAGACCTAAAGTAGACGTTTAAAATAGGTTTAATTATAGATCTAAAATAGACCAGAAATAGACGTCTGAAATAGGTTGATTTTTAGATCTAAAATAGGTTGATATATAGACCTAAAATAGGTTGATTTATAGACCAGAAATAGACGTCTAAAATAGGTTGATTTTTAGATATAAAATAGGTTGATATATAGACCTAAAATAGACGCCTAAATTAGGTTGATTTATAGACCCTTAGGTTGATTTATAGACCTATAATAGACGTTTAAAATAGGTTTATTTATAGATCTAAAATAGGTTGATTTATAGACCAGAAATAGACGTCTAAAATAGGTTGATTTTTTAGATTTAAAATAGCTTGATATATAGACCTAAAATAGACGCCTATATTAGGTTGATTTATAGACCCTTAGGTTGATTTATAGACCTAACGTAGACGTTTAAAATAGGTTTATTTATAGATCTAAAATAGGTTGATTTATAGACCAGAAATAGACGTCTAAAATAGGATGATTTTTAGATCTAAAATAGGTTGATATATAGACCTAAAATAGACGCCTAAATTAGGTTGATTTATACACCCTTAGGTTGATTTATAGACCTAAAGTAGACGTTTAAAATAGATGTAAAATAGGTTGATTTATAGACCAGAAATAGACGTCTAAAATAGGTTGATTTTTAGATCTAAAATAGGTTGATATATAGACCTAAAATAGACGCCTAAAAAAGGTTGATTTATAGACCCTTAGGTTGATTTATAGACCTAAAGTAGACGTGTAAAATAGGTTTAATTATAGATCTCAAATAGACCAGAAATAGACGTCTAAAATAGGTTGATTTTTAGATCTAAAATAGGTTGATATATAGACCTAAAATAGACGCCTAAATTAGGTTGATTTATAGACCCTTAGGTTGATTTATAGACCTAAAGTAGACGTTTAAAATAGATCTAAAATAGGTTGATTTATAGACCAGAAATAGACGTCTAAAATAGGTTGATTTTTAGATCTAAAATAGGTTGATATATAGACCTAAAATAGACGCCTAAATTAGGTTGATTTATAGACCCTTAGGTTGATTTATAGACCTAAAGTAGACGTTTAAAATAGGTTTATTTATAGATCTAAAATAGGTTGATTTATAGACCTAAAATAGGTTGATTTATAGACCTAACGTAGACGTTTAAAATAGGTTTATTTATAGATCTAAAATAGGTTGATTTATAGACCAGAAATAGACGTCTAAAATAGGTAGATTTTTTGATCTAAAATAGGTTGATATATAGACTTAAAATAGACGCCTAAATTAGGTTGATTTATAGACCCTTAGGTTGATTTATAGACCTAAAGTAGACGTTTAAAATAGGTTGATTTTTTGATCTAAAATAGGTTGATATATAGACTTAAAATAGACGCCTAAATTAGGTTGATTTATAGACCCTTAGGTTGATTTATAGACCTAAAGTAGACGTTTAAAATAGGTTGATTTTTAGATCTAAAATAGGTTGATATATAGACCTAAAATGGACGCCTAAATTAGGTTGATTTATAGACCCTTAGGTTGATTTATAGACCTAAAGTAGACGTTTAAAATAGGTTTATTCATAGATCTATAATAGGTTGATTTATAGACCTAAAATAAGTTGATTTATAAACCTAAAATAGTCAAAACTAAACTGTCGAGGTAGGGTCATTCAACAAAGTTTCCCAACCCTTATTAATTTGCAAAATCTTGATCTTGGTTCAATTTACTAGACGTTTAAAATAGGTTTATTTATAGATTTAAAATAGACCAGAAATAGACGTCTAAAATAGGTTGATTTTTAGATCTAAAATAGGTTGATATATAGACCTAAAATAGACACCTAAATTAGGTTGATTTATAGACCCTTAGGTTGATTTATAGACTTAAAGTAGACGTTTAAAATAGGTTTATTTATAGATCTAAAATAGGTTGATTTATAGACCAGAAATAGACGTCTAAAATAGGTTGATTTTTTAGATCTAAAATAGGTTGATATATAGACCTAAAATAGACGCCTAAATTAGGTTGATTTATAGACCCTTAGGTTGATTTATAGACCTAAAGTAGACGTTTAAAATAGGTTTAATTATAGATCTCAAATAGACCAGAAATAGACGTCTAAAATAGGTTGATTTTTATATCTAAAATAGGTTGATATATAGACCTAAAATAGACGCCTAGATTAGGTTGATTTATAGACCCTTAGGTTGATTTATAAACCTAACGTAGATGTTTAAAATAGGTTTATTTATAGATCTAAAATAGGTTGATTTATAGACCAGAAATAGACGTCTAAAATAGGTTGATTTTTAGATCTAAAATAGGTTGATATATAGACCTAAAATAGACGCCTAAATTAGGTTGATTTATAGACCCTTAGGTTGATTTATAGACCTAAAGTAGACGTTTAAAATAGATCTAAAATAGGTTGATTTATAGACCAGAAATAGACGTCTAAAATAGGTTGATTTTTAGATCTAAAATAGGTTGATATATAGACCTAAAATAGACGCCTAAATTAGGTTGATTTATAGACCCTTAGGTTGATTTATAGACCTAATGTAGACGTTTAAAATAGGTTTGTTTATTTATAGATCTAAAATAGGTTGATTTATAGACCAGAAATAGACGTCTAAAATAGGTTGATTTTTTAGATCTAAAATAGGTTGATATATAGACCTAAAATAGACGCCTAGATTAGGTTGATTTATAGACCCTTAGGTTGATTTATAGACCTAACGTAGACGTTTAAAATAGGTTCATTTATAGATCTAAAATAGGTTGATTTATAGACCAGAAATAGACGTCTAAAATAGGTTGATTTTTAGATCTAAAATAGGTTGATATATAGACCTAAAATAGACGCCTAAATTAGGTTGATTTATAGACCCTTAGGTTGATTTATAGACCTAAAGTAGACGTTTAAAATAGGTTCATTTATAGATCTAAAATAGGTTGATTTATAGACCTAAAATAGGTTGATTTATAGACCTAAAATAGTCAAAACTAAACTGTCGAGGTAGGGTCATTCAACAAAGTTTCCCAACCCTTATTAATTCGCAAAATCTTGATCTTGGCTCAATTTACTAGACGTCTAAATTAAAAACATTAAATATGATCATACTTTGGATTTTTGAAGTCTGAACAAGCCGTAAGTTGTATAAATAATGCACAGAAGTTGTTTGGGGTTAATAAGCATATTGATTTGTACATGTGAATTGGTTATTCCTGTACCACTGATAAAGATAAAATCAAGTTGATTTTCAGACCAAAAATAGACGTTTAAAAAAGGTTGATTTTTAAACCCAAAATTGACTAAACAAGGTTGATTTTTAAACCAAACATAGATGTATTAAATAGGTTGAATTTTAAACCAAAAATAGACGTCTAAAAAAGGTTGATTTTTAAACAAAAAATAGACGTCTAAAATAGGTTGATTTTTAAACCAAAAATAGATGTCTAAAATAGGTTGATTTTTAAACCAAAAATAGACGTCTAAAATAGGTTGATTTTTAAACCAGAAATAGACATCTAAAATAGGTTGATTTTTAGACCAAAAATAGACGTCTAAAATAGGTTGATTTTTAAACCAAAAATAGACGTCTAAAATAGGTTAATTTTTAAACCAGAAATAGACGTCTAAAATGGGTTGATTTTTAGATCTAAAATAGGTTGATATATAGACCTAAAATAGACACCTAAATTAGGTTGATTTATAGACCCTTAGGTTGATTTATAGACCTAAAGTAGACGTTTAAAATAGGTTTATTTATAGATCTGAAATAGCTTGATTTATAGACCAGAAATAGACGTCTAAAATAGGTTGATTTTTAGATCTAAAATAGGTTGATATATAGACCTAAAATAGACGCCTAAATTAGGTTGATTTATAGACCCTTAGGTTGATTTATAGACCTAATGTAGACGTTTAAAATAGGTTTATTTATAGATCTAAAATAGGTTGATTTATAGACCAGAAATAGACGTCTAAAATAGGTTGATTTTTAGATCTAAAATAGGTTGATATATAGACCTAAAATAGACGCCTAAATTAGGTTGATTTATAGACCCTTAGGTTGATTTATAGACCTAAAGTAGACGTTTAAAATAGGTTTATTTATAGATCTAAAATAGACCAGAAATAGACGTCTAAAATAGGTTGATTTTTAGATCTAAAATAGGTTGATATATAGACCTAAAATAGACGCCTAAATTAGGTTGATTTATAGACCCTTAGGTTGATTTATAGACCTAAAGTAGACGTTTAAAATAGATCTAAAATAGGTTGATTTATAGACCAGAAATAGACGTCTAAAATAGGTTGATTTTTAGATCTAAAATAGGTTGATATATAGACCTAAAATAGACGCCTAAATTAGGTTGATTTATAGACCCTTAGGTTGATTTATAGACCTAAAGTAGACGTTTAAAATAGATCTAAAATAGGTTGATTTATAGACCAGAAATAGACGTCTAAAATAGGTTGATTTTTAGATCTAAAATAGGTTGATATATAGACCTAAAATAGACGCCTAAATTAGGTTGATTTATAGACCCTTAGGTTGATTTATAGACCTAAAGTAGACGTTTAAAATAGGTTTATTTATAGATCTAAAATAGGTTGATTTATAGACCAGAAATAGACGTCTAAAATAGGTTGATTTTTTTAGATCTAAAATAGGTTGATATATAGACCTAAAATAGACGCCTAGATTAGGTTGATTTATAGACCCTTAGGTTGATTTATAGACCTAATGTAGACGTTTAAAATAGGTTTATTTATAGATCTAAAATAGGTTGATTTATAGACCAGAAATAAACGTCTAAAATAGGTTGATATATAGACCTAAAATAGACCTAAAGTAGACGTTTAAAATAGAGCTAAAATAGGTTGATTTATAGACCAGAGATAGACGTCTAAAATAGGTTGATTTTTAGATCTAAAATAGGTTGATATATAGACCTAAAATAGACGCCTAAATTAGGTTGATTTATAGACCCTTAGGTTGATTTATAGACCTAAAGTAGACGTTTAAAATAGGTTTATTTATAGATCTAAAATAGACCAGAAATAGACGTCTAAAATAGGTTGAATTTTAGATCTAAAATAGGTTGATATATAGACCTAAAATAGACGCCTAAATTAGGTTGATTTATAGACAGGTTGATTTATAGACCTAAAGTAGACGTTTCAAATAGGTTTATTTGTAGATCTAAAATAGACCAGAAATAGACGTCTAAAATAGGTTGATTTTTAGATCTAAAATAGGTTGATATATAGACCTAAAATAGACGCCTAAATTAGGTTGATTTATAGACCCGTAGGTTGATTTATAGACCTAAAGTAGACGTTTCAAATAGGTTTATTTTTAGATCTAAAATAGACCAGAAATAGAAGTCTAAAATAGGTTGATTTTTAGATCTAAAATAGGTGGATGTATAGACCTAAAATAGACTTCTAAATTAGGTTGATTTATAGACCCTTAGGTTGTTTTATAGACCTGAAGTAGACGTTTCAAATAGGTTTATTTGTAGATCTAAAATAGACCAGAAATAGACGTCTAAAATAGGTTGATTTTTAGATCTAAAATAGGTTGATATATAGACCTAAAATAGACGCCTAAATTAGGTTGATTTATAGACCCTTAGGTTGATTTATAGACCTAAAGTAGACGTTTAAAATAGGTTTATTTATAGATCTAAAATAGGTTGATTTATAGACCAGAAATAGACGTCTAAAATAGGTTGATTTTTAGATCTAAAATAGGTTATATAGACCTAAAATAGCCGATTTATAGAGCAGAAATAGACGTCTAAAATAGGTTGATTTTTAGATCTAAAATAGGTTGATATATAGACCTAAAATAGACGCCTAAATTAGGTTGATTTATAGACCCTTAGGTTGATTTATAGACCTAAAGTAGACGTTTAAAATAGGTTTATTTATAGATCTAAAATAGACCAGAAATAGACGTCTAAAATAGGTTGATTTTTAGATCTAAAATAGGTTGATATATAGACCTAAAATAGACGCCTAAATTAGGTTGATTTATAGACAGGTTGATTTATAGACCTAAAGTAGACGTTTCAAATAGGTTTATTTGTAGATCTAAAATAGACCAGAAATAGACGTCTAAAATAGGTTGATTTTTAGATCTAAAATAGGTTGATATATAGACCTAAAATAGACGCCTAAATTAGGTTGATTTATAGACCCTTGGGTTGATTTATAGACCTAAAGTAGACGTTTCAAATAGGTTTATTTGTAGATCTAAAATAGACCAGAAACAGAAGTCTAAAATAGGTTGATTTTTAGATCTAAAATAGGTGGATATATAGACCTAAAATAGACTTCTAAATTAGGTTGATTTATAGACCCTTAGGTTGTTTTATAGACCTAAAGTAGACGTTTCAAATAGGTTTATTTGTAGATCTAAAATAGACCAGAAATAGACGTCTAAAATAGGTTGATTTTTAGATCTAAAATAGGTTGATATATAGACCTAAAATAGACGCCTAAATTAAGTTGATTTATAGACCCTTAGGTTGATTTATAGACCTAAAGTAGACGTTTAAAATAGGTTTATTTATAGATCTAAAATAGGTTGATTTTTTAGATCTAAAATAGGTTGATATATAGACCTAAAATAGACGCCTAGATTAGGTTGATTTATAGACCCTTAGGTTGATTTATAGACCTAACGTAGACGTTTAAAATAGGTTCATTTATAGATCTAAAATAGGTTGATTTATAGACCAGAAATAGACGTCTAAAATAGGTTGATTTTTAGATCTAAAATAGGTTGATATATAGACCTAAAATAGACGCCTAAATTAGGTTGATTTATAGACCCTTAGGTTGATTTATAGACCTAAAGTAGACGTTTAAAATAGGTTTATTTATAGATCTAAAATAGACCAGAAATAGACGTCTAAAATAGGTTGATTTTTAGATCTAAAATAGGTTGATATATAGACCTAAAATAGACGCCTAAATTAGGTTGATTTATAGACCCTTAGGTTGATTTATAGACCTAAAGTAGACGTTTAAAATAGATCTAAAATAGGTTGATTTATAGACCAGAAATAGACGTCTAAAATAGGTTGATTTTTAGATCTAAAATAGGTTGATATATAGACCTAAAATAGACGCCTAAATTAGGTTGATTTATAGACCCTTAGGTTGATTTATAGACCTAAAGTAGACGTTTAAAATAGGTTTAATTATAGATCTCAAATAGACCAGAAATAAACGTCTAAAATAGGTTGATTTTTAGATCTAAAATAGGTTGATATATAGACCTAAAATAGACGCCTAGATTAGGTTGATTTATAGACCCTTAGGTTGATTTATAGACCTAACGTAGACGTTTAAAATAGGTTTATTTATAGATCTAAAATAGGTTGATTTATCGACCAGAAATAGACGTCTAAAATAGGTTGATTTTTAGATCTAAAATAGGTTGATATATAGACCTAAAATAGACGCCTAAATTAGGTTGATTTATAGACCCTTAGGTTGATTTATAGACCTAAAGTAGACGTTTAAAATAGATCTAAAATAGGTTGATTTATAGACCAGAAATAGACGTCTAAAATAGGTTGATTTTTAGATCTAAAATAGGTTGATATATAGACCTAAAATAGACGCCTAAATTAGGTTGATTTATAGACCCTTAGGTTGATTTATAGACCTAAAGTAGACGTTTAAAATAGGTTTATTTATAGATCTAAAATAGGTTGATTTATAGACCTAAAATAGGTTGATTTATAGACCTAACCTAGACGTTTAAAATAGGTTTATTTATAGATCTAAAATAGGTTGATTTATAGACCAGAAATAGACGTCTAAAATAGGTAGATTTTTTGATCTAAAATAGGTTGATATATAGACTTAAAATAGACGCCTAAATTAGGTTGATTTATAGACCCTTAGGTTGATTTATAGACCTAAAGTAGACGTTTAAAATAGGTTTAATTATAGATCTCAAATAGACCAGAAATAGACGTCTAAAATAGGTTGATTTTTAGATCTAAAATAGGTTGATATATAGACCTAAAATAGACGCCTAAATTAGGTTGATTTATAGACCCTTAGGTTGATTTATAGACCTAAAGTAGACGTTTAAAATAGATCTAAAATAGGTTGATTTATAGACCAGAAATAGACGTCTAAAATAGGTTGATTTTTAGATCTAAAATAGGTCGATATATAGACCTAAAATAGACGCCTAAATTAGGTTGATTTATAGACCCTTAGGTTGATTTATAGACCTAAAGTAGACGTTTAAAATAGGTTTAATTATAGATCTAAAATAGACCAGAAATAGACGTCTAAAATAGGTTGATTTTTAGATCTAAAATAGGTTGATATATAGACCTAAAATAGACGATTTATAGACCAGAAATAGACGTCTAAAATATGTTGATTTTTAGATCTAAAATAGGTTGATATATAGACCTAAAATAGACACCTAAATTAGGTTGATTTATAGACTCTTAGGTTGATTTATAGACCTAAAGTAGACGTTTAAAATAGGTTTATTTATAGATCTAAAATAGGTTGATTTATAGACCAGAAATAGACGTCTAAAATAGGTTGATTTTTTAGATCTAAAATAGGATGATATATAGACCTAAAATAGACGCCTAAATTAGGTTGATTTATAGACCCTTAGGTTGATTTATAGACCTAAAGTAGACGTTTAAAATAGATCTAAAATAGGTTGATTTATAGACCAGAAATAGACGTCTAAAATAGGCTGATTTTTAGATCTAAAATAGGTTGATATACAGACCTAAAATAGACGCCTAAATAAGGTTGATTTATAGACCCTTAGGTTGATTTATAGACCTAAAGTAGACGTTTAAAATAGGTTTAATTATAGATCTCAAATAGACCAGAAATAGACGTCTAAAATAGGTTGATTTATAGATCTAAAATAGGTTGATATATAGACCTAAAATAGACGCCTAAATTAGGTTGATTTATAGACCCTTAGGTTGATTTATAGACCTAAAGTAGACGTTTAAAATAGATCTAAAATAGGTTGATTTTTAAACCAAAAATAGACGTCTAAAATAGGTTGATTTTTAGATCTAAAATAGGTTGATATATAGACCTAAAATAGACGCCTAAATTAGGTTGATTTATAGACCCTTAGGTTGATTTATAGACCTTAAGTAGACGTTTAAAATAGGTTTAATTATAGATCTCAAATAGACCAGAAATAGACGTCTAAAATAGGTTGATTTTTAGATCTAAAATAGGTTGATATATAGACCTAAAATAGACGATTCATAGACCAGAAATAGACGTCTAAAATAGGTTGATTTTTAGATCTAAAATAGGTTGATATATAGACCTAAAATAGACTCCTAGATTAGGTTGATTTATAGACCCTTAGGTTGATTTATAGACCTAATGTAGACGTTTAAAATAGGTTTATTTATAGATCTAAAATAGGTTGATTTATAGACCAGAAATAGACGTCTAAAATAGGTTGATTTTTAGATCTAAAATAGGTTGATATATAGACCTAAAATAGACGCCTAAATTAGGTTGATTTATAGACCCTTAGGATGATTTATAGACCTAAAGTAGACGTTTAAAATAGGTTTATTTATAGATCTAAAATAGACCAGAAATAGACGTCTAAAATAGGTTGATTTTTAGATCTAAAATAGGTCGATATATAGACCTAAAATAGACGCCTAAATTAGGTTGATTTATAGACCCTTAGGTTGATTTATAGACCTAAAGTAGACGTTTAAAATAGATCTAAAATAGGTTGATTTATAGACCAGAAATAGTCGTCTAAAATAGGTTGATTTTTAGATCTAAAATAGGTTGATATATAGACCTAAAATAGACGCCTAAATTAGGTTGATTTATAGACCCTTCGGTCTATTTATAGACCTAAAGTAGACGTTTAAAATAGGTTTAATTATAGATCTCAAATAGACCAGAAATAGACGTCTAAAATAGGTTGATTTTTAGATCTAAAATAGGTTGATATATAGACCTAAAATAGACGATTTATAGACCAGAAATAGACGTCTAAAATAGGTTGATTTTTAGATCTAAAATAGGTTGATATATAGACCTAAAATAGACGCCTAAATTAGGTTTATTTATAGACCCTTAGGTTGATTTATAGACCTAAAGTAGACGTTTAAAATAGGTTTATTTATAGATCTAAAATAGACCAGAAATAGACGTCTAAAATAGGTTGATTTTTAGATCTAAAATAGGTTGATATATAAACCTAAAATAGACGCCTAAATTAGGTTGATTTATAGACCCTTAGGTTGATTTATAGACCTAAAGTAAACGTTTAAAATAGATCTAAAATAGGTTGATTTATAGACCAGAAATAGACGTCCAAAATAGGTTGATTTTTAGATCTAAAATAGGTTGATATATAGACCTAAAATAGACGCCTAAATTAGATTGGTTTATAGACCCTTAGGTTGATTTATAGACCTAAAGTAGACGTTTAAAATAGGTTGATTTTTAGATCTAAAATAGGTTGATATATAGACCTAAAATAGACGATTTATAGACCAGAAATAGACGTCTAAAATAGGTTGATTTTTAGATCTAAAATAGGTTGATATATAGACCTAAAAAAGACGCCTAAATTAGGTTGATTTATAGACCCTTAGGTTGATTTATAGACCTAAAGTAGACGTTTAAAATAGGTTGATTTTTAGATCTAAAATAGGTTGATATATAGACCTAAAATAGACGTTTAAAATAGGTTTATTTATAGATCTAAAATAGACCAGAAATAGACGTCTAAAATAGGTTGATTTTTAGATCTAAAATACGTTGATATAAAGACCTAAAATAGACGCCTAAATTAGGTTGATTTATAGACCCTTAGGTTGATTTATAGACCTAAAGTAGACGTTTAAAATAGGTTTAATTATAGATCTCAAATAGACCAGAAATAGACGTCTAAAATAGGTTTATTTTTAGATCTAAAATAGGTTGATATATAGACCTAAAATAGACGATTTATAGAGCAGAAATAGACGTCTAAAATAGGTTGATTTTTAGATCTAAAATAGGTTGATATATAGACCTAAAATAGACGCCTAAATTAGGTTGATTTATAGACCCTTAGGTTGATTTATAGACCTACAGTAGACGTTTAAAATAGATCTAAAATAGGTTGATTTATAGACCAGAAATAGACGTCTAAAAAAGGTTGATTTTTAAACAAAAAATAGACGTCTAAAATAGGTTGATTTTTAAACCAAAAAATAGACGTCTAAAATAGGTTGATTTTTAAACCGAAAATAGACGTCTAAAATAGGTTGATTTTTAAACCAAAAATAGACGTCTAAAAAAGGTTGATTTTTAAACCAAAAATAGACGTCTAAAATAGGTTAATTTTTAAACCAAAAATAGACGTCTAAAATAGGTTAATTTTTAAACCAGAAATAGACGTCTAGAATAGATGGAATTTTAGATCTAAAATAGGTTGATATATAGACCTAAAATAGACACCTAAATTAGGTTGATTTATAGACCCTTAGGTTGATTTATAGACCTAAAGTAGACGTTTAAAATAGGTTTATTTATAGATCTGAAATAGGTTGATTTATAGACCAGAAATAGACGTCTAAAATAGGTTGATTTTTTAGATCTAAAATAGGTTGATATATAGACCTAAAATAGACGCCTAGATTAGGTTGATTTATAGACCCTTAGGTTAATTTATAGACCTAACGTAGACGTTTAAAATAGGTTTATTTATAGATCTAAAATAGGTTGATTTATAGACCAGAAATAGACGTCTAAAATAGGTGATTTTTAGATCTAAAATAGGTTGATATATAGACCTAAAATAGACTCCTAAATTAGGTTGATTTATAGACCCTTAGGTTGATTTATAGACCTAAAGTAGACATTTAAAATAGGTTTAATTATAGATCACAAATAGACCAGAAATAGACGTCTAAAATAGGTTGATTTTTAGATCTAAAATAGGTTGATATGTAGACCTAAAATAGACGCCTAAATTAGGTTGATTTATAGACCCTTAGGTTGATTTATAGACCTAAAGTAGACGTTTAAAATAGATCTAAAATAGGTTGATTTATAGACCAGAAATAGACGTCTAAAATAGGTTGATTTTTAGATCTAAAATAGGTTGATATATAGACCTAAAATAGACGCCTAAATTAGGTTGATTTATAGACCCTTAGGTTGATTTATAGACCTAAAGTAGACGTTTAAAATAGATCTAAAATAGGTTGATTTATAGACCAGAAATAGACGTCTAAAATAGGTTGATTTTTAGATCTAAAATAGGTTGATATATAGACCTAAAATAGACGCCTAAATTAGGTTGATTTATAGACCCTTAGGTTGATTTATAGACCTAAAGTAGACGTTTAAAATAGGTTTATTTATAGATCTAAAATAGACCAGAAATAGACGTCTAAAATAGGTTGATTTTCAGATCTAAAATAGGTTGATATATAGACCTAAAATAGACGCCTAAATTAGGTTGATTTATAGACCCTTAGGTTGATTTATAGACCTAAAGTAGACGTTTAAAATAGGTTTAATTATAGATCTCAAATAGACCAGAAATAGACGTCTAAAATAGGTTGATTTTTAGATCTAAAATAGGTTGATATATAGACCTAAAATAGACGCCTAAATTAGGTTGGTTTATAGACCCTTAGGTTGATTTATAGACCTAAAGTAGACGTTTAAAATAGGTTTAATTATAGATCTCAAATAGACCAGAAATAGACGTCTAAAATAGGTTGATTTTTAGATCTAAAATAGGTTGATATATAGACCTAAAATAGACGCCTAGATTAGGTTGATTTATAGACCCTTAGGTTGATTTATAGACCTAACGTAGACGTTTAAAATAGGTTTATTTATAGATCTAAAATAGGTTGATTTATCGACCAGAAATAGACGTCTAAAATAGGTTGATTTTTAGATCTAAAATAGGTTGATATATAGACCTAAAATAGACGCCTAAATTAGGTTGATTTATAGACCCTTAGGTTGATTTATAGACCTAAAGTAGACGTTTAAAATAGATCTAAAATAGGTTGATTTATAGACCAGAAATAGACGTCTAAAATAGGTTGATTTTTAGATCTAAAATAGGTTGATATATAGACCTAAAATAGACGCCTAAATAAGGTTGATTTATAGACCCTTAGGTTGATTTATAGACCTAAAGTAGACGTTTAAAATAGGTTTAATTATAGATCTCAAATAGACCAGAAATAGACGTCTAAAATAGGTTGATTTTTAGATCTAAAATAGGTTGATATATAGACCTAAAATAGACGCCTAAATTAGGTTGATTTATAGACCCTTAGGTTGATTTATAGACCTAAAGTAGACGTTTAAAATAGATCTAAAATAGGTTGATTTATAGACCAGAAATAGACGTCTAAAATAGGTTGATTTTTAGATCTAAAATAGGTCGATATATAGACCTAAAATAGACGCCTAAATTAGGTTGATTTATAGACCCTTAGGTTGATTTATAGACCTAAAGTAGACGTTTAAAATAGGTTTAATTATAGATCTAAAATAGACCAGAAATAGACGTCTAAAATAGGTTGATTTTTAGATCTAAAATAGGTTGATATATAGACCTAAAATAGACGATTTATAGACCAGAAATAGACGTCTAAAATAGGTTGATTTTTAGATCTAAAATAGGTTGATATATAGACCTAAAATAGACACCTAAATTAGGTTGATTTATAGACTCTTAGGTTGATTTATAGACCTAAAGTAGACGTTTAAAATAGGTTTATTTATAGATCTAAAATAGGTTGATTTATAGACCAGAAATAGACGTCTAAAATAGGTTGATTTTTTAGATCTAAAATAGGATGATATATAGACCTAAAATAGACGCCTAAATTAGGTTGATTTATAGACCCTTAGGTTGATTTATAGACCTAAAGTAGACGTTTAAAATAGATCTAAAATAGGTTGATTTACAGACCAGAAATAGACGTCTAAAATAGGTTGATTTTTAGATCTAAAATAGGTTGATATACAGACCTAAAATAGACGCCTAAATAAGGTTGATTTATAGACCCTTAGGTTGATTTATAGACCTAAAGTAGACGTTTAAAATAGGTTTAATTATAGATCTCAAATAGACCAGAAATAGACGTCTAAAATAGGTTGATTTTTAGATCTAAAATAGGTTGATATATAGACCTAAAATAGACGCCTAAATTAGGTTGATTTATAGACCCTTAGGTTGATTTATAGACCTAAAGTAGACGTTTAAAATAGATCTAAAATAGGTTGATTTATAGACCAGAAATAGACGTCTAAAATAGGTTGATTTTTAGATCTAAAATAGGTTGATATATAGACCTAAAATAGACGCCTAAATTAGGTTGATTTATAGACCCTTAGGTTGATTTATAGACCTAAAGTAGACGTTTAAAATAGGTTTAATTATAGATCTCAAATAGACCAGAAATAGACGTCTAAAATAGGTTGATTTTTAGATCTAAAATAGGTTGATATATAGACCTAAAATAGACGATTTATAGACCAGAAATAGACGTCTAAAATAGGTTGATTTTTAGATCTAAAATAGGTTGATATATAGACCTAAAATAGACGCCTAAATTAGGTTGATTTATAGACCCTTAGGTTGAATTATAGACCTAAAGTAGACGTTTAAAATAGGTTTAATTATAGATCTCAAATAGGTTGATATATAGACCTAAAATAGACGATTTATAGACCAGAAATAGACGTCTAAAATAGGTTGATTTTTCGATCTAAAATAGGTTGATATATAGACCTAAAATAGACGCCTAAATTAGGTTGATTTATAGACCCTTAGGTTGATTTATAGACCTAAAGTAGACGTTTAAAATAGGTTCATTTATAGATCTAAAATAGACGCCTAAATTAGGTTGATTTATAGACCCTTAGGTTGATTTATAGACCTAAAGTAGACGTTTAAAATAGATCTAAAATAGGTTGATTTATAGACCAGAAATAGACGTCTAAAATAGGTTGATTTTTAGATCTAAAATAGGTTGATATATAGACCTAAAATAGACATCTAAATTAGGTTGATTTATAGACCCTTAGGTTGATTTATAGACCTAAAGTAGACGTTTAAAATAGGTTTAATTATAGATCTAAAATAGACCAGAAATAGACGTCTAAAATAGGTTGATTTTTAGATCTAAAATAGGTTGATATATAGACCTAAAATAGACGCCTAGATTAGGTTGATTTATAGACCCTTAGATTGATTTATAGACCTAACGTAGACGTTTAAAATAGGTTTATTTATAGATCTAAAATAGGTTGATTTATAGACATGAAATAGACGTCTAAAATAGGTTGATTTTTAGATCTAAAATAGGTTGATATATAGACCTAAAATAGACGCCTAAATTAGGTTGATTTATAGACCCTTAGGTTGATTTATAGACCTAAAGTAGACGTTTAAAATAGATCTAAAATAGGTTGATTTATAGACCAGAAATAGACGTCTAAAATAGGTTGATTTTTAGATCTAAAATAGGTTGATATATAGACCTAAAATAGACGCCTAAATTAGGTTGATTTATAGACCCTTAGGTTGATTTATAGACCTTAAGTAGACGTTTAAAATAGGTTTAATTATAGATCTCAAATAGACCAGAAATAGACGTCTAAAATAGGTTGATTTTTAGATCTAAAATAGGTTGATATATAGACCTAAAATAGACGCCTAGATTAGGTTGATTTATAGACCCTTGGGTTGATTTATAGACCTAACGTAGACGTTTAAAATAGGTTCATTTATAGGTCTAAAATAGGTTGATTTATAGACCAGAAATAGACGTCTAAAATAGGTTGATTTTTAGATCTAAAATAGGTTGATATATAGACCTAAAATAGACGCCTAAATTAGGTTGATTTATAGACCCTTAGGTTGATTTATAGACCTAAAGTAGACGTTTAAAATAGATCTAAAATAGGTTGATTTATAGACCAGAAATAGACGTCTAAAATAGGTTGATTTTTAGATTTAAAATAGGTTGATATATAGACCTAAAATAGACGCCTAAATTAGGTTGATTTATAGACCCTTAGGTTGATTTATAGACCTAAAGTAGACGTTTAAAATAGGTTTAATTATAGATCTCAAATAGACCAGAAATAGACGTCTAAAATAGGTTGATTTTTAGATCTAAAATAGGTTGATATATAGACCTAAAATAGACGAATTATAGACCAGAAATAGACGTCTAAAATAGGTTGATTTTTAGATCTAAAATAGGTTGATATATAGACCTAAAATAGACGCCTAAATTAGGTTGATTTATAGACCCTTAGGTTGATTTATAGACCTAAAGTAGACGTTTAAAATAGGTTTAATTATAGATCTCAAATAGGTTGATATATAGACCTAAAATAGACGATTTATAGACCAGAAATAGACGTCTAAAATAGGTTGATTTTTAGATCTAAAATAGGTTGATATATAGACCTAAAATAGACGTCTAAATTAGGTTGATTTATAGACCCTTAGGTTGATTTATAGACCTAAAGTAGACGTTTAAAATAGATCTAAAATAGGTTGATTTATAGACCAGAAATAGACGTCTAAAATAGGTTGATTTTTAGATCTAAAATAGGTTGATATATAGACCTAAAATAGACGCCTAAATAAGGTTGATTTATAGACCCTTAGGTTGATTTATAGACCTAAAGTAGACGTTTAAAATAGGTTTAATTATTGATCTCAAATAGACCAGAAATAGACGTCTAAAATAGGTTGATTTTTAGATCTAAAATAGGTTGATATATAGACCTAAAATAGACGCCTAAATTAGGTTGATTTATAGACCCTTAGGTTGATTTATAGACCTAAAGTAGACGTTTAAAATAGGTTTATTCATAGATCTAAAATAGGTTGATTTATAGACCTAAAATAAGTTGATTTATAAACCTAAAATAGTCAAAACTAAACTGTCGAGGTAGGGTCATTCAACAAAGTTTCCCAACCCTTATTAATTTGCAAAATCTTGATCTTGGCTCAATTTACTAGACGTTTAAAATAGGTTTATTTATAGATTTAAAATAGACCAGAAATAGACGTCTAAAATAGGTTGATTTTTAGATCTAAAATAGGTTGATATATAGACCTAAAATAGACACCTAAATTAGGTTGATTTATAGACCCTTAGGTTGATTTATAGACCTAAAGTAGACGTTTAAAATAGGTTTATTTATAGATCTAAAATAGGTTGATTTATAGACCAGAAATAGACGTCTAAAATAGGTTGATTTTTTAGATCTAAAATAGGTTGATATATAGACCTAAAATAGACGCCTAGATTAGGTTGATTTATAGACCCTTAGGTTGATTTATAGACCTAACGTAGACGTTTAAAATAGGTTTATTTATAGATCTAAAATAGGTTGATTTATAGACCAGAAATAGACGTCTAAAATAGGTTGATTTTTTGATCTAAAATAGGTTGATATATAGACCTAAAATAGACGCCTAGATTAGGTTGATTTATGGACCCTTAGGTTGATTTATAGACCTAACGTAGACGTTTAAAATAGGTTTATTTATAGATCTAAAATAGGTTGATTTATAGACCAGAAATAGACGTCTAAAATAGGTTGATTTTTAGATCTAAAATAGGTTGATATATAGAACTAAAATAGACGCCTAAATTAGGTTGATTTATAGACCCTTAGGTTGATTTATAGACCTAAAGTAGACGTTTTAAATAGATCTAAAATAGGTTGATTTATAGACCAGAAATAGACGTCTAAAATAGGTTGATTTTTAGATCTAAAATAGGTTGATATATAGACCTAAAATAGACGCCTAAATTAGGTTGATTTATAGACCCTTAGGTTGATTTATAGACCTAAAGTAGACGTTTAAAATAGGTTTAATTATAGATCTCAAATAGACCAGAAATAGACGTCTGAAATAGGTTGATTTTTATATCTAAAATAGGTTGATATATAGACCTAAAATAGACGCCTAGATTAGGTTGATTTATAGACCCTTAGGTTGATTTATAGACCTAACGTAGACGTTTAAAATAGGTTTATTTATAGATCTAAAATAGGTTGATTTATAGACCAGAAATAGACGTCTAAAATAGGTTGATTTTTAGATCTAAAATAGGTTGATATATAGACCTAAAATAGACGCCTAAATTAGGTTGATTTATAGACCCTTAGGTTGATTTATAGACCTAAAGTAGACGTTTAAAATAGATCTAAAATAGGTTGATTTATAGACCAGAAATAGACGTCTAAAATAGGTTTATTTTTAGATCTAAAATAGGTCGATATATAGACCTAAAATAGACGCCTAAATTAGGTTGATTTATAGACCCTTAGGTTGATTTATAGACCTAAAGTAGACGTTTAAAATAGGTTAAATTATAGATCTAAAATAGACCAGAAATAGACGTCTAAAATAGGTTGATTTTTAGATCTAAAATAGGTTGATATATAGACCTAAAATAGACGATTTATAGACCAGAAATAGACGTCTAAAATAGGTTGATTTTTAGATCTAAAATAGGTTGATATATAGACCTAAAATAGACACCTAAATTAGGTTGATTTATAGACTCTTAGGTTGATTTATAGACCTAAAGTAGACGTTTAAAATAGGTTTATTTATAGATCTAAAATAGGTTGATTTATAGACCAGAAATAGACGTCTAAAATAGGTTGATTTTTTAGATCTAAAATAGGATGATATATAGACCTAAAATAGACGCCTAGATTAGGTTGATTTATAGACCTAACGTAGACGTTTAAAATAGGTTTATTTATAGATCTAAAATAGGTTGATTTATAGACCAGAAATAGACGTCTAAAATAGGTTGATTTTTTGATCTAAAATAGGTTGATATATAGACTTAAAATAGACGCCTAAATTAGGTTGATTTATAGACCCTTAGGTTGATTTATAGACCTAAAGTAGACGTTTAAAATAGGTTGATTTTTAGATCTAAAATAGGTTGATATATAGACCTAAAATGGACGCCTAAATTAGGTTGATTTATAGACCCTTAGGTTGATTTATAGACCTAAAGTAGACGTTTAAAATAGGTTTATTCATAGATCTAAAATAGGTTGATTTATTGACCTAAAATAAGTTGATTTATAAACCTAAAATAGTCAAAACTAAACTGTCGAGGTAGGGTCATTCAACAAAGTTTCCCATCCCTTATTAATTTGCAAAATCTTGATCTTGGCTCAATTTACTAGACGTTTAAAATAGGTTTATTTATAGATTTAAAATAGACCAGAAATAGACGTCTAAAATAGGTTGATTTTTAGATCTAAAATAGGTTGATATATAGACCTAAAATAGATACGTAAATTAGGTTGATTTATAGACCCTTAGGTTGATTTATAGACCTAAAGTAGACGTTTAAAATAGGTTTATTTATAGATCTAAAATAGGTTGATTTATAGACCAGAAATAGACGTCTAAAATAGGTTGATTTTTTAGATCTAAAATAGGTTGATATATAGACCTAAAATAGACGCCTAGATTAGGTTGATTTATAGACCCTTAGGTTGATTTATAGACCTAACGTAGACGTTTAAAATAGGTTTATTTATAGATCTAAAATAGGTTGATTTATAGACCAGAAATAGACGTCTATAATAGGTTGATTTTTTGATCTAAAATAGGTTGATATATAGACCTAAAATAGACGCCTAGATTAGGTTGATTTATAGACCCTTAGGTTGATTTATAGACCTAACGTAGACGTTTAAAATAGGTTTATTTATAGATCTAAATTAGGTTGATTTATAGACCAGAAATAGACGTCTAAAATAGGTTGATTTTTAGATCTAAAATAGGTTGATATATAGACCTAAAATAGACGCCTAAATTAGGTTGATTTATAGACCCTTAGGTTGATTTATAGACCTAAAGTAGACGTTTTAAATAGATCTAAAATAGGTTGATTTATAGACCAGAAATAGACGTCTAAAATAGGTTGATTTTTAGATCTAAAATAGGTTGATATATAGACCTAAAATAGACGCCTAAATTAGGTTGATTTATAGACCCTTAGGTTGATTTATAGACCTAAAGTAGACGTTTAAAATAGGTTTAATTATAGATCTCAAATAGACCAGAAATAGACGTCTGAAATAGGTTGATTTTTATATCTAAAATAGGTTGATATATAGACCTAAAATAGACGCCTAGATTAGGTTGATTTATAGACCCTTAGGTTGATTTATAGACCTAACGTAGACGTTTAAAATAGGTTTATTTATAGATCTAAAATAGGTTGATTTATAGACCAGAAATAGACGTCTAAAATAGGTTGATTTTTAGATCTAAAATAGGTTGATATATAGACCTAAAATGGACGCCTAAATTAGGTTGATTTATAGACCCTTAGGTTGATTTATAGACCTAAAGTAGACGTTTAAAATAGATCTAAAATAGGTTGATTTATAGACCAGAAATAGACGTCTAAAATAGGTTGATTTTTAGATCTAAAATAGGTTGATATATAGACCTAAAATAGACGCCTAAATTAGGTCTATTTATAGACCCTTAGGTTGATTTATAGACCTAAAGTAGACGTTTAAAATAGGTTTATTTATAGATCTAAAATAGACCAGAAATAGACGTCTAAAATAGGTTGATTTTTAGATCTAAAATAGGTTGATATATAGACCTAAAATAGACGCCTAAATTAGGTTGATTTATAGACAGGTTGATTTATAGACCTTAAGTAGACGTTTCAAATAGGTTTATTTGTAGATCTAAAATAGACCAGAAATAGACGTCTAAAATAGGTTGATTTTTAGATCTAAAATAGGTTGATATATAGACCTAAAATAGACGCCTAAATTAGGTTGATTTATAGACCCTTAGGTTGATTTATAGACCTAAAGTAGACGTTTCAAATAGGTTTATTTGTAGATCTAAAATAGACCAGAAATAGAAGTCTAAAATAGGTTGATTTTTAGATCTAAAATAGGTGGATGTATAGACCTAAAATAGACTTTTAAATTAGGTTGATTTATAGACCCTTAGGTTGTTTTATAGACCTGAAGTAGACGTTTCAAATAGGTTTATTTGTAGATCTAAAATAGACCAGAAATAGACGTCTAAAATAGGTTGATTTTTAGATCTAAAATAGGTTGATATATAGACCTAAAATAGACGCCTAAATTAGGTTGATTTATAGACCCTTAGGTTGATTTATAGACCTAAAGTAGACGTTTAAAATAGGTTTATTTATAGATCTAAAATAGGTTGATTTATAGACCAGAAATAGACGTCTAAAATAGGTTGATTTTTAGATCTAAAATAGGTTATATAGACCTAAAATAGCCGATTTATAGAGCAGAAATAGACGTCTAAAATAGGTTGATTTTTAGATCTAAAATAGGTTGATATATAGACCTAAAATAGACGCCTAAATTAGGTTGATTTATAGACCCTTAGGTTGATTTATAGACCTAAAGTAGACGTTTAAAATAGGTTTATTTATAGATCTAAAATAGACCAGAAATAGACGTCTAAAATAGGTTGATTTTTAGATCTAAAATAGGTTGATATATAGACCTAAAATAGACGCCTAAATTAGGTTGATTTATAGACAGGTTGATTTATAGACCTAAAGTAGACGTTTCAAATAGGTTTATTTGTAGATCTAAAATAGACCAGAAATAGACGTCTAAAATAGGTTGATTTTTAGATCTAAAATAGGTTGATATATAGACCTAAAATAGACGCCTAAATTAGGTTGATTTATAGACCCTTAGGTTGATTTATAGACCTAAAGTAGACGTTTCAAATAGGTTTATTTGTAGATCTAAAATAGACCAGAAACAGAAGTCTAAAATAGGTTGATTTTTAGATCTAAAATAGGTGGATATATAGACCTAAAATAGACTTCTAAATTAGGTTGATTTATAGACCTTAGGTTGTTTTATTAGACCTAAGTAGACGTTTCAAATAGGTTTATTTGTAGATCTAAATTAGACCAGAAATAGACGTCTAAATTAGGTTGATTTTTAGATCTAAAATAGGTTGATATATAGACCTAAAATAGACGCCTAAATTAGGTTGATTTATAGACCCTTAGGTTGATTTACTAGAACCTAAAGTAGACGTTTAAAATAGGTTTATTTATAGATCTAAAATAGGTTGATTTTTTAGATCTAAAATAGGTTGATATATAGACTCTAAATAGACGCCTAGATTAGGTGATTTATAGACCCTTAGGTTGATTTATAGACCTAACGTAGACGTTTAAAATAGGTTCATTTATAGATCTAAAATAGGTTGATTTATAGACCAGAAATAGACGTCTAAAATAGGTTGATTTTTAGATCTAAAATAGGTTGATATATAGACCTAAAAAAGACGCCTAAATTAGGTGATTTATAGACCCTTAGGTTGATTTATAGACCTAAAGTAGAGCTTTAAAATAGGTTATTTATAGATCTAAAATAGACCAGAAATAGACGTCTAAAATAGGTTTATTTTAGATCTAAAATAGGTTGATATATAGACCTAAAATAGACGCCTAAATTAGGTTGATTTATAGACCCTTAGGTTGATTTATAGACCTAAAGTAGACGTTTAAAATAGATCTAAATAGGTTGATTTATAGACCAGAAATAGACGTCTAAAATAGGTTGATTTTTAGATCTAAAATAGGTTGATATATAGACCTAAAATAGACGCCTAAATTAGGTTGATTTATAGACCCTTAGGTTGATTTATAGGATCTAAAGTAGACAGTTTAAAATAGGTTTAATTATAGATCTCAAATAGACCAGAAATAAACGTCTAAAATAGGTTGATTTTAGATCTAAAATAGGTTGATATATAGACCTAAAATAGACGCCTAGATTAGGTTGATTAATAGACCCTTAGGTTGATTTATAGACCTAACGTAGACGTTTAAAATAGGTTTATTTATAGATCTAAAATATTTGATTTATCGACCAGAAATAGACGTCTAAAATAGGTTGATTTTTAGATCTAAATAGGTTGATATATAGACCTAAAATAGACGCCTAAATTAGGTTGATTTATAGATCCTTAGGTGATTTATAGACCTAAAGTAGACGTTTTAAAATAGATCTAAAATAGGTTGATTTATAGACCAGAAATTAGACGTCTAAAATAGGTTGATTTTTAGATCTAAAATAGGTTGATATATAGACCTAAAATAGACGCCTAAATAAGGTTGATTTATAGACCCTTAGGTTGATTTTAGACCTAAGTAGACGTTTAAAATAGGTTTAATTATAGATCTCAAACTAGACCAGAAATAGACGTCTAAAATAGGTTGATTTTTAGATCTAAAATAGGTTGATATATAGACCTAAAATAGACGCCTAAATTAGGTTGATTTATAGACCCTTAGGTTGATTTATAGACCTAAATAGACGGTTTAAAATAGATCTAAAATAGGTTGATTTAATTATCCAGAATAGACGTCTAAAATAGGTTGATTTTTAGATCTAAAATAGGTTGATATATAGACCTAAATAGACGCCTAAATTAGGTTGATTTATAGACCCTTAGGTTGATTTATAGACCTAAAGTAGACGTTTAAAATAGGTTTAATTATAGATCTCAAATAGACCAGAAATAGACGTCTAAAATAGGTTGAGTTTTTAGATCTAAAATAGGTTGATATATAGACCTAAAATAGACGCTAGATTAGGTTGATTTATAGACCCTTGGGTTGATTTATAGACCTAACGTAGACGTTAAAATAGGTTTATTTATAGATCTAAAATATTTTGATTTATCGACCAGAAATAGACGTCTAAAATAGGTGATTTTTAGATCTAAAATAGGTTGATATATAGAACCTAAAATAGACGCCTAAATTTGGTTGATTTATAGACCCTTAGGTTGATTTATAGACCTAAAGTAGACGTTTAAAATAGATCTAAAATAGGTTGATTTATAGACCAGAAATAGACGTCTAAAATAGGTTGATTTTTAGATCTAAAATAGGTTGATATATAGACCTAAAATAGACGCCTAAATTAGGTTGATTTATAGACCCTTAGGTTGATTTATAGACCTAAAGTAGACGTTTAAAATAGGTTTAATTATAGATCTCAAATAGACCAGAAATAGACGTCTAAAATAGGTTGATTTTTAGATCTAAAATAGGTTTATTTATAGATCTAAAACAGGTTGATTTACAGACCAGAAATAGACGTCTAAAATAGGTTGATTTTTAGATCTAAAATAGGTTGATATATAGACCTAAAATAGACGCCTAGATTAGGTTGATTTATAGACCCTTAGGTTGATTCATAGACCTAAAGTAGACGTTTAAAATAGATCTAAAATAGGTTGATTTATAGAGCAGAAATAGACGTCTAAAATAGGTTGATTTTAGATCTAAAATAGGTTGATATATAGACCTAAAATAGACGCCTAAATTAGGTTGATTTATAGACCCTTAGGTTGATTTATAGACCTAAAGTAGACAATTCAAATAGGTTTATTTGTAGATCTAAAATAGACCAGAAATAGACGTCTAAAATAGGTTGATTTTTAGATCTAAAATAGGTTGATATATAGACCTAAAATAGACGCCTAAATTAGGTTGATTTATAGACCCTTAGGTTGATTTATAGACCTAAAGTAGACGTTTAAAATAGGTTTATTTATAGATCTAAAATAGACCAGAAATAGACGTCTAAAATAGGTTGATTTTTAGATCTAAAATAGGTTGATATATAGACCTAAAATAGACGCCTAAATTAGGTTGATTTATAGACCCTTAGGTTGATTTATAGACCTAAAGTAGACGTTTAAAATAGATCTAAAATAGGTTGATTTATAGACCAGAAATAGACGTCTAAAATAGGTTGATTTTTAGATCTAAAATAGGTTGATATATAGACCTAAAATAGACGCCTAAATTAGGTTGATTTATAGACCCTTAGGTTGATTTATAGACCTAAAGTAGACGTTTAAAATAGGTTCATTTATAGATCTAAAATAGACCAGAAATAGACGTCTAAAATAGGTTGATTTTTAGATCTAAAATAGGTTGATATATAGACCTAAAATAGACGCCTAAATTAGGTTGATTTATAGACCCTTAGGTTGATTTATAGACCTACAGTAGACGTTTAAAATAGATCTAAAATAGGTTGATTTATAGACCAGAAATAGACGTCTAAAAAAGGTTGATTTTTAAACAAAAAATAGACGTCTAAAATAGGTTGATTTTTAACCAAAAAATAGACGTCTAAAATAGGTTGATTTTTAAACCAAAAATAGACGTCTAAAATAGGTTGATTTTTAAACCAAAAATAGACGTCTAAAAAAGGTTTATTTTTTAAACCAAAAATAGACGTCTAAAATAGGTTGATTTTTAAACCAAAAATAGACGTCTAAAATAGGTTAATTTTTTAAACCAGAAATAGACGTCTAGAATAGATTGATTTTTAGATCTAAAATAGGTTGATATATAGACCTAAAATAGACACCTAAATTAGGTTGATTTATAGACCCTTAGGTTGATTTATAGACCTAAAGTAGACGTTTAAAATAGGTTTATTTATAGATCTGAAATAGGTTGATTTATAGACCAGAAATAGACGTCTAAAATAGGTTGATTTTTAGATCTAAAATAGGTTGATATATAGACCTAAAATAGACGCCTAAATTAGGTTGATTTATAGACCCTTAGGTTGATTTATAGACCTAATGTAGACGTTTAAAATAGGTTTATTTATAGATCTAAAATAGGTTGATTTATAGACCAGAAATAGACGTCTAAAATAGGTTGATTTTTAGATCTAAAATAGGTTGATATATAGACCTAAAATAGACGCCTAAATTAGGTTGATTTATAGACCCTTAGGTTGATTTATAGACCTAAAGTAGACGTTTAAAATAGGTTTATTTATAAATCTAAAATAGGTTGATTTATAGACCAGAAATAGACGTCTAAAATAGGTTGATTTTTTAGATCTAAAATAGGTTGATATATAGACCTAAAATAGACGCCTAGATTAGGTTGATTTATAGACCCTTAGGTTGATTTATAGACCTAACGTAGACGTTTAAAATAGGTTCATTTATAGATCTAAAATAGGTTGATTTATAGACCAGAAATAGACGTCTAAAATAGGTTGATTTTTAGATCTAAAATAGGTTGATATATAGACCTAAAATAGACGCCTAAATTAGGTTGATTTATAGACCCTTAGGTTGATTTATAGACCTAAAGTAGACGTTTAAAATAGGTTTATTTATAGATCTAAAATAGACCAGAAATAGACGTCTAAAATAGGTTGATTTTTAGATCTAAAATAGGTCGATATATAGACCTAAAATAGACGCCTAAATTAGGTTGATTTATAGACCCTTAGGTTGATTTATAGACCTAAAGTAGACGTTTAAAATAGATCTAAAATAGGTTGATTTATAGACCAGAAATAGTCGTCTAAAATAGGTTGATTTTTAGATCTAAAATAGGTTGATATATAGACCTAAAATAGACGCCTAAATTAGGTTGATTTATAGACCCTTCGGTCTATTTATAGACCTAAAGTAGACGTTTAAAATAGGTTTAATTATAGATCTCAAATAGACCAGAAATAGACGTCTAAAATAGGTTGATTTTTAGATCTAAAATAGGTTGATATATAGACCTAAAATAGACGATTTATAGACCAGAAATAGACGTCTAAAATAGGTTGATTTTTAGATCTAAAATAGGTTGATACATAGACCTAAAATAGACACCTAAATTAGGTTGATTTAAAGACCCTTAGGTTGATTTATAGACCTAAAGTAGACGTTTAAAATAGGTTGATATATAGACCTAAAATAGACGATTTATAGACCAGAAATAGACGTCTAAAATAGGTTGATTTTTAGATCTAAAATAGGTTGATATATAGACCTAAAATAGACGCCTAAATTAGGTTTATTTATAGACCCTTAGGTTGATTTATAGACCTAAAGTAGACGTTTAAAATAGGTTTATTTATAGATCTAAAATAGACCAGAAATAGACGTCTAAAATAGGTTGATTTTTAGATCTAAAATAGGTTGATATATAGACCTAAAATAGACGCCTAAATTAGGTTGATTTATAGACCCTTAGGTTGATTTATAGACCTAAAGTAAACGTTTAAAATAGATCTAAAATAGGTTGATTTATAGACCAGAAATAGACGTCCAAAATAGGTTGATTTTTAGATCTAAAATAGGTTGATATATAGACCTAAAATAGACGCCTAAATTAGATTGGTTTATAGACCCTTAGGTTGATTTATAGACCTAAAGTAGACGTTTAAAATAGGTTGATTTTTAGATCTAAAATAGGTTGATATATAGACCTAAAATAGACGATTTATAGACCAGAAATAGACGTCTAAAATAGGTTGATTTTTAGATCTAAAATAGGTTGATATATAGACCTAAAAAAGACGCCTAAATTAGGTTGATTTATAGACCCTTAGGTTGATTTATAGACCTAAAGTAGACGTTTAAAATAGGTTGATTTTTAGATCTAAAATAGGTTGATATATAGACCTAAAATAGACGTTTAAAATAGGTTTATTTATAGATCTAAAATAGACCAGAAATAGACGTCTAAAATAGGTTGATTTTTAGATCTAAAATACGTTGATATAAAGACCTAAAATAGACGCCTAAATTAGGTTGATTTATAGACCCTTAGGTTGATTTATAGACCTAAAGTAGACGTTTAAAATAGGTTTAATTATAGATCTCAAATAGACCAGAAATAGACGTCTAAAATAGGTTTATTTTTAGATCTAAAATAGGTTGATATATAGACCTAAAATAGACGATTTATAGAGCAGAAATAGACGTCTAAAATAGGTTGATTTTTAGATCTAAAATAGGTTGATATATAGACCTAAAATAGACGCCTAAATTAGGTTGATTTATAGACCCTTAGGTTGATTTATAGACCTACAGTAGACGTTTAAAATAGATCTAAAATAGGTTGATTTATAGACCAGAAATAGACGTCTAAAAAAGGTTGATTTTTAAACAAAAAATAGACGTCTAAAATAGGTTGATTTTTAAACCAAAAAATAGACGTCTAAAATAGGTTGATTTTTAAACCGAAAATAGACGTCTAAAATAGGTTGATTTTTAAACCAAAAATAGACGTCTAAAAAAGGTTGATTTTTAAACCAAAAATAGACGTCTAAAATAGGTTAATTTTTAAACCAAAAATAGACGTCTAAAATAGGTTAATTTTTAAACCAGAAATAGACGTCTAGAATAGATGGAATTTTAGATCTAAAATAGGTTGATATATAGACCTAAAATAGACACCTAAATTAGGTTGATTTATAGACCCTTAGGTTGATTTATAGACCTAAAGTAGACGTTTAAAATAGGTTTATTTATAGATCTGAAATAGGTGTATTTATAGACCAGAAATAGACGTCTAAAATAGGTTGATTTTTTAGATCTAAAATAGGTTGATATATAGACCTAAAATAGACGCCTAGATTAGGTTGATTTATAGACCCTTAGGTTAATTTATAGACCTAACGTAGACGTTTAAAATAGGTTTATTTATAGATCTAAAATAGGTTGATTTATAGACCAGAAATAGACGTCTAAAATAGGTGATTTTTAGATCTAAAATAGGTTGATATATAGACCTAAAATAGACTCCTAAATTAGGTTGATTTATAGACCCTTAGGTGTATTTATAGACCTAAAGTAGACATTTAAAATAGGTTTAATTATAGATCTAAAATAGACCAGAAATAGACGTCTAAAATAGGTTGATTTTTAGATCTAAAATAGGTTGATATGTAGACCTAAAATAGACGCCTAAATTAGGTTGATTTATAGACCCTTAGGTTGATTTATAGACCTAAAGTAGACGTTTAAAATAGATCTAAAATAGGTTGATTTATAGACCAGAAATAGACGTCTAAAATAGGTTGATTTTTAGATCTAAAATAGGTTGATATATAGACCTAAAATAGACGCCTAAATTAGGTTGATTTATAGACCCTTAGGTTGATTTATAGACCTAAAGTAGACGTTTAAAATAGATCTAAAATAGGTTGATTTATAGACCAGAAATAGACGTCTAAAATAGGTTGATTTTTAGATCTAAAATAGGTTTATATATAGACCTAAAATAGACGCCTAAATTAGGTTGATTTATAGACCCTTAGGTTGATTTATAGACCTAAAGTAGACGTTTAAAATAGGTTTATTTATAGATCTAAAATAGACCAGAAATAGACGTCTAAAATAGGTTGATTTTCAGATCTAAAATAGGTTGATATATAGACCTAAAATAGACGCCTAAATTAGGTTGATTTATAGACCCTTAGGTTGATTTATAGACCTAAAGTAGACGTTTAAAATAGGTTTAATTATAGATCTCAAATAGACCAGAAATAGACGTCTAAAATAGGTTGATTTTTAGATCTAAAATAGGTTGATATATAGACCTAAAATAGACGCCTAAATTAGGTTGGTTTATAGACCCTTAGGTTGATTTATAGACCTAAAGTAGACGTTTAAAATAGGTTTAATTATAGATCTCAAATAGACCAGAAATAGACGTCTAAAATAGGTTGATTTTTAGATCTAAAATAGGTTGATATATAGACCTAAAATAGACGCCTAAGTTAGGTTGATTTATAGACCCTTAGGTTGATTTATAGACCTAAAGTAGACGTTTAAAATAGGTTCATTTATAGATCTAAAATAGACCAGAAATAGACGTCTAAAATAGGTTGATTTTTAGATCTAAAATAGGTTGATATATAGACCTAAAATAGACGCCTAAATTAGGTTGATTTATAGACCCTTAGATTGATTTATAGACCTAAAGTAGACGTTTAAAATAGATCTAAAATAGGTTGATTTATAGACCAGAAATAGACGTCCAAAATAGGTTGATTTTTAGATCTAAAATAGGTTGATATATAGACCTAAAATAGACGCCTAAATTAGGTTGGTTTATAGACCCTTAGGTTGATTTATAGACCTAAAGTAGACGTTTAAAATAGGTTGATTTTTAGATCTAAAATAGGTTGATATATAGACGTCTAAAATAGGTTGATTTTTAGATCTAAAATAGGTCTATATATAGACCTAAAAAAGACGCCTAAATTAGGTTGATTTATAGACCTAAAGTAGACGTTTAAAATAGGTTGATTTTTAGATCTAAAATAGGTTGATATATAGACCTAAAATAGACGTTTAAAATAGGTTCATTTATAGATCTAAAATAGACCAGAAATAGACGTCTAAAATAGGTTGATTTTTAGATCTAAAATAGGTTGATATATAGACCTAAAATAGACGCCTAAATTAGGTTTTTATAGACCCTTAGGTTGATTTATAGACCTAAAGTAGACGTTTAAAATAGGTTTATTTGTAGATCTAAAATAGACCAGAAATAGACGTCTAAAATAGGTTGATTTTTAGATCTAAAATAGGTTGATATATAGACCTAAAATAGACGCCTAGATTAGGTTGATTTATAGACCCTTAGGTTGATTTATAGACCTAAAGTAGACGTTTCAAATAGGTTTATTTGTAGATCTAAAATAGACCAGAAATAGACGTCTACAATAGGTTGATTTTTAGATCTAAAATAGGTTGATATATAGACCTAAAATAGACGCCTAAATTAGGTTGATTTATAGACCCTTAGGTTGATTTATAGACCTAAAGTAGACGTTTCAAATAGGTTTATTTGTAGATCTAAAATAGACCAGAAATAGACGTCTAAAATAGGTTGATTTTTAGATCTAAAATAGGTTGATATATAGACCTAAAATAGACGCCTAAATTAGGTTGATTTATAGACCCTTAGGTTGATTTATAGACCTAATGTAGACGTTTAAAATAGGTTTATTTATAGATCTAAAATAGGTTGATTTATAGACCAGAAATAGACGTCTAAAATAGGTTGATTTTAGATCTAAAATAGGTTGATATATAGACCTAAAATAGACGCCTAAATTAGGTTGATTTATAGACCCTTAGGTTGATTTATAGACCTAAAGTAGACGTTTAAAATAGGTTTATTTATAGATATAAAATAGACCAGAAATAGACGTCTAAAATAGGTTGATTTTTAGATCTAAAATAGGTTGATATATAGACCTAAAATAGACGCCTAAATTAGGTTGATTTATAGACCCTTAGGTTGATTTATAGACCTAAAGTAGACGTTTAAAATAGATCTAAAATAGGTTGATTTATAGACCAGAAATAGACGTCTAAAATAGGTTGATTTTTAGATCTAAAATAGGTTGATATATAGACCTAAAATAGACGCCTAAATTAGGTTGATTTATAGACCCTTAGGTTGATTTATAGACCTAACCTAGACGTTTAAAATAGGTTTATTTATAGATCTAAAATAGGTTGATTTATAGACCTAAAATAGGTTGATTTATAGACCTAAAATAGTCAAAACTAAACTGTCGAGGTAGGGTCATTCAACAAAGTTTCCCAACCCTTATTAATTCGCAAAATCTTGATCTTGGCTCAATTTACTAGACGTCTAAATTAAAAACATTAAATATGATCATATTTTGGAATTTTGAAGTCTGAACAAGCCGTAAGTTGTATAAATAATGCACAGAAGTTGTTTGGGGTTAACAAGCATATTGATCCGTACATGTGAATTGGTTATTCCTGTACCACTGATAAAGATAAAAATAAGTTGATTTTCAGACCAAAAATAGACGTTTAAAAAAGGTTGATTTTTAAACCCAAAATTGACTAAACAAGGTTGATTTTTAAACCAAACATAGATGTATTAAATAGGTTGAATTTTAAACCAAAAATAGACGTCTAAAAAAGGTTTATTTTTAAACAAAAAATAGACGTCTAAAAAAGGTTTATTTTTAAACCAAAAATAGACGTCTAAAATAGGTTGATTTTTAAACCAAAAATAGACGTCTAAAATAGGTTGATTTTTAAACCAAAAATAAACGTCTAAAAAAGGTTGATTTTTAAACCAAAAATAGACGTCTAAAATAGGTTGATTTTTAGACCAAAAATAGACGTCTAAAAAAGGTTGATTTTTAAACCAAAAATAGACGTCTAAAATAGGTTAATTTTTAAACCAGAAATAGACGTCTAAAATAGGTTGATTTTTAGATCTAAAATAGGTTGATATATAGACCTAAAATAGACGATTTATAGACCAGAAATAGACGTTTAAAATAGGTTGATTTTTAGATCTAAAATAGGTTGATATATAGACCTAAAATAGACGCCTAAATTAGGTTGATTTATAGACCCTTAGGTTGATTTATAGACCTAAAGTAGACGTTTAAAATAGGTTAATTTTTAGATCTAAAATAGGTTGATATATAGACCTAAAATAGACGATTTTTAGACCAGAAATAGACGTCTAAAATAGGTTGATTTTTAGATCTAAAATAGGTTGATATATAGACCTAAAATAGACGCCTAAATTAGGTTGATTTATAGACCCTTAGGTTGATTTATAGACCTAAAGTAGACGTTTAAAATAGGTTTATTTTTAGATCTAAAATAGGTTGATATATAGACCTAAAATAGACGATTTATAGACCAGAAATAGACGTCTAAAATAGGTTGATTTTTAGATCTAAAATAGGTTGATATATAGACCTAAAATAGACGCCTAAATTAGGTTGATTTATAGACCTAAAGTAGACGTTTAAAATAGGTTTAATTATAGATCTCAAATAGACCAGAAATAGACGTCTAAAATAGGTTGATTTTTAGATCTAAAATAGGTTGATATATAGACCTAAAATAGACGATTTATAGACCAGAAATAGACGTCTAAAATAGGTTGATTTTTAGATCTAAAATAATTTGATATATAGACCTAAAATAGACGCCTAAATTAGGTTGATTTATAGACCCTTAGGTTGATTTATAGACCTAAAGTAGACGTTTAAAATAGGTTTATTTTTAGATCTAAAATAGGTTGATATATAGACCTAAAATAGACGATTTATAGACCAGAAATAGACGTCTAAAATAGGTTGATTTTTAGATGTAAAATAGGTTGATATATAGACCTATAATAGACGCCTAAATTAGGTTTATTTATAGACCCTTAGGTTGCTATTTTAAACGTCTACTTTAGGTCTATAAATCAACCTAAGGGTCTATAAATCAACCTAATTTAGGCGTCTATTTTAGGTCTATATATCAACCTATTTTAGATCTAAAAATCAACCTATTTTAGACGTCTATTTCTGGTCTATAAATCAACCTATTTTAGATCTATTTTAAACGTCTACTTTAGGTCTATAAATCAACCTAAGGGTCTATAAATCAACCTAATTTAGGCGTCTATTTTAGGTCTATATATCAACCTATTTTAGATCTAAAAATCAACCTATTTTAGACGTCTATTTCTGGTCTATTTTAGATCTATAAATAAACCTATTTTAAACGTCTACTTTAGGTCTATTAATCAACCTAAGGGTCTATAAATCAACCTAATTTAGGCGTCTATTTTAGGTCTATATATCAACCTATTTTAGATCTAAAAATCAACCTATTTTGGACGTCTATTTCTGGTCTATAAATCAACCTATTTTAGATCTATTTTAAACGTCTACTTTAGGTCTATAAATCCACCTAAGGGTCTATAAATCAACCTAATTTAGGCGTCTATTTTAGGTCTATATATCAACCTATTTTAGATCTAAAAATCAACCTATTTTAGACGTCTATTTCTGGTCTATTTGAGATCTATAAATCAACCTATTTTAAACGTCTACTTTAGGTCTATAAATCAACCTAAGGGTCTATAAATCAACCTAATTTAGGCGTCTATTATAGGTCTATATATCAACCTATTTTACATCTAAAAATCAACCTATTTTAGACGTCTATTTCTGGTCTATAAATCGTCTATTTTAGGTCTATATATCAACCTATTTTAGATCTAAAAATAAACCTATTTTAAACGTCTACTTTAGGTCTATAAATCAACCTAAGGGTCTATAAATCAACCTAATTTAGGCGTCTATTTTAGGTCTATATATCAAATTATTTTAGATCTAAAAATCAACCTATTTTAGACGTCTATTTCTGGTCTATAAATCGTCTATTTTAGGTCTATATATCAACCTATTTTAGATCTAAAAATCAACCTATTTTAGACGTCTATTTCTGGTCTATTTGAGATCTATAATTAAACCTATTTTAAACGTCTACTTTAGGTCTATAAATCAACCTAATTTAGGCGTCTATTTTAGGTCTATATATCAACCTATTTTAGATCTAAAAATCAACCTATTTTAGACGTCTATTTCTGGTCTATAAATCGTCTATTTTAGGTCTATATATCAACCTATTTTAGATCTAAAAATCAACCTATTTTAGACGTCTATTTCTGGTTTATTTGAGATCTATAATTAAACCTATTTTAAACGACTACTCTAGGTCTATAAATCAACCTAAGGGTCTATAAATCAACCTAATTTAGGCGTCTATTTTAGGTCTATATATCAACCTATTTTAGATCTAAAAATCAACCTATTTTGGACGTCTATTTCTGGTCTATAAATCAACCTATTTTAGATCTATTTTAAACGTCTACTTTAGGTCTATAAATCCACCTAAGGGTCTATAAATCAACCTAATTTAGGCGTCTATTTTAGGTCTATATATCAACCTATTTTAGATCTAAAAATCAACCTATTTTAGACGTCTATTTCTGGTCTATTTGAGATCTATAAATCAACCTATTTTAAACGTCTACTTTAGGTCTATAAATCAACCTAAGGGTCTATAAATCAACCTAATTTAGGCGTCTATTTTAGGTCTATATATCAACCTATTTTAGATCTAAAAATCAACCTATTTTAGACGTCTATTTCTGGTCTATAAATCAACCTATTTTAGATCTATTTTAAACGTCTACTTTAGGTCTATAAATCAACCTAAGGGTCTATAAATCAACCTAATTTAGGCGTCTATTTTAGGTCTATATATTAACCTGTTTTAGATCTAAAAATCAACCTATTTTAGACGTCTATTTCTGGTCTATTTTAGATCTATAAATAAACCTATTTTAAACGTCTACGTTAGGTCTATAAATCAACCTAAGGGTCTATAAATCAACCTAATCTAGGCGTCTATTTTAGGTCTATATATCAACCTATTTTAGATCTAAAAAATCAACCTATTTTAGACGTCTATTTCTGGTCTATAAATCAACCTATTTTAGATCTATAAATAAACCTATTTTAAACCTCTACTTTAGGTCTATAAATCAACCTAAGAGTCTATAAATCAACCTAATTTAGGTGTCTATTTTAGGTCTATATATCAACCTATTTTAGATCTAAAAATCAACCTATTTTAGACGTCTATTTCTGGTCTATTTTAGATCTATAAATAAACCCATTTTAAACGTCTACTTTAGGTCTATAAATCAACCTAAGGGTCTATAAATCAACCTAATTTAGGCGTCTATTTTAGGTCTATATATCAACCTATTTTAGATCTAAAAATCAACCTATTTTAGACGTCTATTTCTGGTCTATAAATCAACCTATTTTAGATCTATAAATAAACCTATTTTAAACGTCTACGTTAGGTCTATAAATCAACCTAAGGGTCTATAAATCAACCTAATCTAGGCGTCTATTTTAGGTCTATATATCAACCTATTTTAGATCTAAAAAATCAACCTATTTTAGACGTCTATTTCTGGTCTATAAATCAACCTGTTTTAGATCTATAAATAAACCTATTTTAAACGTCTACTTTAGGTCTATAAATCAACCTAAGGGTCTATAAATCAACCTAATTTAGGCGTCTATTTTAGGGCAATTTACTTGTTTGAGAAGGAGTGACAAGAAGAGAAGTAAGATTTATTTAATCCGTTTGTTCCCAGGCAAAATTGGAAGTGCTGCAATTCCACATTTCACCACATGATGGTGCCAAAGTTTGACTTCAGCCCTGATAGGCCATATTAAACACTTAGTTGAATTGATAGAAGTTTTTTGAATATTTTTGGGGTAGACAGTTTAGCTTCGCTTTGAGCATCATTTGAGCAGTCTGATAATCGACCAAATCTTTGAATTGAAGAATTTGGGATTTAAGAAATAGCTTGTTATTACGTTCAGGGTAATCAGATTTGTATATAATTATAATGGCCTTCTTTTGAAAACTATTCTGAATTACAATTTTGGATCTTTTCTTATATTACTTTGCAACAATATACTCGGTGACAGATTACACAGTATAATCACATATGTTAATTTGAGAGTGCCCACACTCAATTTACTTATGGTTATGGGTTACAAAAATTACTGTTAGACATGAAATAGTGTTGAACATAAATGGAGGAAGAAAGGGGTACTCACGGTTGTGATCAATGAAGCAAGCCTCCAATTGATTTGTATAGTCATTCTTCTTACATTCTTCTTCTTCTTCTTACAGTGGAAAACATACAGCAAACAAACAACGTTGAACCTAATGGAATGAAATTAAACGTTAACATTTAGCCTCAACCAACATACGCAGATACAACGCAACTACGTTTCAGATAGGGTTAGCTACTCAGCTACACATTGCTATTACACTGGACGCTAGCTACATCGACAACTTTAGTCAAACTACACAAAAGTAAATCTCTTTAAACACTACGGCCATCTGCACCTGGTTCGGCCCTCCGATCCAAAGTTAGAACCCGGTTCGGCCGGCGAGTCAAAAAGTTTGCCCACCCCTGCTCTAGACGGTCCAGTTGCAAGCAGAAATTAAAGATATTTCTGTTGATAATCGCCGAGTTTGTATTCGCGCCCACGAATTATAATCTCGGCGGGAGTAGCGCCAATTGAAGTCACATCGGCGTCACTTGACTGCAACGTAATATTATCTAAAACGGTAAATTAGAGTTAAATAAAGTTCACTTTTTTTATTCAACGCGATCATTTACAACCGTTGACCAGGGAAAATCGTCGAAATTCGGCCTCTGTGGTAGGCCGCAGACGCAGAGTGCGACGTAGCCGGCGCACTCACTCGCTTTTCAGGGCAACAAAAGTACTTCTTTTTAAAAACAATGAGTTGTATTTACCGTGTACGCTCTAGACCAGGGGTGGGCAAACTTTTTGACTCGCGGGCCGAACTGGGTTCTAAATTTGGACCGGAGGGCCGGACCAGGAGCAGATGGACGTAGGCGTTGTGTGAAGTCATATAAGCGACCTGTAAAGGTCATTGCATAAAAGATCTTGGCCTTTAGTAGGTAGTAAAGCATGGATATTCCAAACAATTTTTTTGAAAACAAATGCATTTATTAACAGCATTAAAAAAATAATAATTCACAAAAAAACTGCTATCAGTGATTCTCATAAAATACGACACTGTTATTATGAATAACAATCTCCATCACTTCAGTGCCTGCAGGTCAGATTAATGAAAGATGTTTATCTTATGAGATCACATCAAACGGCAAACATTCTGACCAAATATATCATCTTGAAGAATCGGTGAAAGCATACATCCAAATAAAGTAATCAAAACAGCAACACGGTGAGGGGTATCTGAAAATCAGAGCAGAGTTTTAACTCGCAAACACCTGGTAACAGAGGTGAGGAAACGGGAAACACCTCCTTAAAGTAAGCCTTAAGAACTTTACAGGTTAAGATTAGTCGCAAATAGGTGGTGCATCAATGTCCTTGAGCATCCTGCATTGTTTGAAAATGAGAATGGTCGCTAGTTTCAATCCCTGCTATGTGTACAAATCATATTCAAAATGCATTTTTTTACAATAAACTTGAGAGCCTCCCGTTCATTTTCAGTGGGAACAGTGTTGTTGGTCTCCCTTTTTTGCTAGTGCGTCATAGTCTGGAGTAAAATTTGTCGTGGCAATTCTTAGGCGAGATCCGAGGTGTTGGTCCGTTTACCTTGATCTGTGACGGGTTGATGTTGATGTGGCTGAACGTCACGTCGCGTACGTCGAGCCAAATTGGCCACTCTTTTTTAACATTCGGCACTCACTTCTTTTTTTCGGGCCACTCATTTTAATGGAAGGATTCCAGGGGAAGGTTTGTGGGTGGCTTTAGCGCAAAACTGCATCTGAAAGCTCAGCGCGCGAATTATAAGAATGCTGTCGTCAAAGCCCACGCTCTAAATTCGGGACTGATACGAATAGAGCGAGAGTGCGCCAAGTCCGTACTACTGAGTACGTACACGCACTTGTGAGTGTGCACCGAGCTTTCTGACACAGCTTCTGGTAGTAAATGCGCAGGCGAGCGCTTCGCCATCTACTGGGAAAACGCAGTCATTGCAGGCAAAATGACAAAAAAAAAAAAAAGTTTAATAATACAATTTGTTCAGGGTTGGCGGGCCGGATTAAACGGTCCCGTGGGCCGGATGTGGCCCGCGGGCCGTAGTTTGCCCACCCCTGCTCTAGACGGTCCAGTTGCAAGCAGGAAATAAAAATACTCTCTTGTTAGTCGTCGCTGTGTCGCGTTTCTCGGCATTGCCGCCTTCCTACGTCCAGTTGCGAGCCGCGTCCTCGGATTTGAATTTTGGCGGAAGCTCCACCCACCGACGTCACGTCCGCGTCACATGACTGCGGCGTAATATTATCTAAAACGGTAAATTAGAGATAAATAAAGTTCTCTTTTTTAATCAACGCGATCATTTACAACCGTTGACCAGGGAGAATCGTCGAAATTCGGCGTCTGTGGCAGGCAGCAGGCAGCAGGCAGCAGACGCCGAGTTCGAAGCCGAGTTCGACGTCCCCCCCCCACAACCGCCACACTCACTCGCTTTTCAGGGCAACAAAAGTACTTCTTTTTAAAAACAATGAGTTGTATTTACCCTGTACGCTCTAGAAGGTCCAGTTGCAAGCAGGAAATAAAAATATTTCTCTTGTTAGTCGTCGCTGTGTCTATTTACTCGGCATTGCCGCCTTTCTACAACCTGTTGCGGGCCGCGTCCTCGGATTTGAATTTTGGCGGAAGTTCCGCCCATCGATGTCACGTCCGCGTCACGTGACCACGACGTGGCAGATGATATATAGCGACCGCTGTTTTGTTTAGTAGACTTACAGTTGTTGTGCGTTGACATAATGGCGCACATTCAAAATAGATTTAAATAAATTAAATAAGTCTTCTTGCCGGAAGTTCCGCCCAGTGAGGTCGTCCACGTCACGTGACTGACGTCATTGAATCAGATAATTGAATCAGGTGTGTTTAACGAGGGAAACTTGGAAAACATGTAGGAATGCGGCCCCCGAGGACTGGAGTTTGAGACCCCTGCTTTAAATAAAACGAGAAAATCATTGAAAATGTTTAACATCTTGGCGATAAATTACTCAATGTTTCCACGTACCCCCTGTAATGTGTTCACGTGGTTGGAACACTGGTGTACATGTGTACATGAGACTATGAATGCAACTTTTTTTTTTTTTTAATCCTTCAAAACAATCAGTGTTTAATTCATATTGTTGCGTTTGTTCAAGATGTCCGTCGTTGAGCAAGGAAAAGAAAGATGTGGAGTAATAGTTGTTTTTTTATTTGCAAGATCTTGGGTTGTTTTACGGGAGTCGGTACACAATGCACTTCAGCAGATGGAAAAAAACATCAGACTCCAGATCAGAAGGTTTTATACTGTCCACAAGCAGGAATACGGAATAGAAGAAAAGGTTGCAGAAAAGAAGGAAAAACATATCCTCATAAGGCAGACATTTGTTCTGTTATCACCTGAATGTCTACTTATCTACTGAATGTTTTGTATCTATTAGGGGTGTAACGATACATCGATACACATCGATTAATCGATATAATGCTCTACGATTTATTGGCATCGATGCTAAAGGTAAACATCGATTTATATCGCCGTGTTTGACCTCGGACATTAGACGCGACTTTATTTTGAAATCCAGTTGATTGTTGCTTGCTTCCTCTTTCTGGGAGCAGTGCGCCCGGCGTTGTTGTGTTGTGGGCAGAGCACGCGCGTGAAAGGGGAGGCGACAACTAGTACGCGGCTCCTGGGCTGGTGCTATGGCTAGTGTCCAAAAAGACGAGGAAATTTGCTCCCCTTTAGGCTTCAAGTCATTCGTTTGGAAGCACTTTGGATTCCAAAGAAAAGATGGCTCAACGGACAAGACACGTGCAGTTTGTAAATCCTGCCATGCGGTGATCAAATATTCAGGGAGCACAAATCTCGCCGCACATTTAAAGAAAAAACACGACATCAAAGTTCAGTGTTAAAGTAAGCAATTTGTATACTACAATACTCTTGTAATTTCCTAAATAAAGAGTTTGCAGTACCTTGTTGATTTTGCGTATGAATTGTTATAAATCAGGATATTGTTCTATATTTTTTATTAAAAAAAAAAAATCGATCGTAGAGCACTATATCGCGATATATCGTGAATGAATCGCAGCAGGCTTTAAGATATCGGCAAATATCGTATCGCAGTTCTTTATATCGATATTATATCGTATCGTGACAAAACCCGCGATTTACACCCCTAGTATCTATATGTCATGAGCTGTGCCTTATGTGTAAGTTACCAGTTGCCGTGGCTTTGCTCTAATGGAGCAACTATGTTTGTGTAAATTAACAAGAGTATTTACACACTGCTGTTGCTCCCTCTTCAGTACTGTTTTCACGTCCACTTGGATGTTCTCTTTCTCATCAGTCTCTCTCCTTCACTGTCGATGGCCTCGTAAAGCTGCTGATTGTTTTCTCCCGTAGCATGGAGGTAGCCCAGATAACCGACACACAAGGTGATGGTAACCAGTCCAAAAGCCATCATTGGTCTATTCTGTTGGGGGAAGTGGGTTGAGGGGGTGCACAATAAAGACCAAATTGTAAAAAAATATTTCAGCACTAATATTCACGCCTCAGATGTCAGGTTGTTGCGACCATATTTGTGCATTGCTATGGCGTGCTCCAGCGACTAAATAGGATAGTCGTCCCATAGTACATGCGTCGAGACTTGCTTCAGCCTGTGGATGGTTCTGCTATGAAATAGGACGATGCTATGAAATAGCAAAACGATCCACAGGCCCATGGCACTTGCCTGATAACTCTGCACACAGTTACATAAGAGTTTGCTTTTCGCAGGGTGCATTCCCAGCCCTGGATACACTCGGTAAATGTCGATCGAGGTGGTGGCTGGCGCCAAAACGGCCGAGCCTTTGCCATTCTAAAACAGCGCAAACGAAAAGGCTTTCTTCGGTTACAAACAGAAATGTTCGTACAATATCGGCGGGGCTTACGCGTCTCTTACGGGTTTGATGAAGAGTTCGGGGTTGACAGCTCTGAAAAGTGTAGTTGTCTGTGCACGTCTCAATCCGGACGTCCCGTAGTCTCTTTCGATACACTTCTTTCCTTTACTGGCTCCTGTCATGTTCGCTGCTTACTAAATGCCGTGGGTAGTTGCTAGTAGTCCGTAGTCGTCGTTTCAACAAGACATGATCCGTTCGTCCGTCCGTCCGTCCGTCCTAAACTCGCTCGTTGAGTTCAAATTAGCAAAAACAAACAAAATGGCGACAAATCTACGTCGTTTCCGGCGCGACGTAGTTTCCAGCGCGACGTCGTTTCCGGCGCAACAAATTCTAATCAAATCAATTTTTATTTGCCAAGTTTGAGCATGCCGAACAAGAAATTTGACTCTGGTACATTTCGTTCTCTGTACAACATTCAGGTCGCTAACAACATTCAGGACAACATGTGCAAAAATTGACAATTATTCTCAAACATCTCCTGATCTTAAACTCCCAGGAGGGCAAGCAATAACTCAAAATTCCTACTAGGGGAAATGAGAAACCTTGAGAAGAGACCACGGATGGGAGGATTCCTCTTCCAGGATGACCAGTCTGCAATGGATGCAGAGAGGACACAGTACAAACAATATAGACAATTAAAAGATGAAGCGTTGAGAGCAGGATGCCTTCCACAACCAGCCCTCGGATCAGGCCTAGTTTCTCTGGACTGGACCCCGCCCCCAGCCTCCGGTTTGCCTCTCTTCTTCTGCCACCCCAAGACATCCCAATTGGTCTAGAAGTGTCAAATGCATTGCTGTCATCGAGAGTGGAGCAATGTGAGCGTCTGCTACGAAGCCATCCGTCGTCGTCACAATTATCTTTTCTAACAACAAAAATAGGATAATCAAAAATATTCCCATACAACAAATGTGAACAAATATCCATTTGTAAAGACACTGCTGGCCAAATGTCATGTTTATAAATGTCGACACATTAACCAGAAACCTAATCTGTTCCCTGTAACTATTGTTCGATCCATGTTTGGCGTTTTCAATGAAAATTGCATTGACACGCCACATATTGTTTTATTTCATATTTTCGAAATGTATTGTTCACTCCAGTGGGTCACAAATTGTGAACTGGATCCTCATTATTGCTATTCAAATTCTCTATTCTTGCCCTGGGCATCGATTAGCCTTCATTGAGAGTTACAGTACTTGTGCAGCTCAAACTCCTTGCCCTGCCCAAATATCAACACCTTGATTGGAAGATATGCAATTAGTATTCTCACAGGAAGCCATGCCAGCATTGTCGCAGCAAGGCAAAGGCATGCCTTCTGCCAGTTTTTTTTCAAAATGCATAAGTTTGGCTTGTCCATTGGCCAGCGATTTCAGCAGGATCTGCTTTTCAGCCAGTCGGAGTTGGATGGCCGCACGAGCGTGAGCCGATAGATCGGGTTGCTGTAGCATGACACTGTCCTCCTGACGTACATAATGAGGAAGAATGTTCAAGGACATCCTGATGAGAACAAAATGTACTAGTATTTCATTTCACAACAATATACTAACCTCAGACGTAGATTTATAGTTCCCGAGCAGCAGAGTAAGTCTGGTCTCCAGGAACGTCCACAATTTGATTTCATTCCCCCAGCTAACTGGAAATTCATGATTACTCAGGTTTAAGATCTTATTGACCGAGTCCCCCACAAGGTAGTCTTTCAGTTCTTCTGTAATAAAACAAACCCAGAAGCCCAAGTGTAAAAACACTATAGAAGAAGAAGAAAAAAAAGGATGCAGCAACACATTTGATCTTATCGCACATGTCCATTTTGAGATCATTATCTATTCACTGCACATGACTTGACAGAAAAACAACTCTTTGTCAAATTGAAGACAAAAACAGATGAGTTGATCATGATGAAGTTCATAAAGTACTGTTTAAACCAGACCCTGGAGAAATTTCCCATGTTACTGTATGCTGTAGGTGTTACCCTCTGTCATGCAGAAGACTCTCAAAAAAGCCAGCAGCTGTGCTGAAACTGGGGACCCACTGGCGTGCAGAGCAAAGACACAAGACCTAGAAATCAGAAAGGAAACCACATTTCATCCCGTGTGACACAGGATGTGGAACTTAACGTGGGGTACCCCGAAGGGAACCCGAGCACACTGTAGGATAGGTGGAAAAGTTTCCAAATGTATTTCCTATCATCTTTTGGCTCAGCTACACCAAAACAGCCACAGGTCAACCATCAAATCAGTCAAAGTGTCGCCAGTCGGGTTCTAAAAAGTATGACTCTATTATTCTTGCTCGGTGATATTCAAAACATAAATGGCTGTTCTAAGGGGACTGACTCAAAAATGTTCCGTTATTTCGTTGCAATGTCATGAATATATTACAAAAGTAGTCATTCACTTACTTTGACTAAAAAAGTAACTAATTGAGCGGTCGAATTTAGGAAAGAATCCTCCACCGATCTACATTCCAGCCCCAATAATGTTAAAGCGACTCGTGCACCCCAAATGACTGCGGCGGCAAGATGTGCCGGTTAGACAACAACAATTGAAAAATAAAGCAAAAGAAAAAAAGCGTTGTACATACACTGGAAGGCCAGCACGTGCCAGCACCTCTGCTTTCATGGCGTAGAGTCTCTCACTTTTGCTGATGCCCAGCTTGATCTTCACCCGATCATGGACGTTGTCTTGGAAGAAGAAGCCGTTATGGACGAAAAAGTCTGTATTGGATCTGGTGCCATAAAAAATGTAAATCTGCAAAGACACGCCCACACACACACACACACACGTTGAGAACGTTCGTTCTTTGAACCAATCAGAGTTTAGATTTCAGCGTGACAAACGACTTTTTCCATCCTCTACTAAGTCCACTGATTGGTTGAGCTTAAATGTGCACCAAAGATTGAGTTATAGTGAAGGGCGTGTCGGACGTGGTTAAGAGTTCACTTTCATTTCCACTTGAAAATGCTTAAAAAGAGTTGAAAACCACAAGCAAGTGTTTAACAATTCCATCAAATGTTTAAAAATACTATCATACAAATATTGACTACGCAATGCACATTTTCACCTATTGCGGGGGGTAGGAACCTTTGAACCAGTTATCAGCAATAAACGAGGGGTCGCTGTAAACAAACGAACCGAAAATAAATCAATCAATAAGGGCGCCCAAGTCTTGTCGACATCATAAACCTCTTTTGCAAGAAGGGAAAGGGGAAAAGGGGGAAGACATTGACATGCATTCCTAATTCAATCAAATAGTAGACCTGTGAAACTAATCATGATGATGTGCCTCGCCTGTACGTCAGTCCATTAAACATCATAGCAAACACTGAGTATATTAGGATGAGGATACTGGATTCCATGCAAAAGACTTCAATACATTCGACAGTGACTCCATGACTCCATGTTCATCCCTCTTCACCTGCTCGTTCTCCTTGTAATTTGTCAGTGCCACACATTCGCAACGGTCATCCTCCAAATTGTAGCCAGTGGTGATCTGCAAATCATTAGAAACATCAAGAGAGTCAAAACTGCATGCAAACCAACATCAAGCTGTTTACAAGTAGGGAACGAGCAGCCCGCATTCCCTGAAGAATTGCAGACCCTTCAAGACATTTGACATGTTCTAGCAGTCTGCTCTCGCGACTTTGTTCTTGTCTGCCGAGGGAACGGTATCAGTAGCAGGATTAATAAGGTCACTGAAAGATATGTGCCATCGTAAAACTGAAAATGAGTCAGTGAGGGACCAAACACTCAGTAGACTCAACAAAGAATTGGTTCACAACCGCCCCCTAGAAATATTCAAAGAAAGCTTCTTGAAAGAAAAAAAAAAAAACCTACAGTTTACCCCCCCCCACTCCAGGCTGTTAGGATCCTGAACTCGCTTCCCCGTTCTGCGTAGCGTCTTGTACTTTTTACTGTCTGTATGCACACTGGCTCTTATTTGTTGTGTTATCTGTTTATTTATTATTACTCTTAGTATTTGTGCCTTCTTGTTTTTTATATTGCGTCGTTTACTTGTATGTCTATCGTGTAATATGTCTTGTCACCGTGGGATAGAGAAAACGTAATTTCGATCTCTGTGTGTGTCTCGGCATGTGAAGACGTTGACAATAAAGCAGACTTTGACACACACTCAATTCGCTGGGTAAATGCTGGAGTTAAAAATAAAACGGTTCATTGTAGCCAGAAGAGTTGTTAGATACAAATATGGGAGTCAGTGCAGGACGTTGAAGGCATTGTCAAAAAAAAGAGGAAAAAGAAATCCTGCCTAGTGATTCTAGTGTTAAATCAGGAAATTATAATCCTACCAGACCATTTGTGTGGTTACACATGTCCCAAAGAGGAATGAGCGCTTGTGTGATTTGGCTGCCATCCTCAGTAGGGATCTGATTCTGACGGGTCATGACGGAAGACACAGCCCACCTGAGAAAGAAATGACAAAAGGAGGATTTGAGTGATAACATACCTTGATTACTTACCATGTTCAAAAGATTGCTATCCCAAAGCTGAACTAATGATCAAGCAGCAGCAGCCCCCCCACCCCCTCAAAAAAATAAGCCAGCGTATGATCATTTCTTAACTTTATTGCTCGCACACTGACCTGTAATCATCAAATGTGAAGCTGTCCTTCAAGGGGAGAACAGCGGCAGCAGGATGAGTCTGAAAATGATGGCAAAGGGTTCTATATACTTTGATGTTACATGTCGACCTTTCCTTTAAATGAACTGAAACTGAAAACAGGTTTTCTTCCAGAATAGTCCTGTATTTGGCTCCATCCATCTTCCCATCAATTTTAGCCATCTTCCCTGTCCCTGCTGAAGAAAAGCAGGCCCAAACCATGATGCTGCCACCACCATGTTTGACAGTGGGGATGGTGTGTTCAGGGCGATGAGCTGTGTTGCTTTTACGCCAAACATATCGTTTTGCATTGTGGCCAAAAAGTTCGATTTTGGATTCATCTGACCAGAGCACCTTCTTCCACATGTTTGGTGGGTCTCCCAGGCGGCTTGTGGCAAACTTTAAACGAGACTTTTTATGGATATCTTTGAGAAATGGCTTTCTTCTTGCCACTCTTCCGTAAAGGCCAGATTTGTGCAGTGCACGACTGATTGTTGTCCTATGGACAGACTCTCCCACCTCAGCTGTAGTTATCTGCAGTTCATCCAGAGTGATCATGGGCCTCTTGGCTGCATCTCTGATCAGTCTTCTCCTGGTTTGAGATGAAGGTTTGGAGGGACGGCCGGGTCTTGGTAGATTTGCAGTGATCTGATACTCCTTCCATTTCAATATAACTGCTTGCACAGTGCTCCTTGAGGTGTTAAAAGTTTGGGGAATCTTTTTGTATCCAAATCCGGCTTTAAACTTCTCCACAACAGTGTCTCGGACCTGCCTGGTGTGTTCCTTTGTCTTGATGGTTCTCTCTGCGCTTTAAACAGAACCCTGAGACTGTCAAAGAGCAGGTGCATTTATACAGAGACTTGATTACACACAGGGGCATTCTGTTTATCATCATCAGTCATTTAGGACAACATTGGATCATTCAAAGATCCTCACTGAAGTTCTGGAGTGAGTTTGCTGCACTGAAAGTAAAGGGGCCGAATAATATTGCACGCCCCACTTTTCAGTTTTTTATTTGTTTTAGTATTTATTTATTATTTGTAGTTTAAATTATCCAATAAGTGTTGTTCCACTTCACGATTGTGTCCTACTTGTTGTTGATTCTTGACCAAAAAATAAAATTGTATATCTTTATGTTTGAAGCCTGAAATGTGGCGAAATGTTGAAAGGTTCAAGGTGGCCGAATACTTTCGCAAGGCACTGTATGTACGTATATCTACGTTTGACACAAACAAATGAACATTGAACTATTGCGTCGTTTTAGTCTCGTACATGTCTTTTGGCAGCTCAAAATAGTCCAATTGGAAAAAGACTCATTTAGCAGACTAACTTGACACTTTGCCCATGTGAGTGTTGTTCTCTGTTCACTGCATGTTTTCAGCGTTATCCTCAACGTTTCCCTACCTGTAAAAGTTTGTAGAAGTAGGCATACTGGCGTGCTGTGTTCTTGAATTGGCTGAAGACATCCTGAATAGCTTGTGTGCCCAGAAGCAGCTGAACTTCTTCTGGCTGGTAATACAGCGGGGTACTGTAATCCTGGGGAAGACTGCGAATATACGGCAGCCACCTAGATGTAGGATTGGCGCGCTCGCAAAGCAGGTGGAGGGCGAGTGAAACGTTGCCCATTGCCTTCAGAATTCGGTCCTGGCGTAGCAGAGGTCCTAAGACAATTCAATCCATTTGGATACTACTTTGACAATGTGGCACCCATCAGCAGTAAGCACAGGAAGAAACCAAATGCTCTGGGTGATGTCATGCTAACATTTGGTTGGCTTCCATGAAGCTGGAAAATCCTTACCCAGGATGGAAGTTTGTGCTGATTCCAAGGTCATCATCATCTTCCTAGGAATGCATAAGAAGAGTTCCTCTGCCTGTACAGAGAACACAAGCCGCAGACAAAGTCAAGCAAAGTACAGTATCATCAACACCACACTCATTTTCACCTTGATGTCTTTCTTGGCTTGAAGACCATAGCCTTCTTTTCCAAAGTTGCCAATTTGGAGACCATCACAGGACGACCCGTTGGCTTTTGCCCAGGACACCAGATCTTGGAAATGCCTGTGTCTGCAACCCTCAAATACGACTGACATACCTGAAATAGGACACCGGATGTTGGAAATGCCTGTGTCTGCAACCTTCAAATACGACCCACGTACCAGGAATAGGACACTTTGAAATTTGACTTACATTTCCAATACTTATATGAAAATGTAAAATTAGAAATAGGATGCTCTGAAATGGTTTCCCCATAGCCCCGTCCGTATGAAAAGGCTTTACTACATCCTAATTAATTAGACGGTAGAGGACCGAGCCACTAACAGACACAGAGAGAGCGAGCGAAACACAGACATTTGATTGGATTGTGACAGCAACAGGATTTACCACCACCATATACTTCATTTTGCCCATGAGCCTCGCAGCGATTCAACGCACGACTCGTTGTCATTGTTGCCATGATGTGGCTACATCACAGATGACACTACATCCCCATCACATGCACAGAAGTCAGATTACCCTTCTGTTTCTTGCGGATCTTCTCAACCAAGCTTTTGATTTGGATATATTCCTCCCACTCTTCACTGGCAGATGGGGATTCACTGCTGCACTCTGAAGAAAACAAACAAACAAACAAACAAACAAACAATCTGAAGAAAACAAACAAACAAACAAACCACTACACTATTCAAACATGGACACTGCGTAGCATAGTCTTTTGGGTATCCACGCTGAACGGTGTTCAAAATTAGTAGGCAGCGTTTCAGCACGCCCGTGACCTACTTTGAAGAAGTTCAACAATCAGATTCATCATCTCTTTGGGAGAAGGCAAAGCACTAGCTCCTGATCCAGACTTCTGAATCTTCACTCGACTTTTCTTTCCCATGGCGTTGGATGGACTGCAGCACTGAGGGTAAGGGAGCATAGGGTAGTGGGGTTGGAAATGAAGAAGGTGCAGGGGGGGCGGAGGTGGGGGGTGTTATTGTCAGTATTGTGTATTACTAATATTAGCCGACAACAAAAATATGGGGCATATTGCTCAAGGTGCACTTCTCAATAACAAAGGCACCGAGCTCCAAAATTTCCATCCGTCTCTTGGATGTTTGCAAATTGCTACACAGAATTGTTCGAGTCTACAGCAGGCCCATGAACCTCATGAGGAAAAAGCGGTTCAGAAAACGGGTGGCTTGATCATAAAAGATTAAAGAATAGGAACGATATAGGTACTTGGATAATTGTCGTTTCTGCCACCAATCAGAAGAGGGCGTTGCGTTTCACAAATGTATTCACAAGTTGAACACAACTGGACAATTTCGATGTATTTGTGTGACAAATTTGTCAAATTCTGAAAGGAAGAATAAGAATGTCTAGGGTTCCCCTTGAAAACGAGATGCTGCATCTCAATGCGGCCACCCTTAATCAATCAATTGAAATATGACGACTGGATAAACATTGCCCCAATTGCCACAGTTATAAGAGAGGCCAATTCATCTGGAAACCAGTTGAGTAACACCGCAACAAAACAATATTAGAACGCCATCCACCGCCGTATCCAGGGGTCCGTGGGAAGTCTCCCTACAGCATATTGCGTGGCAATACGATTAACATTAGTCATCAGTTTGTGGAGGCAAGGAGAACCCCATGCAATGTAAAGGGAGAGCAAGGGGAGGCGTACTTTATTGCCCCTACTTTCTATCTTTAGAAGCATGCTCATACTTGCTGTTAGCTTCTTGGCAAGTCATAAGTGACGGCGAGGTTGCACGGCGCTCGGAAACTATGGATTACCTTTGCCAATAAATCTCAATTGGACGGAAGAACATGAGCATTTTTAAATAGGACATACCCTTCACGTGACGACGACCACGGTGTGGCTACTTAACCAACTTTTTTATTTTCTTATTATTGTTCTCGTTCTTCTGTAAAGCAGATTTCTTGCATTACTGCCATCTACCGGACTGGAGTATAGATCGGTCGGGAAGTACAAGCACAGCTGATTCCTTTTTAATAAACAGTGGTCGAACAAGCACAACACGTTTCAAACCTACGCGCATACAACATAAAACCGCGCTGACTTAATTGTGTCGGTCCGCACAGTAAAATAGTTCCTAAGACTTCTGCGTGAAACAATATAACTATTGACAATTATAAGTCTTTACGAAAATCTATTTGAACCCCAACATCAAAAGACAAAACCAATGGAAGTCGAATTGTTTTAAGGTTAGTAGTCAAAGTTAAAAAAAAAAAAAAAGTGCGTGCGTGTGAGAGTAACTGTGTATGTAGATAACAAAGCTGCCTGCAGGAAAAGTTTGGGTAATTTATACAAACAGTACAATGTTGGGAATGGCTGAGCCAAGTAGCTAAGTAAACATACACGGACGCGCACCATTATAAAGGCATTTTGCTTTAGTGTAGTTGCTGTAGTGTTAGTGACACAAGATGGCGACATTCTGCGCATGTGCGCTTAGGATGGTACTGGGTTGACAGAGCGTGTCTTGACAGCGAGTGTTTACGTCACCCGTGGCAACGGATAATAACACAAACCCGGAAGCTTGCCGTAGGTTCTGGCGGACGGACGGCAAGATGGACATACATACACAGATAAGAGTTTTTATCAACGACATTGACTCATTCACATCTAAATGTATTGCAAAGGTAAAATCTATAGACATGAAGAATTAAAAGGTCCACGTGAAATGGATATAATAAAAGGTGTTTCTTGTTGACAGTGTCTTTCCAAACATACGATTGAAGGTGATGGCTCAGCTAAGAAAGAGGGTCGGACATTGAAATCATGCGACTCGGTGCCACAAAGTTATGAAGTGGTTGGAACGAGTTCGTTTGTTTCAGAGGAGGTCAGACCATTTGTGTTGGAGGCATATGTTGTGAGTATTAACAAAAGCTCAACATGACAAATAATGTCACAAACTGAATAAGTGACTTAAAGATCAACCACGTATCTATTGTGACTAGCAACTGAGGAGGGCAAATGTTCTACAAAAGCTGATGGAATGTGACGTCATCATCTACAACATTACTGGGCATCCTGAGCAGGTAGATGAAGCCCGCTGGGCAGTTACAGGTAGGCGATATAGTCATAGCAATAATAATAATCATCATCATCATCATCATCATCATAACAAGAAGTGTTTTCCATTTTGTGTTGTATATTTGCAGCCCTCCATGATAATAAAAGACATTTTAAACGACCAAAAATGTTTATCCTCATCTCTACAGTAATGACTTGGGCATGCAGTGAGCCAATCAGTTCTGTAAGTATTTTGGAAGGATTTATTGTGTCAGCTGTCCACGCAGATTTGAGGAACCGAGATGTAAAGGTGCTACAGAGAGGTCTTTAGTTGCGTCTTCTTTTTTCTCCAGTACATAATATAACATTGTTTTTTTCATGGGAGGAAAGCAAAGAAGCCAGAGGAAATTCAGACAAGCACTGGAAGATGATGCAAATGTCAATGTGTTTGCCCATCCCTGTGTGCTCTATATGTTGCCTTCATCATTGCACATAGTAACCTCCTTTTTTTTTAATATTATTCTCTCAAAGGATGAGCTGGAGCTCCCTTTTACTGATGATGATTTTAGAAGAAGAATACCCCATCCAAACTTTAAAAAGCACCTGGAGCTGGAGAAATTGGTTGGCAAAATGGGCAAGATGGTATGTTTCATAGCGACTCTGCATTAAAGTTCTACGGACACAATTGTAGATAGATAAGATACTATTTTAATCCCCGCCTGGGGGGGAAATTCAGGAGCCAGCAGTTAGATACAGAATCACAAGGATAGATAAACAGATAGACACCATAGCTTAATATTAATGAATAACAAATGGACCAATAATAAATAAGTAGATGAACGATGAATGGAGAAACAATAGACAGAGTCGGGGCCCCCTCTTCGAAAGGGTTTCATCTTGGTTCATAGCTTTTGATAGCATTGAGCTAGGAGACTTTTTATATCCATCGGAGGACCTTTGCATACGCACACATTCATTATTGCTCACAACTTTTCATTTCATTTTTTGTATCTGAGCTGTTTGGTTACATTTGGCACTTTAAGCAAAAATCTGTTTGTTACTGCTTCTAGGACAGAGCATTGTTTTCCACATATGTTGTGGTGTCAGGACTTCAGTATGGAATGGGAGAGCAGGTCTTCCATCTATTTTTCAAGGTGAGTGCTCACGACATATTCTGCTTATTCTGGCACACAACGTGGTTGCCTTCCTTGCTAAATAAATATACGTCATCACTTATGTAGCCTTGAGGCATCTCACGTCCTCTTCCTCCCCCCATATTACGTTACGCATACGGGATAGCGATGGACACGCGTGGAAAGAGGAACACCACGCGGTGACACTGTTACTGCGCTGCAGCCCTTTGTTTGACTTCACACTCTTTTCTTTGCTTGTTACACCCGTCCGTCTCTTATTTACACACACTTGGAGCGCACATTCTCCATTTTCTGGGCGTTGTCAGCAGCGGCGCTTCTTCACTGAATTACTCCCTGCTCCAAACGACTTTGGTGCAATTCCATATGAAGCAAAATTCTGAATGACTGTTTGTGATGGCTTCAAACTTTTTAATCCCAACCATTTTTTTCTGGATTTATAGATGTCATGGCTGGGACAAGAAAATGAAATAGCAGTCTTTGGAGAGGGCAACAACGTTGTTCCCACCATTCACGTCAGTGACCTTGCAAGGTTGGCCACAACAGCAATACTCTATTCAGTGTTTTCTGTAAATAATCATATCTATTAATGAATAGAGGTGTCCAATTATTCCCTTCACCATACATTGGATACTTGACTGCCGTAATCAATCACAGTGGGTGGGCTCTTCTGGTTGCCTGAAACAGCTCAATTGTTCATGCTCCATATCAGAGGCAAGCCTTGTAAACTAAACAAGAACGTTTCATTCTCACAAAACACGCAATTTCAAAAAAATGATCACCTTTTTTTAACCTCAACGTACTTGCTATCACCAATACCAAAATCTCAGGTTTGGCACAGCTCTAGTACAATGCTTTTAACTGTCCTTTTCATTTCTTCTTATGATAGTGTTATTAAAAAAATAATTGAGATCCAGCCAAAGCCTTTTTACTTGGTCGCTGTGGACTATTCCAACAACACCATGGAGGACATTGTCCAGGTATGTTTGTTACGTATTGTCAATGTCAGGAACAATGCTCATACTGTCAAAATGGCAACCACATATTTTCCAACACATCAACGAACATTGTCGCTCTTGCTCTCGCACAGATTGACTGGCTCCGAGTACAGCATGCAATGCACTTACTTTGTCACTTCAGGGACTATTACAAGTCAGGCCATTTTGAAGCAGTTGGGGGTAGGGAGCGTTGCAACGCGGTGCGCTGCGCTGTGGTCTCTCTGCGATGCGGTGCGGTGCGGCACCTTCAACCTGGTTTTCCCCACTTCTTTGCCCCAACTTAAAAAAAGGGCCACGGTCCTTAGAACAACTCAGATCTTCCTCTTTTTCTTTTCGCAGCCTAGTGCCTAGTTGATGACCTTAAACAAAGAAAACATTGCATTATTTTCAGTTATTGAACTAAGTTCAGTAATTGCATACCAGGAAAATATGAAGCACAACTAACGAAGTAAATAAGATTCAAGATTTTTTTGGGGGGGGGTCACAACCTAACTGAAACAGAAGCATATGCCAAACATAAACATCCACTTTGCCTTTGTGAATACTTCAAACTGATTGAGCCGCTCAAAGTTCAGATAAACACAACTCGTAGCTCAAACAAACAACGCTTTCACCGAACTTGAAACAATAGCATGCATGACGAGTCCATTTCCTACCGCTTGCGTGTGACTAGGAACTGAGGAATCTCGGGGTTGTGGTTTTTTTTTTTTCTTTGCCGTCGTGCACACGTTTCGCCGTCGTGCGCACGCTTCACCGTCGTGCACATGCTTCGGAAGGGCACGGATGCTAAATGACATTTCATTTTGTTTTGTTTTGTTTTTCACCAGTCCATTGCCTGTGCGCTCGGATCGGGGAAGATTCAGAGGAAGCCGTTGGAAGAGGCCTTCCTAAAACAGGACTTCGGTGTAGGTTGCAGTATGTCGTTCACTTCAAAGGCCAATAGAAAGCTGACCATTTTTAATATAGCGTGCGCATTTCAAGAAATCCAAATTCTCCTTTCACAGTTTCTTCTCTGTCTTATTCTTAAAAGATCACGGATATTGATTTATTGCGCGTCAACCTTTGCATGGAAGGTGTCCATCTCAAGGAACTGTTCTCTGTCCACTGGTTGTGTGAGTTTGGTCTTGTGGAGAACATCGAACTGGTGGTGGAAGAGTACCGCCAGAGCAGGGGACTGCTGGTATGTACTGAATAGACAAAGAACAACAGTTGCACGCACATACATACTGTTACTACTGTCAACATTCAACTCCTGCTGCATCCATGTACTACAGCTGTAACACTTGGCAGCTCTGGAGCATATTTTTCAGCCCATTAGGTGCATGCCAAATCTAAACTTCCAGACCATTGTACATTTCATTGTCACACTATTTTTGCCAATGACTTGAAATGTTTCAATCTCTCGTGCACCCCTGGTCTAGCCCATTCGTATGTGTGTTCTGGGTCCTCCTGCAGTGGGGAAAAGCCGAGTGTCTCAACAAATATGTGACCACTACAAACTCCACCACATCAGGCTGAAGGAGACAATCTCAGAGACTGTCTCACACTTGGTTAGAACTGCATTTTGTATTTTAATTTTTTTGCCCATTCATGCAGGGAAAAGTGACATATTACTTAGATGGCAATATCACATGTTGAAATGTAGTCCTGTCCTGATCCAGGAATTTATGATTAGGAATACTCCTTCCGACCTAGACAATGAGGAATCAACATCAGCAACAGAAGCCCAGGAGCTGCTGAACATTTTCAAGGAGAACATGGAACAGAACCGAGGTACGACGGGCGGGGGCGTAAACTTGAATGCACCACAATCACCGCACTGAACAAGCCACAAATAAAGATGGAACAAGAAGATGTTTGAAGAGATAATGGTCTTCCCTGGGAGTCGAATTGGATATTCGACTGCGACTGACTAACCTGATTGGCTAAAGGTAGCCAAGGGAGCTGAACATTTGGTGCATTCCCAAGCGCTTATGCCGAGACTCAAGCTTTGCCTCAAGTGTGTTTGATTCGTACTCATTTATTCCAACTTGGATTTTGAAAATCATATGCTTCAAATTTGATGTTTTGTAACATAGATCGTTGCCATTTAGGTGTTTCAGATGACCAGCTGTTGGTGAAGGTGATGATCGATAAACTTATGTCCAATGCCTGCAAAAACCAGGGCTTTGTACTGGATGGATTTCCAAAGACGTATGAGCAAGCCAAAGAGCTTTTCCACGGTAACTAAATCCAAGATCATAATCACATATACAGTAAGATGCCCATAGCATGCACGCTCACAATCATACATGCACACAATCCATAAAACATGTGTCTGCGTTTCTTTTTTTTTAGTTGATGAGCATGAATCAGACGAGAGAGCATCTTTGACTTCCTTATACAACAAGAAGATAATGCCAGGTTCGACCGCCAACAAGTAGTTATTCAAGTGGAAAAATAGGGTAACATGTCATTAAAGGGAACGAGCACAATACTGGCACCTATATGATTGGACTGTATTAAAAATAATGTCAGTACTACAATCCTCCCCTGAAAGAAAAGTCAAAATTTTGGGACAGAGCGGCGGTGGACTTACTCACGCCCATGTTTTGGATGGACTCTGCTTGATTGACACAGCTGCCTTTTCTTTGCCTTTGCTCTGTGTGTCTCTTGCAGAGTTTGTTTTGTGCCTCGATGCATCAGATTCCTTTTTGAAAGATCGAGTGATTAACCTCTCTGAGAAGTTGGTCCAGGAACACAAATATGAGCAAGAGCAGTTCCTGCAAATTCTAGCCAAATACAGAGAGAAAAACATGGAAGATAGTGTTGCTACTTACTTTGAGGAGTTGGACATCAAGCCTTTTTTAATTGGTAACAGCCTTTCTGAAACTTTTTAAGTCATGCACCCTTGGACAAGGTCTTGGCTTTTTCACTGGTGATCCTCCATATGCATCTCAGTTGTCATCATAAAAATAGATTTTAAGTAGTGTTTATGTACAAACCATAGCAGAGTAGAGCATAGCATAGCGTAGCGTAGCATAGCATGAACGCTGCTTTCGACACAGTGGACCTCTCACGTGCTGTCCACAAATGCTTCACATCATACCGCACAGACGGGACTTTTTTCCTCCACAAAATTTCCTAGTAATTTCTTTGTTCATCTTTATAGAAATTGCCAGTGTCAATACACCTGACAATCAATTGCTGTTGCATCAAATCTGCGAAAGAGTGGGTCAACCCAGAAACTACGAGCAGAGAGATCACAAGGTACAGGATAGGGAAACTGAGCTGATGGAGACGCTTGACAAAGCAAGGAGGGAGCAAAAGGAGAGGGACGAAGCCAGACAGAGATCTGCACATTGGCAGCTGTGGGTACGAAGCTTTCTTCTATCATTCAATCTGGAATTCCTCTCGTTTGCTTGAGATGATTTGAACTGGGTGGGGGGGAAAGAAACTCACCAATTTTTATCAACTGGGCATATACAATTACAAATAGCTCGATCATGGTTTCTAACAGACACAAAGCCCTGGGTATCCATCCATCCAACCAGTCCCAAACGTGTGTGTGTGTGTGTGTGTGTGTGTGTGTGTGTGTGTGTGTGTGTGTGTGTGCGTGTGTGCATGTGTGCGTGCATGTGTGCGTGCATGTGTGCGTGCCTGCGTGCGTTTGAAAGTCTAACACTTTAAAGGAGAAGAGACAACAGGAAGTGCAGCAATTGGAGGTTCTATCGCTGCCAATGAAGACCTACTTGATAGAGTACGTCATAAGCCCACTGTCTCAAGGCTTGATTGCATGTGGCTCAGCATGGCCAGAGGACCCAATAGACTTCCTGGTAATGATGTGAGATTGAGATTTTGCCTTGAAATTTTCTTGAATTTTATTCTGTATCGTTTCAGGCAGAGTATCTGATCAAGAATAACCCCTGACACATTGTTGGATCACAGAAGTCCGCATCCTTCGTTGGCTGTAACAGAGAGCAAGCATGCAGGAGTGACTTCATTAGCTTCAGATTTTCAGGGCTTTTCTCTTGACCAAATGCAATTTTAAATTGATCTGGAATTGGATATCTGCTGACCATTGACGCAAGATCGTATTGAACTCCAAGTCGCTTCAGATTTTGACTGTACAGTACAGGAGGTTTTGAAGGCGATGCCAATTCACGTCATGTGCTCTGCCAAATAGGGCTTGCCTTTCCTGTGTGTGAAATACAAGAAAATCAATCTCGAAAATCAGCAGGTAACTGAAACGAGTGGAGTGGAGCTCTTTACAAGCCCTAGGCTTCGTCTCCCTCCTTGCACAGTTATTGATATAATAATATGTGCTAAACAATAAACTAAAACTAAACTAAACAATTCAAACTAGTTAGTAGTAGGGTAGTTCAACTAACCTACAGGAGAAAACCACAGTCATCGTATAATTAAGGAGATTCAGTAAATAAAATGGAGTCCATGACATTGGCGGTGCATTCAGTAAATAAACAATGTGTATTCATCAAATAAACAAATATGCTATCAGTAACAGTGCATTTTAAATGCTACGAGCTCTAAATAGTTTTTTTCTCTCTTACCCGTGACTGAATGGTCAACGAAGACTGATGGCAGACAGACTTCACCAGACGTTGAAAAACGAGGCCATCACTAGAATTGAATCATTCTCCCATATTGTTACGATCAGATGCCGTTATTTTCATCATATTTTATTCAAACAAGTGCGTCAAATGTAGTTCGTTTTGAGCCAATATAATAGCATATTGAAATGGGGAGCCGACCATTCACCATTTTGATTTCTCCACGTGTCCATTCGATGCGCCACAAGTGTGAATTAAGGCAGCCATAGAAATCCGAACATGTCATGGTGAAAATATTGAACAGGCAGCGGCTCCGGACCGCGCCGAGTGCCCTCAACTGCTTGCCGAATTCGCGGGCGGGAGGGAGGGAGGGAGGGAGGTAGGTCGCGCGGCCTGCGTTCCTCGCGTCTCGGGCGGGCCTGCCCTACCTCTGCAGTCAAATCGTCCAAATTAAGACAGCGATTAATTGTGCTATGCTCGAAATTACCTTGAAAAAAGAAAACGAGAAGAAAAAAGAGAAAAGGCTTGACATCAAAGTTCTGTTAAATTATTCATTGACTAGAGAAAATGTGTTCATCCTCCATTTTAAATTGAAGACATTTAACGAAGGGTTTTACGGTGAAATATTTCGGCGAGTCATTTTGAACTGAAAAAAAGGGATTTACATGTTCTTACGGCAAATGTGCTTCATTTAACGGTACGCTGCTTAAGATGAAACCGGAAATTTACGGCATATTCCGTGATGTCACGCGACATTGTTGATGATGATGATGATGATGATATTGTATCAAGTTTCAGGGAGAAAAAAAATCACGTTTAATAAAATACACGTATGCATTTTTTTCTTAAAGAAATACGCATATGAAATGAAAAACCATTACAGTTGCATGATCATGACATTCTTTGTGAAATGTGTTATCATCCTCGAAATAAATGTGACTCAGCTATAACAAAACACTTCACAAAGTATATATATATATGTATATATATATATATATATACACACACATATATATATATATATACACACACACACACACACACAAATAAGTCTCCTAACACTTAAATTTGGAACAGTTGGATAATTTTTAAACGCTAACAATTAAAATATGCTTTGCCCTCGTGTCTCGCCTATTATAGCGATAATCGATTCAAATCGATTTTATATTGTATTTTCTTATTTGCGTATTTAGTCGAATATAAACTATTTGTACGAATTTCAGTGCATGCGTTACCTAATGTTACAATCGACCCATTTATTTTTTTTAGATTTTGTTTTGTTATGAATAATACCTGCGATTTGCTCACGTTTCCTTCAATACTTTTTTTAAAATGGAGCCAAATATAATTAATCAGCGCACTTCGCTTTTAGTACAAACTGTGACAATGAATCTATTGTATCTAAATAATGATGAATTATAAGTTGATTTCTTTTTTATACACCACAGGCTAATAGAGGAAAGGTTTAAAGTGACACTTTTCTTTTAGGTCCCCGGTCGGGAGGGAACCCTTAATTGTCACATCATAATTTTATATTCCAACATCGATACTTTTGCCCCCTTCCCGCTTGTAGGCAAATTGGCGCACATTCCAACTGAGCGAACAGGCCGCCGCCGCCGCCGCCGGCGCCGCACGGGTACGGACACGTGCAAGCGCGAGTAACAATTGACACACATATGCATTCAAACCTACGGGGTAGTCTTTAATCGTCCCAACATTCATGATGTGTTGAAAATGTGCACGGAAAGAAGCACAATGAGGACAGAATCCACGAAGTGCTCTTGCTCCGTGTCAACCAAATGTGATCAATTTAGGCGATCATTCTAATTCTTGTAGAAATCCGTCACTGAACCTTACTGATAAAATGCCGTGTATACATGGAGTGAGAATCACTTTCATCTTTAATCAATATATTGAGGTGAAAATGTTTCCGGTTTAACCTGTTTTCAAATGGAAAAAATATTCCTATATATGGCTGGCAAGCAACGTACAGTACATAATTATTAAATCAGCCATGTGGTTTATGTTTTAATGTTCAGTCGTGAGTATATGGATTATTTTTAATTGACTTTTTTTTTAATAAATATTCTACTCCGCATAACCCACATTGTAAAGCTGTTCGCAGCGCATTAACACAACTCCACATTTCCATTCTCGCTACGTTGGCAACTGACAGGTATACGTCATATTACAACATGAATACAAAGGTGTCGCGTGTGGTACGGTGAGTGACATCAACTCAAGTGTCTTGATTCTCTTAACATTCAAATTAAATTAGATATAAATAGACAATGCAACTAGGATATATGTACACCTGTGCAACACAAGTCATTCACCACTGATCCAAGCAAACGTGCACGCGTTTAACTCAGTCCGAGTCCACGTCACTTTTGTTCTCCTCAGTTTTCTCCGCGGACGTTTTTTTTGTTTTGTTCCATTTCGGAGTATTCTCCGATTCCTCCGATGACGACCTTTTTTGCCGCCTCCATTTGGCCCGTCTGTTTTTGAACCAAACCTGCGGTAAGAAACCACAAATGTAATATTTTTTTTATATATATATACATATATATATATATATATATATATATACACATATACATATACATATACATATACATATATATATACATACATATATATATATATACATATACATATATATACATATATATATATATATATATGTATATATATATATATACACACACATACTTATTAGCAGTATAAAATACGTTTCAATTCGTACATTAATATTTTTTCTTTGTATTTATATATATAACAAAAAGGACTTAAATTGGCTAAGTAGACACAAGATCCATTGTGAGGTTAGGCAAGTCAGCATGGGTCTTAACTGCACAGATTCATTCAGTATGTGTACTTAGACTCGACCTTATCATATACCAGTGTTATTTTCTACATTCGATAATTCACCCTGCTGTATCTTTCTGATATTCAAGATATATACCCCCCCCCCCCCCCCCCGCCTAAAAAAAAATTGTCACTTCAGACTGCTGCTTTAGAACCTAACTACGTCGCAAAACTTAAGCTTGGGTAAAATAAACGTTTTATGCAATCGGCATTGTATGTATTAATTGAATTTGTTGTTTTTATCCATCCATTCATCCATCAATTTTGTGGGTTATTCTTTTCAATAAAAGCACATTTGATAAACGCAAACATTGAAGCGCTATAAGCGTAAATCTTTTCCATTCGCAGATAACTTTGCAAATCACAATGTACGCGCACTAATAACTGTACTCGTGCAAACAGAAGGGGGGAAAAAAGGGATTGTTCTGACCTCGACCTTCTCCTCCCGTAGGTGAACCTTACGAGCGAGTTGTTCCCTGGTGCCAACGTCGGGGTACTTGGTCTCTTGGAAGAGGCCCTCCAGAGCCTCCAGCTGCTCGTCGGTGAAGATGGTTCGGTGCCGTCGCTTCCTGCGGCAGTGCAGCTGGTTGAGGAGTTGCAGCTCACTCCGCGAAAAGTTGCCCATATTCACGTAGGACATCATATGATGGGGCACGGAAGAGACCAACACCGAACCCGGACTGTCATAGCCTGCGAGGTAAACGGACACGCACGCGTCAAAATGGGAAAACACACACACACGTCGCTGTATGCGGAGAGTCTGCTCGATCTATATTTATATTGTATTCTATTTATATTGTATTCTATTTGTATAGTTTATATTGAAGGAGGCAAACAAAACACGCAGTCACTACTATAGAGACGTCACACTCACACACTTAATTTTCACACTAAGCAGTTGTAAGCACTTTTTCGCAAATCTATTAGGCTGAGTCGGTGACATTTACCATGCATGCGTCAGACCTTCTCAATTCAAAGTTTCTGGCCATTTCGGGCAAAAGGTCAAAAACTCGATAACTCGATGTCTTGTGCTTTAAACGCACGCACACGTCGTCAATAAATATCTACATGGTGATTGTAAACAATTCATTTGGACATGTCCGTTGCGTGCGCGAGTGATATTGCGTCCCTGTGCATCCGCGGTACAATATGACGTAGTCAGCAATCCAAACAAAATGGCTTTCGAGTATCATTTGAATCACGAAATTTGCTCGTGTAGAAATATATTTACATATATATATTTACCTGGCGTGATGCAAGGGCATTGCTGTGGGCTGAGGCTGTGCACGGCGGCGGCGGCGGCGGCACCACAACAAGGGAGTCCTCCGGTGCCTTGAACTTGTAGCTGTCCGTAGTAATAGCCGTTATATCCGACTCTGGTTCCGTTCACAGACGGAACTCCGGGGCCTGGGAGGCCACACGCGGCGGTGTACAATCCGTTGTAGTCTGAATAAACAGAGTCGCTCAGCCCCCCAGGCAACACGACCGGACCGCCCCGGTGGAGAAGCAGCGGCTCCTTGCAGCTCGGTCGTCCGGACAGTATACTGTCGATGCTGAACATGCCGGCGGGCATCGCTCCGGCCGAGCAGGGCAGGGGCTGCTGGTGCTGGTGCTGCTGAAGGAGAGGGAAACGAAAAGTCAAATAGTATAGGCACTAGGCTGAAAAAAAAAAAAAAAAAAACCCAAACCAAACAGAAAAGAAAAAAAACTAAAAGTGCGCCATTGTGACTCTGGAAGCAACTCTTCTGCTTGCATTCGCGAGGCACCGTGATAGAAAGCAAGCAGACTGTTGTTTTGAATGGGGCCGGTGAGAAGGGCAGCAGAGTTTATATCGTAGTGACGTCACGAATTAGCGCCACAAGCTGTGGAGTGGGAACCGTCTGTGTATTGACAAGTCATTGAATTAATAATGATCCCCGTGCTTTGCATATTTTTGCAAAGCGCAATTGTAAACACGTATTGCGTCATTTCTCCTGGAAGACAATTATACTGGAACGCAATCGAAAATGGAAATCATGTTGCTTTTAGAAAGATTTAGGACTTCTACATTCATTGGAATTGACTCCATTTGATATGCGAGTCAATGTTTTTAGAAGAAACTGTGGTTATTCGACGAGATGTCATCAGCAATATTGTCAAAATTGTTTTTGTCAAAACTCTAATTAGACTCCATGTTTTCGTTTTGATTCCACTATAGCTATTCTGGGGGCGAGGAGATACGTAGTAGTTCCTGGTCATGCTCGGTCAGGTAAACAGTAAGATAAAGCCTAAAGATAAAACCTATTTGCTTCTTTTCATGGTCAGGTCTATGAGAAGCTTGGTAACTTCCCACCCTCCTCCCTCTTCTCTGCAGGGAGCCTATCAGAGCATTTCCTCCTAACAGCAGGCAGCTCATCTACTACGCAGGTCAACAAAGCACAACATTTCTGCTCATTATCGCCTCTATTCAGTTGAAATAAAGACAGCTCCCCAATCAACATAAATGGAGTGTTGCTGGAACGGGGAAATTGTTGGTCGTCCCACGGAGAAAAATGTGTCTGGCCATACGGTGGAAAAAAACCCTGCTTCGACACAACTCCAAAACCATCGCCTTTATTCAATTGGAGCAAAGACGGATCTTATTTGGCCTATTCAACATATACTGTAGTTTGTGTGCGCGCAGTGGATTCCCAGTTCCTTATGACGGGGTCTAAACAAATATTACAGGCTTGTGGTCAGATCTGGCTGCGAACAAAGCAGAGCAGGCAAACAAGCGGGAAGCAAGTAGGCGTATGATCAGGTCAACGGGGATCAGAGCAAGAACGCGACGCAACGGAACGGGACAGGACGGGTGGCAGGCCGTTGAGCAAAGCGGCCAGGAGTGACGGCTGGCGGTGCAGGGTTTAAGTAGCGGTCTTGGTGAGCAGGTCTGATGAACAATCAATCACTGCCAGGCGTGGCTGAGATGGTCATAGGACGCGAGGGCCTGGAGCAGAGACACAAGAAAGGAGCTGATCGGGGTGCGAAAACAAAAGTGTGAGGAGGGAGGGGGTGAAAGGAGCTGGCCATGGTGCTGATGCCAAAACAAACAAAAAGACAACAACCCCATTTGCAATAGCAAAATAGCATTTAACTGCCAACAGCAGGAAAAAGTATGTAGAAAGCCGTCAGTATTCAGTCATATCTATATTTGCATGCATTTAAGCAGGCACGCAAATACCTTTAGTCAGCCACCATCAAAGCAATCAATATGCAGCATTAGATAGCACAGAGCTTTAGAAATACATTGATTTCAGGAAGGGGGGGGGGGGGGCAACGCAGAAATACATTGAATTGCATTAGTAAGATGGCCAGTTAGTTGATTTTCTGAAATGATTTCTGCAAAATCTCTCTTTACTCCAATAGAAAGGCGCACGACAGAAAGGGTGCAAAGCGACATTAGATTTTTGTCAGGCTGGGAATACCTGCTTGCTCTCGTCTCTGCGTCCTCCCCCGCCTTGCCACTTCAGCCTTCGCCCCCCCCCAACACAAAATACACGGTTCCTTTGTGGAACCTACTTAAGATATTTTGGTTGGGTGTTAATGTGCTGTCATGCAGCTGAAATGGCCCAGCTGGTTTCTCTTAGTGTTCATCAATCATTCATTTTACTCGGCATCCATCAGGCAATCCTGGTAATTACTGATTACAGGTCACGGGTTAGGACGGAGGAAACGCACTCGTTCATTGCCTGCCTGCCGTCTGACCATGTGTCGTGAATCAGAAACACATTCATACATGGCTGGAACGTGCCATGTTTTCACATCAAATTTGCAATCCATTGGAATGAGCCAAACCTGTGGGTGGCTGAACGGACGGACGGACGATCGCGAGCTGGGAACTTTCATGGAACTATCACGCAAAAATGACACCAGCTTTTACAGAAAATGTGTACTGATTTGACCACTACACAGTTATTCATGTGATATTGATGATCATTTCAAGTTTTTAGCCAGTGACCAAATTCACGTGAAAATGAGACCATCTTGAACGAGAATCACCACTGTTCATCTGAGTTATACTTGGTACTAAAAGCGACCTAGCATTCACTCAAAGCCTTTCCATTCTAAAGTGTGTGTATATATATATATATATATATACACACGTGTTTTTTTATATATATATATATATATATATATATATATATATATATATATATATATATATATATATATATATATATATATATATATATATATATATATAAGCACTGTGTATGGATTATGGATGCATGTGTGCACAGGGTGCCTTGCGTACCTTGAGAGGTCTGATGGATACCAAGTGTGATGGCACGCTACCAAGACCCAGGGCAGCAGAGGAAGTGGAGCATAGATTAGCCCTGAAACAGAACCAGATTGTCGAGCACTGGGAGGTATTACCCGTACGGCCGGTCGGCCGGCCAGCCAGCGAGCCATGCAGCCAGCACCTGGCCAGGATAGGTCCCACCCTTATGTGAAACTCAATCTAAAAACTTAACTCTGTTAATAGTAGCTGCGTGGGGTTCTCATTTAATCCAATACAGGTGCAAAAAGAGCATAATCAATCCACAACAAGTACAAATATGTCTGCTTCTTTGTGTATTTTCACCATAACCAATAGTATTGCCGCAATACCCGTTAGTCTAGTGACATGAAAAGCACGCATGAAAAAGTCATTTTTAGTACATGTATATTATACTCATTTGTGATTTATTGTCAAAACAGACACACACATATACGCGCGCGCGCACACACACACACACACACACACACACACACACACACACACACACACACACACAACACACACCACACACATCCGATGGATGGGAATGTAGATGCGTGTCAGACCAAGCCAGGGTTAGAGGCACACAGCAGAGTGACATGAGAAAATGAACGTGATGGCTTTAACCCTCACCAATTCAGAGCTCATATGACAACGGTGCCATTGTGTATTACGATTTGAACAGAAAGGTCATTCTTAATATCTACTGATGACAGAGAGGAATTAGTTGCAAATCCTTCCATATCAGCCATTCCAAGCACTTTTAATCCTACCTTTAGAAGGCCTGTCAAAAACACTCCAGCATATTCAGTCAACATGCGCTGCACATCCAATGCACCATCCTACTCACGTGGCCTTTGGTCGCCACACTAAGCAATCGCTAGCAACCATGCACAATCAAGCCACAATGACACAAGTACATTTCACAACAAGGCACGTGGTGGAGCTTGGAATGATCCATGAAATAATATGGAACGCTTGAGCCCAAAAATGTGAAATGAGTCCAAATCTTTGGCTTGTATTCGGTCACAACGTGTCGGCGCTCGGGACAGTCGCGCGTCTCCCTGCTCCCGGCCCGTGACGCACGTTGCTCTCGTTGCTTTCGTTAACCGTATTGCCAGTTGAAATGTTAAACAGACACTTGTATTTAGTTGATGCTATAAATTCAGCTCGTTGGGGAGGGTACGTGCTATTTCCAATCAGAGTGCAGGCTAAAAGGTAACGAATGGGCTCTGGCTTTCAGTTTGCAACGACAATGAAAAGAAAGTCTGACATTTCCGACGTGAAATAGGATTGATTTTCGACAATGAAATTGGAAAGCTTACACACAGTTCATTGGCGCAGACTCCTATCATCAAGGGATTTGGAACGTGAATATGTGTGTCAGGGTATTTCTGGACAAATTCCAGCTGAACCAAGTGAACAAAGACTACTAACTAACTGTCTGTAATTTTCCAGGTCACTCCTTGAGTCATGGGCATTTTTGCAACCAATTCTTTCCTCTGCCTCTCTCTCTCTCTCTCTCTCTCTCTCTCCTCTTTGCAGTTTCTCATAGGCAGCTTGTCGCAGAGCAGATTGAACCCAGCTGAGAATGTTGGTCTGCATCTGCAGCACACTATCCGAGGGGAATATGCAGGAACCACGAGGCCCGCCTGCCCCCTAAAAAGTGCCATGCACCCAGGCAGACATCCAGGTGGATTGACTTGGGAGATGAATATGGAATGATTCGAAATGATCAATTCCACCATTGATCTTGCCACTGCGCCAACAGCCATTATTTAGTCACGCATCAATGGACGGTAAATGACAGGTGTTCAACTGGTCCTGTTTTTAGACCCATGGGAGTATGGCTTGGGAATCACAGGTGTTTGTGTGTGTGTGTGTGTGTGTGTGTGTGTGTGTGTAGAGCAGGGGGATATTATGTGTGGCTGCTCACCCAAAAATGCCGTTTGCACGATTTAACGCTATTTCAGCTTACTCCCTCCCTCCCGTTGAAGCCCCGAGCGAGCGAGCGAGCGAGCACGAGCGAGCAGGCAGGCAACCTTGCTCTTGTCAGAATAGCTCACACGGGGAGCAGACCTCCACTTGTTTGAGTGCTGTGTAAATACAAGGCGGCTCCGACAGACAACCAAAGTCAAAATGGTTTACACAAGGTCATTGTTGTTAAAAAGCAGAACTTAGTACTCACATGTTATTACCTCCGCCTCGCCTGTCACTCAGATAATTGGAAAAACACAGGGGTGTGATGTAATCCTCCCTCCAGTACACAAATATACAAGCGCCACAGTACACGGACCAGGACAATCAAATACATACAAAAACATGGTCAAGCACTTTCTTCCATTGAGCTCGTACAGTATGGAGCAGATCATAATGCAGCTTTTTTTTTTTACTTAGTGTCGTTGAGGCCGCTTGCACTTGCAGAACATGTAGTCAATATGACACACGGGGGACACTACTCACAATGTGTGCAACTTTGCTTTTAACTGGTTTTGTCTGAATTGCTAATGCAAGCGTTTCCTTTGAAAGATTTTCAAAAATAATGATCAATATTTTGTAGTCTTGGGGACTGAAACGTGTGCCCGTCAAAAGTTAAGCTGGAAGAAGCAATGCAAGACTATGATCACATACCCAAGTGAGTTTCACCGATGCCCGTCTGTAATGGCTGCAGGTCACGGCCGCTGCTTAACTTCAGATGACCCCGGCAGGCAGGCATTATATGTTATTATAAGACTTTGTGCTGCTACAAAAAAGCAACTATCAAGGGGATTTCTTCCAATCTGGAGGCCTGGATTTTGTAAACATAAAGACTGGGGAGGGGGGGGGGTCCGGCTTTGCTCATTCACTTGTCGAGATATTGTTTTTGTCACTCAAATTTTTTTCTTCAACACTAATTTAAACCAAGAGTACTTATAAATACATATAAATGAATGCCAGTAGGAGGAGGAAATGTCTTTACTGTATGCTGGGAAGCAGTAAAGACTTAGGAAGATATTTCAACTATCTAAGGAGGCAAAATCCACCGCCTTTCCACAACACGCACAAAATCAAATCAATAAACGAAAGGCACGGTTGGGGTACCGAGATGTCGAGAGAGTGGCACATCACTCAATTGGAATTGATTTGATACGCACAATCCAACACGCCTGACTGAATTGATCAGATTGTCAGCAAGCTCTGTCAAAACCTGAGACCACCCTGATGGTTTGAATGGAGTCAATTGCATCAACAGGCAGGCTATGACTCTTGTGAGACCAGGGGTTGGCTCCCCAACGCAGATAGATCCATTGACTGATTGAGAGATGTAAAAATGCAAATTCCTCACTCACCTTGAAGCATTCCTGCTCATTCCTCTTTAGGCACAGTCACACCCGATCCATGGAAATCGGCAGGTTCTCACATTGTGACATCACAAAGTGACGAGCCACTCCCGTAGCGTCTTGGTTCGTTTCTCAGAGCAGCTGTCCCTGCAACTTAAGCGGACATGCGGCTTTTCCCTTTTTTAGCACATCACATAAATGTTATTTTCACATTCTCCGTGCAACGTGCTCATCATCATCATCATCGGCTACACAGTCTCGAAAGACCATCGATTTATTGTGTCTGGAGGTGAGGTGTTCTTTGCACAGCGTCTGCTGTGGCTGGTGAGTCCTACCCGTGAGAGGCAGACACGGCCACAGATGTCACAGGTGTGGGCCGGATCCGGTGAAGGTGGGGGCATGGTGGCTTACTGTTTCCTCAACTTCTTTTTCGTTTCTCGATGTTGAGCCAGGGTGGTTTCGTAGGTCTGCAGCCCGTTTCGGAGACCCTGTTGCCATTTGTGGCGATCCTGGGCGACGTCTTCCCCGGTGGCTGGGTTGATGTTGAAGGATTTGAGCTCTGCATATAAGATGTCCTTTGGCATACGGCCGTCTTCCGTCCGACGGACATGGCCCAGCCAACGGAGACGCCGCTGCTTCGGCAGGGAGAGCATAGTGGGGAGCTGTGCACTCTCCAGGACTGCACTGTCTGTGATGCTGTCCCGCCAGGTGATGCCCAGTATGGGTCTCAGGCAACGCAGATGGAAAGAGTTTAGCCTTCTCTCTTGATGTGCATAAAGAGTCCAGGCTTCGCTGCCATACAAGAGTGTACTGACGACATAGGCCCTGTACACTTGCACCTTTGTATGGATGGTGAGCTTGCTGTTCTGCCATACTCTGGGTGTCAGTTTTCCAAAGGTAGAAGCTGCTTTCCCAATCCGGCTGCTGACCTCGGCATCGAGTGACAAATTGCAGGTGATGGTAGACCCAAGATAGATAAAGCTGCTTACAGCTTCCAGTGTGTAGTTGTTGATGGTGATGTAGGGTGGGACAGTAGTCCCCTGGCCCATCGTCTTGGTTTTGTTTAGGCTGATGGTCAGGTTGAAGTCCTGACATGCTTGGCTGAACCGGTCTAGAAGAGTCTGCAGGTGTTCCTTAGTGTGTGTTGCCAATGCTGCATCATCAGCAAACAACATGTCCCGAAGGGTGAGTGGTCTGATCTTGGTTTTTGCTCTCAGTCGGGATAGGTTGAATAGTTTGCCGTCTGTCCCGGTGTGTAAGTAAACTCCCTCAAGTTGATGTTCCGAAGGCTTGGCGCAGGAGGAGAGAGAAGAATATCCCAAACAGAGTGGGTGCCAGCACGCATCCCTGTTTGACACCACGGCGGATGTTAAAGGACTCAGAATGGGTGCACACCCATCGTACTGGACAGTACCTTTCATGTCAGTGTGGAAGGACTGGAGGATGCTGAGGAGTTTTGGCGGGCAACCTATCCGTTCCACCATTTGGAAAAGGCCGGTCCTGCTCACCAGGTCAAAAGCCTTGGTAAGGTCAACGAAGGCCATGTAGAGAGGTTTATGTTGTTCTCTGCACCTCTCCTGCAGCTGTCTCAGGGTGAAGATCATGTCCAGAGTTGATCTTCCTGCTCTGAACCCTGCCTGTGACTCTGGGTAGAGCTTCTCTGCGAGGACTTGGAGTCTGTTTAGTACAACTCGAGCAAAGAGCTTACCGGTAATGCCGAGTAGGGAGATGCCACGGTAGTTGTTACAGTCACTCCTGTCTCCTTTGTTTTTGTACAAGGTGACGATGTTAGCATTACTCATGTCCTGTGGGACAGAGCCTTCTTTCCAGCACAGGCATAAAAGCTTGTGCAGTCTATGCAGAAGAGCAGGCTTCCCACACTTGAGGACTTTGGCTGTTACCCCATCGGTGCCTGGAGCTTTTCCGCTGGGCAGGCTGTTAATTGCTTTGCATACTCCGTGCAACGTGCTCAAGTATTGGTCATTGCTATTTGCTGCCCGACATTTGTTTTCTTCCATTTCAGAAATATATTTGGGTGTTTTGACTTGCACCTACCTGCTTTATGGGGTTTGGACAGGTGTGAGCGGCACGTCCGATGTCGCAAGGAGTGCTCAGGGAGTTTGTGTGAAAAATGACAGGGAACGTTGCTCCTAACCCATTTGGCATTCCCAAAGTGTTACTTTGAAAGTAGGTCATCTCGGTGAATTATAATTATTGCTGCTGCTGCTGCTGCTGCTGCTGCAACGTCGATCAATCAGAACACGCCGGATTGATGCGGCGGGCTCACGTAAACAGTTCCGTTTTGTAATTCATTCCTCTCCAGATGGCTTAATGTTTGGCATCTCTTTTGAAGAGACTTGCCTTGTAAGGACCCTTATTATCTTTTGTAATGCATAGGTAATCACATGTGTACTGCCACCTCTCAACACTTGCCCTCCTTGACAGGCCAATCAGCTGCTCACTCCAAATGTGACCAAAACATGCATTTTACCTGCTCTTTTCGGCCCCCATTTTCACCCATCAAGAGCCCGTGATTGACATGTGTAAGGACATCGAAACCTTGAGTGAAATAGCAAAGCCATCAGATCTGACAGCACACCCAAACTAACTACATATCCATTTATTCTCATCCCTGGCCTGCCTTGAATTTTCTCTCGCTCAGATGCAAGGCTACGGTCCTTGGTGTTAGAGCTTTGCTGGCGCCTAGAGCCACTGAGATATTCGACCGCCGCTTGCGCCTTGTACCAATCAGTTGGTAACGCAGGCTCCGCAACTCCTACTAGTAATAACAACAACAACAACGGTCACGATCAAAACATAAGGTTACGCCACAGACAAAAATAATTGTTATTCGGCGCTTCCTTTTAAAATGCCATTGAGTTGACGACAGTCTCCCCGAATGCCTTTCTGAGCCGTAAGCAAAACGTGAGCACACGCTAACGCTCGCTGTTTACTATGTTTTCTCACTCTTTGCAAACAGACAAAGTTATCTTCTCGGAGCAGGATTAACCCTCAAAGGCTCGTTCTCAGATCTAGCGGGAGCCTTTCGATTGAATAACAAATGAGTTTTGCTGAGGATTTGCGGATAATCTGGGCGGGCCGCCACCGTTGCCCTGGGACAGAGCGAGAGAGAGGGGATGGCTAGGGTGGGGGAGAATTCTGTTCTGCTGGGGAGAGATCGAAAGAGAGAAAGAAAGAAAGAAAGAAAGAAAGAGCAAAAAGGAGTCCGATTGAGGGAGCGACCTAGCACTTGAACTGCGGGCCCTAATTAACGACTGCTGTAAATGAAAAGCAGCTGGCAATAATTACATCATTAAAGTGCCTTTGGGGGGAAGAAAAGCATAATTTCTGCAGCTATCATCATAAATCTTGTGCTGTCCGACCTCATACGTTTAACATGAACTTTTCCCAAGTAGGTTAATGCGTGACTCGTATCAAGCGCACACTCTCCCTACTCTATAAATAGGCGTCTGCGCCCGCCCAAATGCTGAAGCGAGAGCCGACGCCTCTCTGCGGATGAAATTGCCCTCGTTTGGACTGGAGCGTTTACTCGGACCAAAACCAAGAGAATGGAAATACAATTTGACGATATTCTAGCGACCGAGCGTATTTTCAATTGAAATCCCGATAAATAGCAGCGGCCATTTTTGGGTTTTTTTTTTTTCTTTTCCATTTTGTTCAAACTGAACTGCTAATTGTCACGCTGACAGCGCGAGCAGATGAGCAATTAAGCAGTTAGGCTTATTTCACAAAGCGAGCCATAAACACCGCTAAGTGTACGGTGAAATAAGGCAGCCAGTTTGTGTGCTGGCTGGCTCATTTTTGCCACTTCCAAGCATGATTAATAGTTACATTTTTCCCCAAATTATTTAGACACAAATCATTTGGTACAATGAGCGGGCTATTACCACATACCGTAATAGACATGTAACTATGATGAAAGCTTTAATTTGTTTTCAGAGCACTTAGAGAGGTTACAAAAGCCACTTGACTCCCCGTAATCAATCATGTGTTACTTAGCACAAGTGTCATATGGAAATGCAAATATGCCATCTTAAATGCGGGGCTCCCGACAGCTGGCGTTTCATGGCTCTTTGAATCTCTGCTTACTGTTTTTACTGCGAAGAAAATTACAACTCGTCATTTGGCAGAAGATTTGTCCTCTGTGAATGACCAGGGGGATTGACAGTAGGAGTAACACGACGCCACTTTGGGACCGGCTGCAAACAATTACGCACACCGTGAAATGTCTCATGGCTGCAATTGTAATACGCCACATGCTATTTATTCCTTCCAATTTTGGATGAATGTTTCAACTATATTCAATGTACTCAATATGGTCACATGAATTTGAACGCAGTGGAAAACGCTTCATAACAGAGCGCTTAAGGCTGAGAATGAGGCCTAAACCAATGGAATCGTTGACAGGATTTGTCATTCATTTATCAAATGAATCACATTCTAACGGTTAGAATGGACGCTGGAGCCGTCCGTCCGTCCGTCCGTCCGTCCGTCCGTCCGTCCGTCCCCCCAAACAGTGAGATACGGGCTTAAGGAAAGAAATGTTCTTATTTTGTATCGTACATTCATTTGGATGAATCCGTATTTACAGCCTACAAGTGCCAGCGACAACACCAACGCCATTGCACGACGAGGATCCCGTCCGTCCGTGTCTTTTAAGATTGAACTTGATCATATTGATTGAACGCTAAGCCATGAACGGTACAATTGAAGACAACGATTTTGGCCAATTACGCTTGGTATTTTGTGTTACGTGATGGAAAAACATTGGCGCTCAGCAATTTGAGTCTTACCATGCGCATTGTTACATGAAGAAGGAAGCCATACTCACAATACTAACGCGTGAAGATTTGAAGGCAGACCCAGGACTGTAACATAAAAGAAGTGCCCCCCTCCCGCTGGCTCGGTTGACACATCAGTATGCTGCTGCTGCTGCTGCTGCTGCCGCAACAAACGCAGACCTGATTGGGACCATGAGCGTTCCAGTGCATTTTAAACGACTTGACAGACTTCAGGGTTAAGATGCTCGGAATCAGATTTGAATTACAACCGCTAAATGCCCCTGTCAAAGTTAATTAGGGCTGACATTGGCCATGTGTGTCGGCCCGAGTCGTTTTCGGAGCTGAGGCGTAGCTGAGCTAAACAAAGAAATACTCTGATTGCAACACCTGGGGAATTGTCACTGTAGAAAAAGGGTGGAAGGGGGGAGGGAGGGAGGTAGGGAGGCCGTTCTCATCCACTCATTGCTTATGTGCGCTCAATTTGGCAAATAAAAAGCCTACTGAAAAGTGCCACTCTGGTGACATGTAAACAAAGACTTTTAATACACCTTGACAGTTTTGACCTCGTTTTTCACGGCGCTTTTAATAAGCTCCCCAATGACGTGAGATCGGTGTAGACTTGAAGCGCTACGGGAGCTTTACGTCATTCACTATCGTTAAGCTTACTCTTGCTAGCGCAATTATTTGGGAGTTGTATTCAACAGATATTCATACACGGGGGTCAAAAGAATTACTAAAGGCACAACAAATCGAGGCAAATGAATTCTTGTGAGCGAGCGAATTCATCCGATCTCAATCAACTGACAGCTTCAATGTAAAAGTTCAACCCCTTGATATCAGGAAGGATAGTCAAGAGACGCTTTTGAGCCAGGGGTCACCTAGAGCGCTCCTCAACGCGGCGGCGGCGGCGGCAGCCTACTACAACACACACACACCTGGTGCAAATGATCAGCTCATCGGCAAGCTCTACTAAGCCTGATAAAACTACAAAACGTGTTAGCTTGTCTCTTAAAACTAAGGCCTTTGTTACTTATTCAATATCCTTGCTCTAGCTTTACGGACACTGTATATGACCTTATGATGATGACCTGGTTTATGTACAAATGCAGTATTGTGCTCTCTACAATATCGAACCAATGACTCTCGAGAGTTCTGACGTCATTTGACTGGAAAAAAACAGTTCCAGCGACACCTCATTACTCCTGCTTAGACCCCGCTTTTGCCTCTGCCCCCTCACCCCTCAAGTTGCCCGTAGTATAATGTAAACAGCACCCCCCTTTTTTTGCACAAAATGCATCAGGCTCCCAGTGACCTGCGTAGCTACCTCCCCGCCTACTTAACACTGGTGTGCATTACATAGAGCAAGTGCAAATTAGGTTACTGTCTAACTTCCACAGAGCAGCGGCATGCGGGTCTTCAGCCAGTGCTTATGAAGGATGTTTAAGGGGGGGGACAACAACCCCAGTAACCCAGTCATGAGGGGAAGGATTAGAGCACGACTTGGGTGTTTTGCTGATCGCAGCTTCACAAAACATCGCCGGCCGGCACAAAAGGGAAAAACAAATGGGACAAGTACTTTGAATAGGCTGCAAATCTTTTTTCAAAACTTGAAGGTGTAGAGGCACAGCGGTGAGAGGTTTGGGGATCCATGCACTGTGGGAAAATGCTTTCCATCTGAGAGCACTTCATTTAAAGGCCTTTCCAATAGTGCATTTTGACTGAGCTCAAAAGGTTGGAAGCAATGAGACCTCAGCCAATTGCGCTCCAGACCAGAGCCCAGTCCTGATTTAGTCGCTTCATGCCTCCCTCATCATCTGTCAGCAGGTCTCACGTTACAGTGCTGCTGCTGCTGGTGGTGGTGGTCAGCCTCGGTTCAATTTGCCGTGCGTGCCGCACTTCTGGGACATTCAATAAGCAAGCACGATGACCACAGAAGAATGAATGACTTTGAAACTTTGGAGTTTTCAGTCGGGTCCGTAGAATTACTTGGAATTTCTCCGGGGTGTTGTCGGAGATCTACCAAATGGCCAATGTACATGAGAGGATTGGCGAAAAATGTTTGACTTTGTTTTTAGGTTTGACCTATACAATCTTACACATGTCCATTGTCATTTATAGCCGTCTCACAAAAACATTGACCTCACCCTTAATTCATAAATAATACTAATAATACTTCTTGATTAGAGGACCGACCGACCTATCCCAAATCAACATCCAATAAAATCAACGTTCACACAAGGCAAAGACGACGCTAGTAATACTGAAATAATATGCCGAGCCTTCTTATTTCGCTGGTTATGTCATAGCGGCGGTCTTCTTCCTGAGAAAAATAATTGCGCCGCAGCGGTTTTCTCTGGCTCACCAACATATGATTCAAACGGAATCTACGTAGGTCTCATGCTCTGACTTATTAAGAGGGAAAATGTGTGAGACGAGAGACACGGCTATCAGATTATCCTAGATCCCATGCTATTTTGTCAAAGTTTTTGGTCCGAAAACTCCGCTTCAAAGCGGCTAATTAAGCTAAGTCCCGATTTCACGGTCACAGCTGGACGTGATTACTAATCACAACAGTTGGTCTGTCGTACAATTCCACCATTTGCCCGTTAGACGATACGCCGTGGGTGGAGAGATAGAGACGGCGCAGAATCTTCTGGGTCAGTAACGGCATCACATCTGCATTTGTTTACCATTTGAGCCCCAAAACAGTTGGCGCAATTTCATTCTGGATGTTCCTTAGAAGGACCCTGTTCAAAAGCTGATGCCTGTTTAGACTCGTGCACGCATACACGGCTATCCGTGCTCGAAATGCAAGCCATTTACGATGACCGCTTCTGGTTTTTTATGAGAAAACAAGTGCTCACAGTTTTGGAAAAACGAATCTAGCCCTTTTAATGGCTGTTAAGTTGTGGATGCAGGTTAGGCTTGAGCATTGGGGCCACGTGGATCTATGGACCAATATCAGGCAAGTCTCAGGACAATCGCCCGCTTTGCCTATGCGGGGACGTGAATCACTTAGTGTCCAAATGTTCTCGTTTCATTTCTGCTTGATGAAAAAATAGACACTGAAATGAGTGAGGAGGCCATCACGGCAATAAGGATGACAGCAAGGTACAACATAATTAGGTCATTTCAGCTCCTGCACAGCTTATTTCCGTTCAGCGACGCTACGTCTCGGCTGGTAAATTGCTTGCTGTATTCCTGCAATGAAGATGATGAGTGATTGTTACGTTTGACACCATGCCTACTTGATTTAAACAAATTGAGAAATATGCCACCAGCATGGGGGCGTCACTGTAGAGATGATATAAACCCACTTCAGTTTGAGATGGTGAATCACACTTGATTACAACGGGTCTGCTTATTCTCACACAATCAAAGGCTTGCGGTGAAAATAAATGACATTTAAAAGGCAGTAAACGTAAAAACAAATCATTGTTGGACTATACCATTGTTTCATGGCATGGAGATGGCCATAATTACGCTTTCAAATCAAAGGAAATCCATGATTTGCTGCCCAGGTAACATGCTTGAATAGCATGTCATTTAAAATAATATATTCCATGGTACCTCAAAATTTCTCTCGATAATAATCTGCACAACATCTTTGTGTGCGTTATATACACACAAATATATCTATACACACATACGCACGCACACAAGCTCAGTGGCCTAGTGGTAGAGTGTAGGAAGGTTGTGGGTTCAAACCCCGGCCGGCCAGGTCATACCAAAGACTATAAGAATGGGACCCATTGCCTCCCTGCTTGGCACTCAGCATTAAGAGTTGGAATTAGGGGGGTTAGATCATCAAATGATTCCCGGGCGCGGCACCCACCGCTGCTGCTCAGTGCGGGGATGGGTTAAATGCAGAGACAAATTTCACCACACCCAGATGTGTGTGTGACAATCATTGGGTACGTGTGTGTGTGTGTGTGTGTGTATACACACATTTATATGTATGTATACACATGCATATACACACACGCACGTTCTCCTCTGCTGCTGCTGGAGACCTCACAGCGAGCAATAGTGTGTGCATGCTTGCAACATTTTTTACCAAAAATGCATACATAAGTGCATAGAGGCACATCAAGGGGTCATTAATAAAATACAGGTATTTTATCCATATTGCCATCCATGTACACTTACAGTTTGCTACAAAATAAATTCCCACAACTGCCAGTCGTTTTTCCTCCCACGTGAAATGTTATTTTTCACTCATACCACTTCATTTACACACATTTCTACAGATACAATTTTTATTGTTTTGACAAATGCAGTATTTGGGGTACAGATACATTTCTTTTCTTACAAACCTTCAAGTTGGGTTTTTTTTTTTCTACGAATGAATTTCTTTTTTATATTCCCATGCGACAAATACAACTTACTCCAATTGGGACAATCCCTCTGAATCATCGATTTAAAATCTTTTCTTGGCTACATAGTGTTGGTCGCAGAGATGCTGGAGAGAAGATAAACATTATTTTATTTTTTTCTATTTCCCCTCACCCGCTTCCTCCATGATTACTTTTTGCAAGTTTCGCCCACACCACCGCTTGGCCACACCACTCTGGGCTCCCGTGGCCGCTCGGACACCGCTCCGGACTTCCGTGGCCGCTCGGACACCGCTCCGGGGGGGGGGGTTTCCGTGGCTGCTCGTCCGCCGTTGTTCATCGGGTACGCAAATATGGCTTGGATTAAACAGGCGAATAGGGTTTTGCGCACCACTTGCCCCCATCTCATGGAGAGGTTGACCCTGCTGGAGGGCCGTGTTCATCAGAGCAGAATCATTTGTTAACACGAGTTGCTCGCCTCCTCTGATTACCAGTTAGGATTACCCCTCAGCGGCTCGATAAGTGCCCGTTAATACACAGAGTGGTTCCGCTTCACCTGGGTCTTCTGGCTCTCGCATTTTAGTCATGACTCCATTCCTCACAACGTTAAGTTTAAAAAGCCAGCCAGCCAGCCAGCCAGAGTAATGTGTATATCTGCAGCCAGAGCATTGGAGCTAACCTTAGGCAGCAGCTGGCATTAGGCAATCACGAATAAAAACATAGCTAGGACTTGTAATCTTGCCAGATAGAGGAGTTGGCATCGAGTCATTGTCTCTGGCCTCTTGCCTGCAATGATGAGAGCTTTAGCAGATTATTTCTTCCCACTTGAGCGACCGACTAAAGATGGACGGCCTTCACCCTAATCGGGAAGGTCCCATCATCACTCTTTCTACCAAGTGATTATTGTTTGAGCCTGAGGCGAGCGGGCCCGTTGGAACGGGCGTGGAGTTTGTAAAGCTAGAGCTAAGTAGCACTAGGCTGGAGTCCTCCAATACAGATAGTTCTTTGTGTCATCATGCAACACAATATACTGTTATGTTTTCTACTGAGGTAGTGCTGCACGACGAGTTGAGGCATTCTTTTGGCTCCCAATAACAGTACTAGCTCACCGACAAATAAGCATTGGATTCCTACGGTCGTCGCCCCCTGTCCGTCACACGTCAAATACGATATGGGACAATGCAATCGTCTTCATATTTGCTTTGAAATTCCTCGCTTTTATGAATATTGGATCGTTCAACCCGAAAGCTCTACGACTTTGCGAGACCATCTATCGTCTTGACGTCTTCGTGAGCCCTGGTTAAAAGCCAACGAGTTGTTGCCGATGAATGAGGCGTCACCTCCAAAGTTTGCGAGCTGTCGCGTCGCAATCAACAAAGAGTGGCGGTGTAGCCCTCCCTCCAGTAAGACCTTTAAAAGTCAGTAATGGACAAAGAATAGTCACCCTAACGCATAGGGTGCCAGTATCCTGTATGTTTTCATTGTCTCTCTCTCTCTCTCTCTCTCTCTCTCTCTCTCTCTGTCTGAGTCAAATGATCTGCTCACCAGCCAGTGTGCAGGGAAACACGTTAAACATAAAGGACAGCAGCCCCCCAAGAAAAGAATTCAGTCCCTCCTCTACTTTCTATGCTTAAACTTAACTGTGAAAGGGAAGATGCAACAATAGAGCATTCCTCCACAGCTCACAAAAAAAGACAATGCCATCCATCAAACAAAATGAATGAAATGAGGAGGTATTACAGTTACAGTGCAAAAAGAAGTTCAAGCTTCATACACAAAGTAGCACCAAACAAACAAACAAACAAAAAAGCCGAGTACATGAATGCAATTAAGTGAGGTACTGAGGTGAAAATGAGCAATAATAACAATAGGGCAGACTACAATTCAGCTAAAGCTTGATTTTAAGCCGATTTAGGGTTTCACAATTTGGGAATGACCCTGAAAGCGCCTTGTATAGATAGTTTTGTTTTTTTAGAAAGGCGCGGCAGCCGAAAGGGGTCCTTTTGTCACGTTCATTTGCAGCTGAGGGCTCCGTTTGCCGTCGGTCACCGTGAATGCTCTCCCCTAAGTCAAAGTCTGTTGACGTTGAGTGTGGAAGCGGCGCCTCGGCAAACACGCTTTAGCGGATCATATACAGTCCTAGCTATCTAGAATACTGCAATCAAGGAGTCACAAAGGTTGGTTGTGGTTTACGCGCTAGTCATTTGGCCTTATATGGTCCATTTCAAATACTCCTTGAAAATGTCCCAAAAATGGACGCGTAAAATCGAGCTTCAGCTGTAATCGGCAAGATCTAGGAGGAGAAATCAAGAAAAAGAGCTGATATTGGTTTTGTCCGTGATGAACGTTAACCCCCAAAGCTGCTTCCAGCATGTGTACACTTGCATGGTGTAATAAATGTGCCTGTTTTCCATCCAATGAATTGCAATCTATGCAATTGTACAACTGATACACTATCTGTATCTCAAATGAACAATTTTCTCTTTGTTGACAGCCACTAGAGCATTAATAGAATGATGGGGGGAAAATGTATTTAAACCTACTAACCAAAGTAATGCCACAACATTTAATCTCACTCTGGTCATATACAAAACAATGAAAAGACTCACAGAAGAAATCCATTTGTTACAGTTTTAGATCAGAACATGCAACCCAATTGCAGTTTAAAAGAAGTTACAGTAAGTGGGAATGTTCACATTCCTATTTATCTAGCTATCTATCCATCTATCTATCTTAATCTATTTTGGAAAATAGGTGAGCGAGCCTCTGAGTCCCAAAACATCATTTGAGATTTGTATACATACTTTGTTATAGCTCTGTCATTTTGCTCTCTGTCAATGTGACCACGGCGTTTTCATAATACCATCATTATTCATTGCATTTCTCTCCAGTGGAATCGGGTTGCTACGTCTGCTGCTCGCATTTGTTTTTTGTCATAACACTTTCAAACTTACCGGCATTAGTGCACAGGCTGAGGAGTTAAGCGTGTTGGCCTCGCTACATACATGGATGGATGGATGGATGGATGGATGGAAATGACAACGTGTGCCTGCCTCACTTTCATTTTGGATGAGGTTAAAAGGAGCGATAGACATTGCAACCTGACCAGTTGAACACTTTGATTCATGTGAATCAAGCAGTCGCCAAAGCAAAGAGAGAAAAAGAAAGAGATTGTGTGTGCGCAACAAGAATGAAAAAGATCCGATGCAAACGTCTTCCGTCCCGTCCCGTCACGTCCCCCGACTGTTTCTCACTTGGTGTAACATACAGGAGGAGGGCATACCTAGCTAGCGTGGCGTGGCAAATGCTGCTTTTTCGCCTTGAGGAGGAGCTCAGTCGTTTTGGACCTGAGGTTGATTGGCTTTGAGGCTTCGCAGCGCTCGTCGGGCCGCCGCCGACTTGGCAATACGATAGCTGCGTCCCACTCCTTTGAACTTGCCTTTTCCCACCACTTCCACCGTCACTCGGACCTTTCCGTCATAAGTTCGCTCTGCGGGGCTACGCATAGAGAAAAAGGACTACCATCATCGATGGTGACACAAACATTTTGAATGCAAAGCTAAACACCCGTGCTTGAGCTCTTAAGTTTCACACAGGACCAGTCATTTGACTCGAGGGGAGTCATCTGAATCCTGGTGAAAACAAACAAGTCCAAATGATGTTCTCTCTTTGAAAGAAATCTATCACGAAAGGCGCTCTTACCGTGAGAGCCGTGTAAAGACGTTTGCCTCAACTTACCTGAACTTTGCAGTTTCCGGTTCCATTTCAAGCAACTCCCTTACAGGAGACCGAGGCACGTTTGCGGAAAATTTCTCTGCAGGAATAGAATCAAATGATTCAACGGAACTTCTTTTGCAATCAAACAGCAGCGTCTGACTTGGTCCTTACCGATCAGTGGCCTCATCATTGGATAATACACGCGCCACACCGTCTCCAACGACATCCCACTGTCCATGTAAATTGCTCCGGCGAGCGACTCAAAGATGTCGCCCATAGCTTTGGGCACTTCAATGTCCTCCTCTTTCTCCTCATCTTCTTCAGAGCGACGTAACTGACATTGAACAGAGAACGTAACTGACATTGAACCGAGACAGACGGCGATGTCAAGTCGTGACGGCGGGCGCCCCAATTTCATTTGGTCAGCGCCAAAAACGAGGAGCCGCAACGATCCACGCTTTCGTATTCCATTGGAAATCCCGTATCCGTGGTAGCTATCATTTTGCCGCGGACGCGCACGGGTCTGGCCGGCCGGCCGGCCGGCCGTGACGGTGCTCGCTTACCTCGGAGTCCATGCCTTGCATCTCATTCTTTTCCAGTTGAAACTGCACAAAGTCATCAATCACGTGGAAAAGTTCAGGGGAGATCGCTTTGAAGTACTTGTGGTAGTCGTACTTGACGGCCAGAGAGGCAAAGATGGTGTTATTGACGAGCGCCGAGCGCAAGTCTGTCAGTACGCCGGGCGAGTGCTGCCGCGGATCTTCGTAAAGGTGCTTTGTAATGAGGTAGTCGAGAATTGCGTCGCCGAGAAACTCCAAGCGTTGGTAACAATCTGCAGAGCAAAGGACAGGCGTGATCAAAAGCTCTTGCGCTTTCGACGAAAGACGCAAAAGCCCACACGCTCGCTCGCTCGCTCGCGACATGGTCAAAATACTGACTTTTGGCCTAGCGTCTCGGAAGTCGTCGTCAGCGATAACCACTAAACGGGTGAGCCGCTCTTTGAATGAGAGCGAGATCTTGTCTCACCTGTGATTGTGTTGTAATGGTAGGAAGCATGGGTGAAGGCTTGCAGTAGGTAAGCCTTGTGGTAAAATGTGTAGTTGATCTTTTTTTCAAAATTCTCAAAGCCAGAGATAAGGTGCTTGAGGGTTCGCTCCGCATCCGGACGTTGCAGCATGCAGCGCGGCGGGATTTTCAACCAGCCGTAGCACGAGGACGTCGGGCTGACTCCAGCTTCTTCTGTCACGCTCCCTTTCTCAAGGGGCAAGACCTGGAAAACCAAGAGCCAGCCACATATTGTTGAGACAATCCCCCCCCAAAAAAAAGGGCTCACCTTTTGATTGGTTTTCTACGCACGTACTAATTGAGACATTTGTGACAAATATGCAACACCTTCAAGCCCAACGAGCACAGGAACATCTGGGCGGCTCTTTCGCCACAGCTAGTCAGATAGCAACCCAGCAGAGCCTCGACACAGTCGGCGATACTCTTATCAGCTATGCACTGCTCTGTGTGCAAGTCGTAAGAGATGGACTGCTTTCCCAGCTCGGCGCCGTAGCTCTCCTCCGACGGATTCCAAAAGCCCACCACAAAGTCATCCTCCTCGCCGGCCTTGCTGGGGTCCAGGTAGCACATTGCGTCCCACGAGCTGTAGTCAAAGTCCTCGGCTGTGGCGGGTGCTGGCTCAGAGTGGTGCTGGGCCGCCGCCGCTGCCGCCGCGGCGGGATATGGGTTTTTCTTTGGGGCCTTCCATTCATACGCCGTCTGGATGGATGGCAAAGGCTCTGAGGCAGTGGTCAGAGAGCTGCTGCTCAAAGAAATCTTTTTACCAAAGGCGCCAGAGCCTAACAGCATATTGTCGATGAATTTGATGTGTTCCTTGTAGTACTCCAGGTCATCCTCCATGTTGACCTCATCTTTTGGTTCATCCTTCAAAAGCAGCTCTCCCTCATTATTGTCTTCATTCACATCTTCATTAGCAGAGCACCCGTTCGACACAATCATTTCCTCGGCCTGAATTAAAAAGAAGAAAAAAAAAAAAGCCATTGTGTACTGGCGCTAATTTCATCAAACTGAATTCAAAAGAAAACAAATATCAGAGCCATTGTATACTAGCGGTAATTTCATTCACGAAAATGCTTATTCTTCACCAGACAAAAACTAGACTTATAGATAAGACTAAAAGCCTCCCTTCGACAACTACATATAACTAACTGGGACTAAATCACTTTCATTGACAAAAATGTCGTTCATTCAATTAAGACTGGGCTGGCTCAACTGGAGTTTATTTCGATTCAAGACTTCTGAACGGCCTGGAAGTCCAACAAAAAACACGATTAACAGCCTTAATACGTGTGTAGAGTGACCAACAGCTTTTTTGAGCAACAGCGGGCATCAGCCACACGTCATCAAAATTGAAATATTACGATCGAGGCCTGTCAAACGTGTCGATTGGAGGTGCTGTGGACTGGCATTAATACTGTGGTGCAGAACCACATGATGGCTGTTGGGAGGAAAAACGTGGTCAATATCTGGCGTCATCACTTTTCTGTCTGATCTTGGATTTGCCATGTTGAAATCAGAGCGACGTCACGCATGACCCAATTGGGAGGGGGGAATCGCGCCAAGCCGTGAAGCCCGTTAGACCGAGCCAGGCTTGACTGTGGCTGGATCTATACGCTCTTATCAATAATGGAATGGCTGAATTCCTCTCACTCCCCGCCATAGAAGGAGCACAAGTTATCTTGGAATGGATGGACACTCATTGATTGCCACTCAACGATCAAAAGACAAGGAAAACCAAATCTCGACGGGCAAAATCCACTGACCTCATCTGAGTCCAATTTGTCTGCGACAGTCTTGTCTTGGTTGACCACATAGCCAGGAGGCAGCCAGTTGACTGGGGGATCAAAAATGGAGACCACCATCCTGCTGGGGAGTCCTTTCTTCTTCCCTAAGCGGTAGAGGTTACAGTTGCTCACCTAAAAATCGCACAGGCAGGAGAGGAGGAAGAAGAGAAAGAGGAAAGAGAGGACAACGGTGATGTACTATTTGAGTCCTTTGAATGGCATCACTGCCCCTACAAATGGTATTGAGATCCCACTTTTTCATGTTACCATCAAAGTCAAGTCACGTTAATTTATCTAGATTGGACAATTCCTTGATGAAAAGCAACTCACTCACTCACTCGCTGCCTCACTCACTCGCTGCCTCACTCACTCGCTGCCTCACTCACTCGCTGCCTCACTCACCTTCTTGCTGCGCATGTAGCTGAGCCGGCCCTCGTGGGCATCGGGATAGGTGCAAAAGAGATAGGTGGTGATGGCGTGTTTGAGGAAGGAATCGCCCAGCATTTCCAGACGCTCCAGGTTGAAACCGTCACTGGCATTGGAAAGGGTCAGGGCCTGGAGGATAAGGCCTGGGTTGGGCCCCAGCCTTTTGATAGCACCTCCTGCTACTTTGCTGGGATTGAGGGAAGGTGCTTTGTGAACATTGGGACACTCGCTGTCGGCTGAGGTAGCGTCACTTCTCGACTTGCTTCCGAGTGCGCATTCTTCGCTACGCTGTGCGGGACATGTGCCGGGAGGCTCGCAACTGCGAGAGGGCTCCGCGGGAACTGAGGTAGGAGGGATTTGCATCGTTTTAGGGCTGAGCAGTTCGACAAAACTACAGCGGGGGCATTGGCAATTATTCCGGAGACTCTGCTCTCCTTCCGGGAGACTCTCGCCGCCATTGTACGCAGTCGAGCGCTTCTTGCCGCAAGCGACCGCGGCTTGGGAACGGTGAGGACGACCGCCACCCGACATTGAATCGGCTGACGGCTGCTGCTTACACTGAATGTCGTTGCACTCCGTTAAGGAGATGAAGATTTTGCTGTCAATTGATTTCTTCCACCCAAAGTCCAGGTTTGGATACCTGGCCGAAAAAGAGAGGAAAGGCGCTTGCCTTCAAATGAAGCGCGCCTTACCATGTGGGAAACAGGCTCATTTGATACCTGAAATCAGGCGGAAGCGTGGGTGATCCGACTCCGGCTTCGGTGGCCGTCTGGGATCGGAGTTCCTCTGCCGTCAAGAGGCAGTGGAGACGGTAGAGGATACTGGGCAAACACACTGCCTTCCTCCAGAGGGACGCTGGGATGGGGTGGATGGCACAAAGCTCCGGAACCAGGATCTGGCAAAGACAACAATCCTTACAAGGACCCATAAGAAAAGGAAAAGAATGACAGCCACAAGAAAGCAAACTTTACCTGTTTGTTCTGGAGACTTTCCCATTTTGCTTTCCTTTTCTCTGCACTGCTTAGCGGCAGCGCTTTGCCTTTTTGGTTCAGGTGACGAGGTGTTAAGAGATTGAGTCTGTGAGCGTAAAACAAGCGTTCAACAAAGGTGATGTCAATCCATCCATCCATCCATCCATCCATCCATCCATCCATCCATCCATCCATCCATCCATCCATCCATCCATCCATCCATCCATCCATCCATCCATCCAGCCAGCCAGCCAGCCAGCCAGCCAGCCAGCCAGCCAGCCAGCCAGCCAGCGACCTACCAACCGTTTGTACCGTCAACCCATCTTTGGAAATGATCGCCTTTATTAATGCATGCACGCAAGGCAGCCCAGCCCAGCCCCTCCCTCATTGCAGTTGTAAATATGGCATGTAAGGCATCACAGTATGGCCACACTACTAACCTGGATGAGGTATGGTCAACATCCAAGAGTGGCTGGTTCATGTTGGATAAATCCAGATTGTACTTGGTTTTGTAGTACTCAGCAAATGTCTCATATTCTGGTGAAGGAAACTTGCTGAGAGGTGTGAGGTCTGTGTACACGTCAGCGACATAAAAGCGATGAGGCTGGTCGAAATTACGGTACCTGGGAGAGGATGAGAAAAGGCATAAATTTGAGAAAGCGCCAGCAAAACAAGTCCGCTCAGAGCAGCGACAAATAAGAGGACGAGCCTGCTTTTCAGACCTTTGAAAGGAAAAGGTGAGAGTAGCAAAAAGACGCCCCGAGTACATACCTTGGAATGATGACGGCATCCTGGTAATCCTCCAATTTGAAGTTGAATGGCTGTTGTTTCGTGTAATGAGTAGTCGGAATGCCAGTTCGGGCCTCAGACTTTTCAATATCCTCCATGAACTTGAAGTCCATATCCAGTGTGTTGGAATCTCCAACTACAAGTCAAGGTTAAAGTCTGCTTTATTGTCAATTTCTTCACATGCCAAGACACTCAAAGAAATCAAAATGACCTTCCCACTATCCCACAGTGACAAGACATAGTACACAATATACATACAAGTAAACACCAAAAAATAAAAACAAGAAGGCACAACTAATGAATAAATAAGAGTGATGACTAAATAAGAAATAAACAAATAACATAATAAATAAGAGGATGGAAAAATGGAACAACACGTTATGTCCAAAGGTTTCAAACGATAGGGATTGAGAAATGCTACAAGCGGCATGTTCACAATAAGCAGTTGAGATTGATGGTTAAGCCAGAGCATCCTGAGCAAATATAACATATTTGGTTGGATATAGCATCCGCCTGAAATAGCAACTCACCAACATTGAGCGGTAGAACACAGTAAGCAGAGTCAGCAAGTGTAGGCTTGAACTCCAGTGCAGGTTTCTCTAAGCGAAGGATATGGGAGAAGATGTACTGGTGCAGGCGAATGATGAGCTCCAGCTCAGCGGCAGTGAGCTTGAAGCCACACTTCTGAAGCTCGATGGAGATGGTCACCTCGCCCGAGCGCGTGTAGACAGGAAAATGGGGGATCTGCCGTGAGGGGACACGATCACCGTATAGAAAAAAAAAAAGTCCTCCCCCTCCCACCCTGATAGTGAAAACAATGGGCTCCGGTCCCAAGAGGCGTTCCATTCTTACTCGCGGTATGGGTTGAGCCGTCAGGATGCCGAAACAGCGAGTGCTGTCCTCCGGTGGGTAAAGCTTCCTTCGCCGGAAGTTGAGCTCATCCGGGAGCGGTGTGGTGAGAACCATTCCGATGACGTACAAGTAGTAAGTATGCTGGTGGATGGCAAAACTGTCCTGCAGACACTCTGGAATCTGAACATCAAAGAACAGACAATTGCAATGACTCCACGCTCGAGAGCGAGATATATATATAGATATATCTATAAGATATATAAGAAAGATAGATATAGAGATAGAGATAGAGAGAGAGAGATAGAGATAGAGAGAGATAGATAGAGAGATAGATAGATAGATCTTTTTTTGTTTGTTTGTTTTCTTCCCCTCACAGCTTTCAGGTAGCACTGTCGCCTCTTTGTCGAGCCAGGCCGTCCGGGAACGCAGGTTTCTTCTTCATCGTGAAGGTCTAGCTCTTCCTCGTACTTTACCGTCTCCTTCCCAACTGGCATCAAATGATCATCCAGTTCGCCTTGGAAAGACCAGACAGAGCAAAGCAAAAAGAAGTGACTAACAAGTGGAAAGCAGAGTGGCTTGTGTTCCGCGCAGGACCTACCTATTTGATGCAGTTTCTCACAACAAAGTAGGGCAACTGCTTTCTCTGCCAATCTGGAACAATTCATTTTTGGACCCTGCCAAGATAGAAAAAAGATGTGCCCGTTACAACAAAACATTTATTACTGACGTCGCAGCTTCTTCCACACCTTAACTGGCACTCGGAGCGGGGAGTTGATGGGTAAATGAAGCGTCGACTGGAATCTCCCATCTGGCGTCGCCACCGTTTTACACTTGGGAGCCAAGTGGGTAAAGGGGTCACTCGGCAGCCGAGCGCAATACCTGAGCCGTTTGAACAACACGCTTTGTTTTTTGGAAACGACCGTTGGATTTCGGTAACAACCCGAGCACAAAACCATACCTATTAATGTGACCGATGGCCGTGTTAACGGTGACCCGAGGACCGCCGTCCTCAGATTGAAGCACGTACGGAGGAAGGATGTTGTCATCGTCCAACACTTGCTGATCTCCTTCAAACTCGCCAACCTCCACAGACTTGGAGCACTTGTTCCTCAAGATCTGCTCGGAAGAACAAATACTCATGGTGGTTGCGCATGGATTCATTGATGTATACCTTTTGATTTTAGGATGCGCTCAAGGAAGAAAGCTGGAATTAGAGCGGCGAATCCGTCAATCGGGGCGCTAAAGCAATCGGAGGACCGTACGCGATACGTAGCGTACGGACCTCTGCCGCCATTATTCTCAAACGGCATCGACGTGCTTACGAAGTACAAGGCAAGCTTTCTGGAAATCAACGTGCCAATGACGCACGCGTGGATCAATTGAGGCTGCGGAAAATACGGTATGCACAAAGTAGGCTGAGGATTTCTGACCTTTTCTATGGCCTTGTAGGTACCCAGATCATTTTCAAAGCACGTGGTCTTGTCGCTATCGGCCAGCATAACATAGTTGGAGACGGGAGCTCGAGCTCTGCCTTTGGACTGAACATAGGACCTGTATTCAGTCGGCAAGTCAAAGCGCACCACCAAGTTACACTTTGGAATGTCCACACCTTCCTCCACAATGCTGGTGGCAATCAGCAGGTTGGTTTCGTGAGCTCGAAATTTGCGCAGAACCTACGAGCCCAAGACGGAAGACAGTTAATACAGCTGAAGAAGCAGAAAAACGTGTTCTTCAAGAGACAATGGATTAGAACGTCATGCAAGCAAGCAAGCGCTCTACAAAGCTCTGGACAAATTTGGGATCCTCGAGTGTGCTGTCGGTATTGTGTGTGTGTGTGTGTGTGTGTGTTACAAAGGAGAATTTGCTTTGCTACCTCCTCTTGCTTTCTGAATTCCACCTCCATTTGCTTGTTCCGCGGCTGATTCCTGCCAATGCTATGGCCGGTAATAAAGTTGTTGCTGATGTAAGCCAACTCTGGGTCCTGCTTTCCCGCTTCTTTGATAAGACTGGAATGGAAATATGATAGAAGATATCAATATGGCAAGTGGGTAGCAGGCCTATTCCTGCTATCTAGATAGCAAGCAATGGAGGGTTCGGGCCTCTCCTCGCACGCACATCATGGTCATCCTACCGATTTAGGACGACCGCCGTGTAACGCCTCTCCACAAATATAATACCACATAGAATGTTGGTGAACGGCGAAGGAAAGTTGGCTTCGGGCCGTTCTTTGGTCTCCGCTTCTTCATCCTCATCTTCTTCCTCCGAATCACTCCAAGACACATAATTGTCCTGATTGCGGTTGTTGTACCACTCGACGCTCTCAAACTGCTGGCGCTCAAAAGGCTTGTATTCGTGCAGGACCTCTAGCAGACGGAGAACCTTTGGTGTGACAAACTTGAGGTCCAAGGAGGCAGGAGAGAAATGTTCTTCACAAAGAGCGTGGACTTTTCTGAGAACGGTGTCGGTGAAGAGCAGAAACTTGCGGTGAAGCTCCCCCTGTTCGTGTTTGATGTACTTCTGAAGCTCCCGCACCATGATGCCTGCTGCTTTGTCTGCACACCAGGGTCCCAGCACCTGGAGCACAGCCTTGCATTCACTTAGTACCTGAACAACACAAAGAGAACATGAACCACACATGGAAACTAACCTTAGGATTTAGAGAACAATAATAATGATGATGATGACTAGAGCTGTGCAAGCAGCTATACAATTGGAATTGGATGTTCAGATTCTTCTATAGAAAAGGCCAAGAAGCGGGGCAAAATCTGAAAGGAAATACAATAAGGCTGGCCGAGCGAGCGAGAGAGCGACTTCCTGTTGAGCTTCGAGTCGAGCTCCAGAAATATCAAAATGGTATCAAGAGCCTAACCTGTCGGGAGATGACTGTCGGACCTCTGTCCTCTCTCGGAACAGAGACGTAACAATCGTTTAAGAAGTCCAGAGCTCCATCCAACTCCACCTGGAGACGAGAGGATAGCCCACTCTTGTCCAGATAGGGGCCACAATCCAGCACAACTTCTCTTGGCTGAGAGGCATATCTGGAAGAACATGTGAGGAATTTATAGAAAATACAATAAGAGCGCATCATGCCAACAACCTGTACTTGTATTATAGGACCTGTCTAGAACTACAAGGTCAGTGGCAGTTTCAGCGTTGCTCTTCAGGACGCGCTCCAAACTCTGTATTTTCCGCTCAAGGTCCGACGGGTCGCATTTGCCGTTCAGAATGGAGGCTGTGAGACCCAGAATGCGAGGATTGCACGAGCTTCCATCAAATAGCTGCAGAAAGTGACCACAAACAGCAAGATGGGGCATGATTCCAAGAAATGCTTTCATTTGGTCCAACCCAACAGTATTTGAACAGCGAGAAAGATTTCTGATTTTGCCGTCAATCGTTTCAGTAGAGTAGAGTAGAGTAGAGTAGAGTAGAGTAGAGTAGAGTAGAGTAGAGTAGAGCAGAGCAGAGCAGAGCAGAGCAGAGCAGAGCAGAGTAGAGCGGAGCCACGCCATTGTTTTCTTTTCAAAACATTCATTTTGTATTTTCCTATTGATTCCTCGGTTTTCACTGTCTTTGTGGTTGTCCCACTCCTATATGTGAAGTGCTTTGATGCAAAATGCGCTCTGGAAATAAAGTGGCTTGATTGTATTGTTTCCCATATGGCTCAATGCCGGTGAAAACGGCGAAAAACTCTCTACTAGGCAAAGCAGTGGCAACAACCAAATGAAGATAGAAATCATCAAAGTCTTCATCACACCCACCTTCATGATCTCACAGTAGGGGTGCTCTGTGATGGCAAGATGACAATCATCAAAAACCACCAAGTTGATTTTGGACAAGGGTAAGATTTGATTCCTCAGCATATGCAGGAAGATATGGCAAGTCATTACCAGAACCTAGAAGGTCACAATGACGGGATGGAGATGTAAACGTCAAGGTAAGGCTAGCACATTAGGCTTGTTCACATCACAGGTTCAAATGTCAACTTGGTCCCCCTCATTCACATACCTGTTTCCTGACTATCTTTTGGCTCCACTGACGGTAGGTCCACGCCAAAGCCTCCTCCACGTCGATGTACTCTCCCACTTGGAGGTCAGAGTGAGTTCTGATGGCAGCTGCTTGCTGAGCAACAGACAAGGCTAGGCAAAACAATGACTTCAAATGAATTCAAAGGTTTAAGTAGCATCTCAAAGTGCAGCTGCTTGCTGAGCAACACGCAAGACTAGGCAAAATAATCAATTCAAAGCTTTCGATCTCATCTCAAAGTGCAGCTGCTTGCTGAGCAACAGACAGGGAGGGCTACGCAAAACAATGAATTCAAAGCTTTAGATATACATCTCAGTGTCAGTACCTGAGTTAACAAGAAATACAGTCCTCTTCGCATTTCCTAGGTACTCTCCCCGAATTTGGTGGGAGAGCTCTTTCGTTAGGAGAACTGCAATAAAGGTCTTCCCTGAGCCGCTATTTAAGCAGACGATTGTGTTACGTTCAAGAGCTGCTTCGAGAAGTTCCACCTGTGCAAGATAAGAAGGTTCAAGTCAATCATGACCTGTTCATAAAGAAATGACAACAATCATGGAGGAAATTGTCAAGTCGAAGAAAATTCCATCCAAGATACAGCGAGGATGACCTTGGAGTTCTTCTCGGTTTTGAGTCCAGGCGCCTTGCTGCATCTCTCATGTCTCAGTAAGTTTGGATGGGAAAGGCACGTGCATTGAGTCAAACGCGCGCTGCCTCAAGGCCTATTGCCAACCCAATGCATATGGTGACAGACGCATTGCCAGCAGTCTGCGACACGCGCCATCACAAATTCTTGCTGCGGCATGTGCAAAGAAGAAGCCTTCACGGGTACGCTCGTACCACCTTCTTCATCAATGTTGAAATACAATGAAATGCTTCATCTGGTCATCTTGGTCCCTAGTACGAGTCCAGTTTCCAGTGACAAACCTACCCGGGCGGCTCTCCTCGACATTTAACCCCGTTTCCGCAAACAAATCTGCCCTGCTGTACTCGACCCGTGTGGGGGGGGTGGAGGACCTAAGAGGTCAATATTAGGAGGCCAATCACAAAACAATGCTTTACTTTTATTTTGCTTGCAAACACAAATACTTTTTACTTAGAATCTGAGGTTCCGAGAGGATTTTTCAAGTTAAATGGAAGACTTTTTAAGAGCGACGCAAGAGAGTTTTAAAGCGTGTAGAACCTATTCTATAAACTTGCCTGATATTTTCTAGGTGTATAAATATTATCGTGGATAGCCTCCTGCTGCCACGGAAGTCCAAAAAAAGGCCCCATGGGAGATGTGGCCGGCGTGACGAGCTTCAGGCCTGCCATCCTTCAAAATGTTGGAGAAGAGTGAGTGGGCACAACTCCTCCCGTCGTCCACTTTATTTCATTTCCGAGCAATTTCTACAAAAGGAGAATATGAAACGGTGTTAGTCAAAGAAAGCAGCTGCTCGAGCAAACTGAGCGTTGGACTTGGGAAGAACTATTCAACCAAATCCATCCAAACCTATACTATTACTTACCATAAATAGCAATCCTGAACTGGATCTGGATTAGGAAATACTTAATCTTGGCCCCACCAGTAAATGCTTTGGTCTTCCATGAACAAGCCTGAGGAATGAAAAGATGTGATTGGAGAGTACTTGCATTTGTGCCACTGCCATACGATGTGATGTCACTGTATGTTTCCGAGTGGAGCAACGGAAGAGGAATGCGATTTTTGCCAGATAGCGCTGGATCGGATTGAACGACTATGTTCAGTCAAGTCTTCTTCACCACAATCCCATTGTTATGATGCCGTCCGGTCGTGTCATCTTCTTTTATTCTATTTAAAAGCGGGTCCGCGACAATATTGTTTGACAACAATCCGCTGCACGAGGTGATCTTTGGTCAAACTATTTCCTCTTTCACAAACACAGTAATACGAACTTTCTATTAGCGAGGCACACGTGGGATATAATTAGCTAATGATTTGTCATATCAGACCCAGATGAACGCATGATATGCAACAGAGCCATTTGTTAGCACGGCGGGCAGAAACGTATCACTCTTTCAACCTTAACAGCCCAGTGGAAACATGACCGTCGATTATATATCGATTAAACGTCGCACGTGTGTCATTTAAGATACAATAAAGGACAGTGTACTCCTAAATCTAAACAGAGGCAGACATCCTACAGATTTACTCCCCACTACCACGCACCTTCACCCAATTAGCTTGCTTGCTCGCAAGCTAGCTAGCTAGCTAGCTAACAAGTTAATTGCTAGCTTGGCCAACATATGTCGGGTGCTCTAAATTGACACACGTATACACAACCTGACCTTTTATGTGTTCAGTTGATCCACAATATTTGCGTTGAAGCCCGTGTCTTTCATTCACTCTGCTGTCACAGTAATTTACGTGTCTACTTTGCCACTTTAGGACCATTTCCTGTGATCTGCGCCTTAGCTAGGACAAAACATGAACGTAAATTGCGTTACATGCTGCTATGAGACAATAACCACAGTCAACGAAATCCACCAAGAATATCCGTAAATTGTTCGCGCTGCCATTGAACCACAGACACACGCTAGCTACTGACCTCCTTGTTTTGGCGTGGTGATGGCGGATGGTGGACAGTAGACAGAAACTAACAGCTAATGCCTTCAACTGAGATATGTACGTGTACGGCACCGCCATCTTGAATGTGGGAAAGTGTCGCAATCGACGAAGGCGCCTTCTGCTGCTTGGAAACGTAGCAAGCAGTGCCAAAATGATCTTGAAGTTGTTGCTTTATTGACTACTTGCTTTAAAAAGTGAATCTAATCACTTGACTAATTACTTGTTTAAAAAGTAACTAGGATAACACTAGCTACAGTGATCCTTTTATACGTAACAATATCACGTGTTTGCTCTTTAATTTACTGTAATGGTGCACAGAACAGTGTGGCAATTATTATTATGAAGGGAATAAGAAAGGTTCGTGTCGCGTTTAAAAAGCTTTGGACCACAATGCAACAGGAGTTTGATGCGCAACTATGACCTCACTTGAACAGTGATATATATATTGTTTGGTTTTTATTGTTTTTATTCTTTAAATCATGTTTGAAATAATGATTCATTCATTCATTTTCTTTGGTTTCGCTATGCATGACTTCCCCCGGGTTAGCATGTATGTGGTCTCTGAAAGTGGACACTTTTCATTGCTTGGCAAGGAAAACCACTTCACAATTGACTTGCGACACACTAACGTCCTCTAGCGGTCAACAATAAACACTTTCTGAAAATGGACACTTCATTGCTCGGTAAGGAAAAACCACTTCACAATTGACTTCCAATACACCCGCGCTCTCTAGCGGTCAACAAGATAACTACGTGTTGGACATTTCAACTCAGTGGTGTTTGTTCACATTTCTAAATAATGCACGGGTTCACGCTGAAGAGTTGAGTCCACGCAATAACGGTGTGAAAAGAGAGCTGCTGTGTATGATATTTAAGAGGCTGGACGATTGATGGATCTTTTTAAGAGCAAACTTTAATACGGGGCGGGGCCTTTTCAGTGATGAACATAACACACCAACCAGCTCGGTCGGTACGGGTGGGTGGGTGCCTGTGGACTTCCACACGTCACACTGTATTTGTAAACAACAGCCATCCTGTTGTTCACATGGACTACTTTTGTGCATTTATGTCCTGTTTTAGTCCAAATGAGACCAATAGCTAGGGACCGTGCCGGCTCCGCTTCTCGATGCTCCTTCTTGAACAAAATAGCGTAGAGATTCGGCCGGGGTTCAACTGTAGTGCTGCAGTCTTCATTGTAAAATATCACATCCAGTATGAGCACATTTGAACAACTAATATGTGCACAATCGAAGTTCATAGAGAAAAATATGTTGGCCGGCTCAGTGGGCCTAGTGGTAGAGTGTCCGCCCTGAGACTGGAAGGTTGGGGGTTCAAACCCCGGCCGGCCAGGTCATACCAAAGACTATAAAAATGAGACCCATTGCCTCCCTGCTTGGCTCTCAGCATTAAGGGTTGGAATTGGGGGCTTAGATCACCAAATGATTCCCGAGCGCGGCGGTACCCACCGCTGCTGCTCACTGCTCCCCTCTCCCTCAGGGGATGGATTCAAATCACATGGGGATGGATTAAATGCAGAGGACAAATTTCACCACACCCAGATGTGTGTGTGACAATGATCATTGGGACTGTAACTTTTTTTTTACTTTAATATACGTTTTTAATATCGGTCGGTTCTTAATTCTTTTTCAAGGTCATGCTTTGTGCAAGAAAAATGCCCACAGAGAAAATAAGAATGAGATTAAAATGAGGATTAAACAGTATTTTGTTTTATATGGTTAATATTAGCAACTTTATTGTTGGCTAACAAGTAGCAACTGTATAAGGCATTTGGCTGATATGTGTGTAAATAGTGAACATAATATGCTTTTCAAATGTTCATTGAAATATGCTTTTGGATCTCTTGGAACTGGAGCCGTGAGACAAGAATGTGAAAGTGCGATGGGTTGCGTGTCTATGTAGGCGGTGGTCCAGAGTAGCGCAGCATAACACTGAAAGATCTTGCAAAGTTGTTGGCGATGGAGCAGCTGTCGCCTTTGTCCACAAGGGGCAGGAGAAAGGCCAGCAGCAGTAAAGCCAGGAAGAGGAGCCAGAGAGGAAGAGCCAGTCGACACACCCGCTGCAGCAAGCCAGGTTTCTGAAACAGCAATAGGGAGGAACAGGCAGAATTGGACAGTTACGTGTCTGTCTTCAAGAAGGCAATCTCAAGGACTTTTACCAACACACTTCTCTCCACATGATATAGCACGAAATACAACAACCCAGGTCCAGAGTTAGCTTAAGCCTGGGGCAAAGCCTGGGGCAAAGCCTGGGGCAAAGCCTGGGGCAAAGCCTGGGGCAAAGCCTGGGGCAAAGCCTGGGGCAAAGCCTGGGGCAAAGCCTGGGGCAAAGCCTGGGGCAAAGCCTGGGGCTAAGCCTGGGGCAAAGCCTGGGGCAAAGCCTGGGGCAAAGCCTGGGGCAAAGCCTGGGGCAAAGCCTGGGGCTAAGCCTGGGGCTAAGCCTGGGGCTAAGCCTGGGGCTAAGATTTAAACTATGAGATAGGATGAGAAAAATATAAAAATCATTGCTTGCTTAGTTTTGAAGTGGTGCGCGTGCAGTGGTACCATATGTACACTTGGTTTTATGGTACCTTATATAGCGTTGGTCCAGTGGCAGGTTTCCCCAATTTGTGGGTGATTTTCTGCAAAGGGGGAACATTTCAATGTTACTGTGGCAAGATCTGCACCCAGCACGTCATTAATTAACGGACGGAAAACTCGACTCGAGGGCAAGTCAAGTCACCTTGGAGCCCAGCCTAGCCTGGGGGACAACAACAGCCTTTAGCTTGGACTTGTAGAGCATCCAGCGGTAACGAAGTTCTTCTAGACTTGCGTCTGCTGCGGAACCTGATCCACTCTTACTCATTGCACTTCCTTGAAGTAAAAGTCGGAAGTGCTCCTGACCCCAGGTTACCCTTGACCTCAGGGCCTGCATACAAAGAAAAAGGAATAACACAGCAGCCAAGTTATTGTTGATTTTTTGGGCTTTCCAAATAATATTTCAAACCAAGGAAAAGTTTCAACTCATGATCTCAGAGTTTGTTTGAGCACACTTGAGCCCCTAACAAAGTAGCAAATGTTGATATGCAGACACTGGTAACTCACGTTTAATGTTTCCTGTTGTATCTTGAGTTGGTTGCCCTTGAGTGTCGCTCCCTTGCTGTTAAGGATCCCTGAAAGCAGCTCATTTTCTTTGCAGAGCCAAGCCTCAAACTCTATCCTTTTGTACTCAAATTCCACTTCATCCATCTGCACGCACACACACACACACACACACACACACGCACACACACGCACACACACACACACACACACACACACACACACACACACACACACACACACACACATATATATAAAGAAAAGAGGAAAAAATATTCCATTGTATACTGGTGATCAGAAAATGCAAGAATTTGCAATTTGTACTGTTGGATGGCAAATACCATTGTGCTAGCTTGCTGCTTGGTTGGATGCTGTGTGAAAAGCCTGAAAGCTCCTTCACCTTGGCCCAGAGCCCTTTCTTCTGGGCTTTCCTCATCACTAGCAGGCCAAAGTGCTCTTCTGCTTGCTGTGTCACTGTTAACATTTGCATCCACTGTAGAGTCTTCAGCAAGAGGCTGCTGCTGCTGATGCTGCTGATGCTGACCTGCTAGACTCAACATGGACAAATCCTCTCCATCTTCAGCACAGAAAGTGTGGCTGCCCATCCCTTTTCCTGATACTTTGAGAGGATTACCCTGCAGTAGTCCAGGCAGTACGGCTAAGTCTTCAGTTTGACCAAAGGATCCACTGTCCACCTCCTCGCTCAGGGTTAATTGTGTCTTATTTATGGAACCATGCACATGAAAAAGGCCCAGTCACTATCTGGAGAGCTTTGTTGATACATCAACGACGTCATTTCACTCACCCTGAACTGCTGGGACTGACTTTTCTTTGCCAGGATGTCAGGCTGGAGCCCAACGGTTGCCGTCATCGCATCTCTGAGACTGCTCAACTTGGAGCCAATCACAACGGAGGCCTCTTCAAAGTCCTTTGCGCTTGAGATGAAAGCCTGACAAAGTCAAAGGACTTGGATGAAATGTTACAGCCTGCTCTGAGTGGACCAAGCTTTCTTTGGCCTTGCATGCGTGCCGATGGCGCTTTTCTCATCATTTAAGATTGCCAAGATGTTTGCCAGGCAACACTTTTTCTCGTCCCCATCAAATGTGGAGATAGCCAATAGGAGTGACGCTGGATCCGGGGTTTGAGAAGAACTTTTTTTTTTTTTTCTCTCACCTCCAGTCTTCCCTTTCTCTGTATAAGCTGATCGTGCAGTAGTTCTCTGTTCCTCGCTGCAGAACTCAGCTCACTGCGCAGAGCATCGGACCGTTTGGGATCAAACAGAGATTGTAGCCGGTCCCCCCTCGTTTGGAGCTGATTCAAACGCTCCTGCAGCTGGATACTGTCCTTCACCAGCCGCTGAGTGGAGATGACAGGACAGAAAGAAAGAAAGAAAGAAAGAAAGAAAGAAAGAAAGAAAGAAAGACAGAAAGACAGAAAGACAGAAAGACAGAAAGAAAGAAAGAAAGAAAGAAAGAAAGAAAGAAAGAAAGAAAGAAAGAAAGAGCACATTGCACACATCCGTATATATGACCTTTCTAGTCACAATAATGAGGTAACAATAAAACGCATTCAAAGACTGAAGCCCAATGAAAATTGCGACATAAAAAGAATGCGTGCTTTACCTCAATATTCTGGAGCAGTAGAACAATGTGTGACAAGTCTGTGACCTCAGCCGATGCCTCCACAACCTGAGAGACCATATCTCTCCAGCGCGCAAAGAAAAGCAGGGTGTCCTCCAGCGTCTTTCTCAAGCCGCACTCTGACTCAGAGCACAATTTGGCCGCTTTGCATTTCACGCTGTAGTTCCAACATACAGATACATACACGTTAGGAGGGAAGCTGCAAGGAAGCGGGAAAGGCAAGGTATCGGCCACCTCTGATGTTCTCTGACCACAGCGAGGACATCGTCGGAAATGTGACGGGAGTCCTCCGAGAACCCGAACAGTTCCTTGAGCTGCGACTTTAGACGTTCCACTTGGGACTCCTCCGCCGCCAGAGCCTCTCTCGCGTCCTAAAATGAAGTGGAGTTCATCAGATGGAGCTTTCATTTTTTGGGGGACGGAAACGAAAGGCATTTTCAGGTGTCAGTTGGATTTTGGGCTGACGCCAGGAAACAATACGCATGACAATGCCTGCCTGCCAGCCTGCCTCCGGAGGCTGAGATGAAGAAACCACAAAAAAGACCAGATACGTACGCAGACATGGCAAGTCATTAGGATTGCAGGACTACCTCAGCTTTCCCATGGTATCATTTTTGACAAACTCACCGTGTATCTTCTCCACTGGTCCATCATCTGCTCTTCGCTAAACTCAGCCCCACGAGGGTCCTCCAGTTCCCGCTCTAGCTCCCGGAGTCGTGTCCGGAGGCTTCCCACGTCGTCTTGCAGTCGCCTGCATCTTTCCGAGTAGTCGTCGTGCGTATCCAATGCGGAGCGCAGACCCTCCTCAACCTCACACAGGCCTTGCCTCAGTCTCTGCCAACCAAGCCTGAGCTCTTCAGCCTCGTCTACAACCAGCTCCGCTCCAGCGGGGCACGTCTGGACTCTGACGCCTTCAGCCGCAGCCTCTATATGCTGCAGAGCTTTTTCCTCACTGGCTACCATGTCGTCCAGGGCCTAAAAAAGGCAAAGGTACAAATGGAGAAAATCAGTCAAATTTGATTACGCTCGGGCGACGCGATTTGAGTTGCCGATTTTAGGAGGCGTGAGGATTGATTGAGTGAGTAGCCGCCGCTACCGCCGCCACCATCACCGCCGCCGCCACTATCGTCACCTCCACCGCCACCTCCACCGCCACCGCCACCACCTCTTAAGTGTGAGCTTGTGCAGCCTACTTTGTTCGTCGTAGTACACAAGCTGTTGAGCATTTGTTTTCATCGTACATTTGACAGCATATAGTACAATTGCAGACTGACTTTTAAAGCTTGGATCTTGTTCTCTGACGTGTCCTCTTTCTCCATAAGATCTGTCAGCTCCTTGGTCTTGGACAGCAGCCATGACTGAAAGCGCTCAACACTGCCTCGGTAAGTCCGGTGCTCCTCGGCTATTCCCTGAAGCAGCGCTAGGCGATCCTAGAATAGTGCCAGTCACACTTTGGCCTTCATTCGATAAAGGGAAATGCGTCACGGCACAGGTACTCCAATCGGAAATTTTACCTCCACCTTGTCCTTGAGGTGGTCGTACGCCTGCTGCAGTCCCTCCCGAGCTCGGGAGTCCACGCTGGAGTCTCGGGTTCTGTCGTGCAGCACGGCGGCTTCGTCCAGCAGCCTCTTGATCAGAGCTGCCTGGGCGTGGACGTCGCTCAGCGCCACTCTCTGTTGGTCCGCTTGCCACAGCTTTTCCTTCAATCCCACTTGCAAGGGCACGCCGACATCCAAGCGGCACTGCTGCTTGGCTCGCCACGACTCAAACTCCCGGAGGGCCTTCAAATACTCACTCCAATGGAGCCACACCCACTCGATCCGACTGGGAATGGAGTGAAAAAACAGCCACAAGGTTCAACAAGTTAAGACGATTCATTGAGGAGACACTATGAAGCTTTGATATACATTGAACCCCGCCCCGCGGGCCTGGGCTTTTGCAGAGAATGTTGAGTATAATTGTCAACTGTGAAGCCCTTTTGTCAAAGGGCAAACCGTCCATTTTCTTTCGAAAGGCTGACTGACAAGCCTATCGAAAGAAAATGGACGGTAAATAAATGGAGCAGATGATCGCGCAGCGCAGAAAGACTTCGACTCGGGTCGGGAAATTGACCAGGAAAATGGTGATGAAAATGCATGCAAGAATTGCCAACCAACCTGTGGACGTGAATGATGTAGGTGCACGTTTCCTCCCAACAACTTTTTAATTCTTTGAGCTTAGCGTGGATGTGGCTCTTCACTCCTTCCTCCCCCGTCTCCAGAAGACGCTCCGCTGCGACCAGCGCCATCTCCATCTTCACACGACCATCGTGCTCTGATTGGTGAATTTTCTTCAAATTGGAAGTATTGACTTTTTTAGGACAGGCGGCAAACACGTACAGGTCCCGGAAAGTAACATCTCTGCACAAGTCAACAACGAGCGGCAAAGCGTGACACGCTTTGCGCTTTCCGGATGGAGATGCGCTACCTCGGCACGGAGAGTCAAGGAAAAAACGACAAGTCTATTATTTGAAATGATACGCAGTCGAGGGGGGTCTCACCTCGGTCTCTCTGAGTCTGGCTTCTAGAGCATTGCGGGGCCCTTGGGTATTATCGTTTGCCCTCAGCCTCTCCTGGACAGCCTTCATCCAAGAGAGTGCCGCTTCCAGTCTGTCCGTGAACGTGCGCTCCTCCTGCTCAGTCATGACCGTTCAGGTTTCAGGCCTGAGAAACAACCACACGGTCAGACTCTGCTTTCACAGACGTACTATCTTCTTCTTGTTAAAGGAGGACCAAGAGAGTCTGGCCTTTTGAGAGTTCTTGAATAAAAACCGGGCCGGCCAGGTGTGGCATCAGCAGTGTTTCCGAGCCAAAGTGTGGCTTCAAGTTGAAATGGTACCCATCATACAGTTGAGTGGCTAGACTTGCATTTAGGCTCTCGGAAACCCTTGCGAGCCGAATCAATCGAAGCTGCGTGCTGACGCTTCATTTGTGAAGAGCCTAGCCTTCTTTCTCATGCGATCTTCCATTTTTGTTGCATCGATCAAACCTGAAGATGTTTTTATTTTTTGACGTGTGTTATAAATAAAAAGTCCAAATTCATGCAGAGCTAACACTTAGTCCACAAAGTGACTCAGACAAAGCGCTGCTATGTTCACGTTTATTATTCCATGCAATGCAACAGCACGCTACATTGAAGTGGAGGTACAATTCGCGTCCTCCCTCCTCGCTCGCCGTAGACAAAATGAACACACCTTTTTTGCTCACAAAGCACTTCGACTATGCAATAGAATACTTACACCTTTCACCGGAACAACGCATTTTACAAAGAAAAAATTAAATAGCACACAAAATATTGGCAATAAACAATAACTATGAGTCTCTGTACGCCTTGTTCCCAAGAATTGAGAATTCCTCTTCAAGGGTGGAACAGCACCAGACTCGGCTAATAATGTCAAGTAAATGTCATCCAACCGATACGGATCATTTTCTCACAGTAGACGCCTGCATGTTTTTACCATCACCCACCCCATTCCACTCTGGTGGTAGTGGCGGCAAACTACGGAAGTACACGGCAGCTGCCCCGAGGGGAGGATGCCTGCCAGTGCGCGCCTACGACCCTTCCGACCACCACCAAACGTTCATACACGACTATGAGAAAGTGAGTGAGTGAGTGAGTGAGTGAGTGAGTGAGTGAGTGAGTGAGTGAGTGAGTGAGTGAGTGAGTGAGTGAGTGAGTGAGTGGCCATGGGTCGGATGCAGCCGCTCAGCCCAGGAACACAACGAACCACCCATGAACATCGTACGGATGGCTCTATCGCTCATCTTGTTTAGGCCTTCCTTCATGTAGCCTTTGTTGACGAAGAAAAAGAAAGATACTTCTTGAGTAATACTCACAATGCTTTGCTCATCGGGGGACAACAACGCGCAAATCGACCCAGTTGTGTTGTGGTTGGAGTCAGTCAAGTTGGAGGAGAGCAGACAGGAAGGAAGTCGCTGGCTCGCGCGCGCGCGCGCCCGGCCTGCCCAGCCCTGGGCTGGGCTGGGATAGCCAAGCTGCATTCACTGACTCTTTGTAAATTGCAATGTCGTCATCAAATCTCAAAATGTTTTCTCATTGAAATGGAATTGCCATCGTGCAAAGGTCTCTTTCGGTCCATGTACCTTCTGTTCATTCTATTTTCGAAAACTTGGCATGAAGAATGCTTCAATTAATGACGCATTCAAAAATAATAGGTGTGGAAAAGGCCGGAATTTATTACCCCCCCCAAGTCGAATTTAATCAGCTCAGAATCTTAACATTTGAATAAAGCTTGTATTTTCTAGGAGTGCAGCTCTAAATCATTTGTGCATGTGATCAGCAGTAGACAGACCAATAGATGAGGTTGAAGAAAATGTAGGAGCCGGGAAAAATCATACGGGAGTATTTGTCAATGGCATGCGTGTTTTGGATGATGTTTAGGGTACGCAGGCTCTTCTTCTTCTTGATGGTGGTGGACTCGCTGCTCACTGACAGATGAACCACCATATGATCCGTTTTTTCGGAAACGTCATGCATTTCTTCCTGCTCCTCCTCAGGCACCATGGGCTCTTCTGTGTAGCCAGCAAGACTGTTGGTATCGGCCTCGCTATAGGTGCCGTCTAACATTGCCATTGTCCGGGTCTGGGAAATGCCGCACGTGCAGGGCAGGGACTGTCGGGAAACACGGGAGAATGCGGTCGGAACCCGGCAAACAAACAAACAAACAAACACAGAGGTGAGAGAGCCAAAGTTACCTGCGATTGTGCCCGCGCTCTCATTTTCCGTTCCCGACGGTCCTGGGCAGTGGACAGGTAGTTGACGGCAGCATACTCCAGCACCGATAAGAAGACAAAGACAAAGCTGACCCAGAGGTAAATGTCCACCGCCTTGATGTAGGATACTCGGGGCATCGATGCGTTCACGCCGGTGATGATGGTGGACATGGTTAGGACAGTGGTGATTCCTAGACGCAAGACACGGCGGGACATTACCACCTCATCGAGCTACAAAAACAGAGTCGCGGGAATCGCGAGCCCCCAGTCATTTGTTGATCATCAATTAAGTGGCTGCCACCATCTTAAAAGCAAGGATTGCGAAAAGGATTGCTTTCATCTGCTTTGAATCGACTCCATCCACCGATACAGATTTGTCTGGAGTCAAATCTGAGTCTGAAGTGTCATTTCTGCGGAACTAAAACCAAAAACATATCGCGAAATAAATCTACTACGAGAGCCGAGCAGAAGTGCCCAAATAGCTGTGGCTCTGTTTGATGGCGGGCTTTTGTCATCTCGGCAAGTCTCGCATTTTACCCAGGGAAACTCTGGCTGGCACAGCGCGGCGGTCAATCCAAAAGGACACCCAGGATAGCATGACCATTAATGTGGCGGGAAAATAGGTCTGCAGCAGGAAGAAGAAGATGTGGCGTCTCAGCGTGAAGTTGATGTACAGCCGATTGTACCAGCCTGAAAAGACACAGCCAGAATAGCTCAGGTGTGGAAGGAAAAAGGGAAAAAAGACACACACACACACACACACACGTAATTCTAAAATGCAGGAAGGCAAGCACACTTTGGCTCCGGCCTTCAGTTGCGTCACCCCGTACACCTTAGGATGCTTTTTGTAACACAAGTGTGATTTTTGTCAGCCAGCGCTAAGGGCCGGTCGATTGGCAGCATCCGCTGTTGTCTATCGAAAAAGCTAAAAAGAGCAAAGCAACATTTGGAGCGCTGAATGTTGTGTCCATACCTGTGCTGCTGTAGAAAGCCAAGCGAGATGTGGTGTGGAATTTCTGGATGAGAAACTGCGATAAGGAAATCCGATCGTCGGTGCTGAGGGATTCGTCGCCGCTTTTCCAGTAAAGCATCAAGTCTTCATCTGTGTAGGCATCTGTCACACACATACAGCTTATTTGCATGGGACTGGGACTTCCCAAGCTTGCAATGATGGATGTTCACTAACAAGCTCCACGGCACCATACGATTTGCTTTGAGCGATGACATGACCTAACCGGTCAACTCGCACTGAATTGAGCCTAAAGCTCTCTACGACGCCTCACATTCACCCAAACAACAAGCAAGCGTTTGCACACCTCCACTGAGCGGGTATCCACCCCACGCGGCAAGTCGGTGGTGATGATGGATGGATGGATGAGCAGATGGATGGATGAGCAGATGGATGGATGAGCAGATGGATGAGCAGATGGATGGATGGATGGATGGATGGATGGATGGATGGATGGATGGATGGATGGATGGATGGATGGATGGATGGATGGATGGATGGATGGATGGATGGATGGATGGATGGATGGATGGATGGATGGATGGATGGATGGATGGATGGATGGATGGATGGATGGATGGCTATTTGATGAATGACTCACAGCTCTCCAACTCCAAGGAGCAAGTCTGAGAATCCAAAGGAAATCGGCTGAAGTCCATGTTACAAGCTGCAGTCACTGTAACTCTATGACACATCAAGAGGACAATCATTGCAGTATCACGATGTGTACATTGGTATAGGCAGCGCATTCATTATTTGTCGTGATTTACTTTCACGACAACTGTCGCCATCATTCTTTGAAACCGTCATTGAGGCACAAATTCTCCCTCCGTACAGGATCCCAACGCAGACTCAACAGACGCAACAAAACAAAACAGAAGGATCAGAGCAAGTTCAGTCGCAGTACAACACTGCTTTCTTTCCTGCCGCAAGCTCAGTCGCAGTACAACATTGCTTTCTTTCCTGCCGCGAGCCGAGTAGCAGTACAACACTGCTTTCTGCCTGCCGCTAGGGAGCATCCATTTTCAACAGCGCTTATCCTGCTCAGGGTCGCCCGCCGAGAGTGCTGTCCCAGCTGAGATGCACCTGTTGGACACCTGAACCTGGTCGACGGCGAACGAGCGGCCGCAGCCAGATGAGCGGCAACCCGCTCGTTAGCTATTTAGCGGATCATGGATACGGCTGTTCAATCAAGCAAATGCGACGGTAGCAAATACGAACAATGATATGCACACCTGAGACTGTAAAGCACGTGGCCGTCAGGAAAGACACGCAGCATGATGTTGTCTGTGGTTGTGTCATGGATGAAAGATCGCTTGGAGTGGACAAAGAATACATCAGGCACCCAGATCTTTTTCACCAGGCGCCCATCAAATGTCATGCCCTTGTTGGTGCTGCTGCTGAATGACAGACGCTCATCTTTCCAATAATGTCGCAGGTACAAGGTCATGGTAAAGTCCTGTTGGAAGATGGCGGCGGCAAAGTAGTTCACAGAGTAGCAGGTAGAAAATTGATCAGTGCTGGCCCAAAGCCATTTGGCAAATGTTGGAAACATGGCAGGCAGGCTGGCGGGCTGGCTGGCGGGCTGGCTCCATTTGTGGATGAGAATCATGACATCATTGATTGCGCTTTAGCAAAATTGAAAGTTGCTTCAAGACAACGATTCCATAAAGACTCAACAACAGCTTCATACTCCAGGCTGTTAGGATCCTGAACTCGCTTCCCCTTTCTGCGTAGCGTCCTGTACTTTTGCGCTATGCTTACTGTCTGCTGTATGCACACTGGCTCCGTTTTGCTCCTCTTATTTATTGTGTTGTCTGTTTATTTATTATTTATTCATCACTCTTATTATTTATTGTTTGTGCCTTCTTGTTTTTATGTTGTGTTGTTTACTTGTATGTCTATCGTGTAATAGGTCTCGTCACCGTGGCATAGAGAAAACGTCATTTCGGTTTCTTTGTGTGTCTTGACATGTGAAGAGATTGACAATAAAGCTGACTGACTTTTTGACTTTGACAAAGCCCATCAGGTTGCGCTCTCTTCGGCTTTATTTTCACGACACAAACACAGTTAATAAACCATATGTTGAGAGCAAGCAAGACCAATGGCTAACACATAATACATATTCTGTCCTGACGGCATTACAAAAAACGTGCTAATATTTATGGCCGCAAAGCATTAACTGTGATATGGTGGCCAATGACTAGAGTGTCATCATAATAATCTGGATTTGTACTTAAAGTTGATGACTCATTGATGGAACCAATGACCATATCTATTTGTATGATTTGCATTTGCACAACGTATTGCATAGGTTAGCCTACCATGTCAACTTCCGAGATGCTGTCCAAGCTCTCCACCTGAACATCTACTCCCACGGGGATAGCGGGACCTGAAAAACAAAAGCACCGGATGTAAACCGTTGCCGAGTAAAAAGCATGTGCCAGCTAAGCCTAAGCTTGCGGTGTGTGCAATTGTTTCGGATGTTTTTGTGTTGCTCTAAAAAATAGCACTGCATACTTTTTGTAGCTCATATATGGATGTAGAATTTGAACATATAGATTGTATCGTGCGATGTGGCTGGATATACATCCCCATCCATCCGTCTGTGCGTCCGTCTGTGCGTCCGTCTGTGCGTCCGTCCATTCATCCATCCATCCATCCATCCCTCCCTCCCTCCCTCCCTCCCTCCCTCCATCCATCCATCCATCCATCCATCCAAAGCGCTTATCCTCACAAGCGTGCTGGTGCCCATTCCAGCTGTCTCTGTCATTCTCACTTACTCTGAGTTTTTCTCTCTCGCTCTCTATTCGAGAAAGCGAGAAAGCGAGAGAGAGAGAGAGAGAGAGAGAGAGAGAGAGAGAGAGAGAGAGAGAGAGTGACATGTGGGATGTGTTATTGCTTTTAATCCTCAGTAGAATAACACATTAAGCTGTTGTTAATCTGCAAAGAAGGAAGAGAGGGGAAAGACCATCAGCCACATCACTTGATGTGTAACCTCGTGTTTTGTTTATTACAGTAGTGGTGGTGTGCTTTTCACAAAATGTGCTTGAGCCATGTTTGAGCGAGACAACGTACTTTTCACCAAATGATTCCCGAGCGCGGCGGCACCCACCGCTGCTGCTCACTGCTCCCCTCTCCCCAGGGGATGGATCAAAATCACACGGGGATGGGTTCAATGCAGAGGACAAATTTCACCACACCCAGATGTGTGTGTGACAATGATCATTGGGACTTTAACTTTAACTTTTCAATTGCTTTCGAAGCAAGCAGCAATCATTGATCATCGAGTTTGCCCACAGGAGTCCGAGTCAATCGTCAAGCCGTACGATATACGGTAGACACGTATTAGCCCCACTCGGTCCTGCCGTGTCGGTATTATCGGAGCAAGGAAGGCAAGGAAAGTACAGCGCTGGATCCGCCGTACATTGGCCCCCAAAGACTAACAAGGATGACACAGGATGTTCGAAATAAAGATATCAATCAATCAATCAATCAATCAATCAATCAATCAATCAATCAATCAATCAATCAATCAATCAGAACCGTGATGCCTTTCTCAAATGAACACTTCTCGGTGTTATCCGACTTGTCCGTCACGCGGCGAGCTTGTCGCACTCTTGTGACAATAGGGATAGCTCCTGGAGTGTTTGAAATCAAACTCTCGTGGGGCCCGCCCGGCCCAACACAGCTCCGTACGTACGTAGGTGGCAGCAGTGGCGAGCGGATTAAGCTGGCAGGGCGGCCGGCCGGCCGGCCGGCCGTTCCTCCCGTTTACACTTCACGTTTGCATTGGCACCAATCATAGGCCAGATGCTACTCTGCAAATGACAACTAAGAAGCGGCCATTGCAAAAAGATGTATTAAATAGCGCCTATTTTGGCATCGGAGTCAATATAAAGCCAATGGCAATCAAGCCATCGATCAGAAAGTGTGGCCAGACGGAAGTCACCTACAACGTACCTCCAAACGCTGGCCTCATGGTGAAGTCATGATCATCTACTTTGATGAGATGCTCTGTCTTTGTTTTGCGAGACTTGGTCACATCTGGGGGCTTCTTTGCCAACGAGCTAAAGGGAGAGAAAGAATCCGTTAGGGACCTTTACAGATCAATCAGATCAATGCAGCTCTTTGTCAGAGAGAACAGCAGATACATAAGACGTGAGTGACGATTCTGTCTTGGCAACTGCCAAGAGACAGCTCCCTGGACTCATATGACAACGTGAGATCCAATAAGCTGACGGGCACAAAACAGCATGGACCGAGCCGGAGCAAATACAGTACGATGACTTCTTCATTGTAGCGCGCAGAAACGCTAGAAATGGTGCTCTGAGCAAGCAAATCTACCCCACCTCCCCCCTTCCAGTCACGTTGACTGAGAAGCTCATCAAGAAAGAGGAAAACACAAAAAAACAGGGAACAAAGTATCAAAATCCAAAAATCAAAAAGCAGGAAACTCAATACAGACAACTGGACAAGGCACAAGTGGGTGACGTAGTGTGTGGGGGCTGACCACTCACGCCACGTGCACACAATCACTTGCTCTTTAGTATAACCTTTCTTACCAAATGAACATATCAGATACTTACGAGCCATGCTTTCGGATCTCCACGGTGCCCGTCCATCTCCTCTGGCGATGGCGGCATTCCCCCGTTAGAAGGAGACACAGAAATAAAAGCAAAGCTTTGGTCAAATTGGGCATTTTGAAGAGAGAAATCCACAGGTGGGACTCTTGAATCCTCCCTCTGTGCATTTTATTCCAACGGGACTCAGGCACAGCATGACTCTCCCTCTGCTAATGACGGATGAGTCCAAAGTAGTATGTGCATGCATGCACCTCGTCACCGTCTGGACTTTTCACATCAGGGCAAGGGCGGGCGAATAAACATCTGAAGCCCTGCTGTAGGGGGGGGGAGGGAGGGAGGGAGGGAGAGAGGGAGAGAGGGAGAGAGAGAGAGAGAGAGAGAGAGAGAGAGAGAGAGAGAGAGAGAGAGAGAGAGAGAGAGAGAGAGAGAGAGAGAGAGAGAGAGAGAGAGAGAGAGAAATACTCTGAGATTATTTGCAGATCGGCATGGCACAACATGAGGGAGATTATTACTCGCTCTCCTCTCAGGATTGTAGGATTGTTTTGGTCGACAGGCGTAAACCCCCCAAGTTAAAAAAACGCTTGTACTATTTGACTGGCAGCAGTGATCTAATCGTTATTTTGCGCATCTGTCATTTACAATAGAATACCGGAAATGTCGGTCCGCCTTGGGTTTTTGACAAAACCAAAGGCTTTTACTATGTGCTGTGCGGAAAATACACTACTTTGGTGTTTGACCCAACGCAAATGTTCCATCATCCAATGAATATTCCATTTGACCCAGAATTTGGTTACCTCCATCAAAATTAACCCCAAATTTGGACTTGACACAGACCACCCAAAAATGAAGTCAAGGAAACAAGCTAAATCTGTGTGAGACCCGAGTAACTGTGAAGTCATTGCCAGTCAACAGCACGTGGCTTGCCTATGGAGGGATTTCTTTTTTTTTTTTTTAAATCACTAGGTGACCTTAGCAAGAACAACAAAAAAGGCCCAGCGTGGCACACGGCCTGCTTCCTCATTGATAATGAGACGTCCCCAGGATCCCCCGGATGCTTGGCAAAAGTTATTCTCACAGTTTTGTCACTGCTGACGGACGCGCTTTCGGTCACTCTGTCTGTATCGGAGCATAATTAATCAGCCTTGCATGAGTCCAAATAATAAATAAGCTAAACGGATGTCCATGCAATAAAGGAATACATCCATGGCCACGTTCAACGTTGCACCTAGACGCAGCGGAATTTATTATTCCTTAGTTCAAATTACGTACTGTGCTGAATTGCGTTTTCTTTTCCTTTTTGTTTGCGTGCCTGCCTGCCTGCCCAGGGACAACAGATGCAAATGAGCTGTTAATTGTACATTGTCCCAGTTAAAATAAAATAATTACAAAAATGACCTCCCACATACAACAAGAGTCAAGGACAGTGTTTAAGTATTTGCATAACATTAAAAATACATAAATATAGATCTTTCTGTGACCTCAGTTTGATTATTGTGAGCGGCCTCTTGCAACTCCAAAAATGCTGTGAACCAAGTACTGACAAGAAAAAGAAAAGAAAAAAATCATGCTAAAAACGAGGACTTTGTCTGTGGTAGTTGGATCCTGGTGGCATGCCACTGGTTAGCCTTCAGAGGCTTCCATTTAGGAGGAAGTCTTTGGATGACATGCAGGCAGGTGTGACAGAGAAGATAGAGAGGATAGAGTGAGAGGGAAACCATTGATCTGCGGCGGCGGTGGCGACACCTAAAGAAGAAGTGGATGCTATGTAGGTGTGCCCTATAATTGGCTGGCCACGGGTTGGGGGTGTCCCCCGTCTAGCACCCAAAGGCAACAGATCCAACTGGAAAGATGAGACCGCAATTGAGCAAGGTTACAGGGAGCGCTGGAAGAAGTCGTCAAGGCACCCATTGAGAATTCAAAATTCCTTCTTATAGGAGAAAGAACATTTGATTTAGCCAAGAAATGGAAACTGCAGCCAAGTGCAGTGCAGTGCAGTGCAATCTTCTCTTTGCTTTGCTCTCTGTCTCTGTCTCTGTCTCTGTCTCTCTCGGTCTCTCGGTCTCTCGGTCTCTCTCTCTCGGTCTCTCTCTCTCTCTCTCTCTCTCTCTCTCTCTCTCTCTCTCTCTCTCTCAATTGATGCACGTGCAAAGCTTTGGAAATCCCAGATGGTAAATGCTCAGGCAACACAGGGCGGATTATAACTGAACATAAAATTGTCTTATGTAACGCATGGTGGCGCAGACGACGACAACCACCAGCAGCGGCGGCAGCGGCAGCAGCAGCAGCTGTTACGCAAGCGCCCATATGACTTGCAATGGCCATGTGTGATCCACCACACCCGCACGTGCATTTTTCATGGCTGCATGTTATCCGCAGGATTTGATGCTATTCAAGACAGGCGACTTGATTTTTTGTCATCGTTGCAATTTAGCAGGCTTTGGAACACTGTTCATTTTGTTCATCAGACAAAAACGAATTTTTGACTGGACGACTAAAATTAGACGAGACCAGACTCGAAGCCTCCGTCGGCAAACAATAAGCGGGACTAAATCAGTCAGCCTTTTAATGTCGGCAAAAGGAAAATACATTGGCGAGATCTTTTCCCGCCTTTGCCGCTGGGCGGAGCTTATGACGAGCCGGCCCCGGATTGTGTAAGCCAATGATCCTGGTGTGACATCGAGCATTTGGCTACAGCAATAACGGCGGCGGTGGCAGTATCTGAAGGGAAAATCAAATCGATGCTCCATTGACTCTGTCAGCACACAATGGAAAGCCAATTAAAGGCCCTCCGGGCACAGCTGGTCATTTGATGGAGCCACGCCACCCCATCGTGGATCTGGCCACATGCAGCCTTTTTGTCCACTTGCGATTGAAATTCTTTTCCAGGCCAAATCGCAAAAGCACTACAAACTGACATGGCCTGTCTGCAAAAGTTCCAAATCTCATTTGCAAACATCATTCTTGGCTCATGATCTGCCTCTTCGATTGATTTGTCAAAAACGTCATCGTGGCCACCATTTCTACAAACAACTCCAAACGTGCAACTCAAAGCGGTAACGTACTGCTTGCATGACTAATAAGGAGAAAATCCTCGCTCTCATCGTTTAGGCCCTCAGATGAGGATCCTATTGCATGTGAATGACCAAGCATAAACAAGAGAGAGAGTTGGCACTGCTGGCTGGCCGGCGTGTGGGATGGGGGGATGGCTACATGGGCCCATGGACATGTAATCAATGCACTCATCCTGTGAGCCCAGCGTGCAACACGGGAGAGCATTTGCAGCATCCAGCCCGCCCGCCCGTCATCAAACAAATGATCTTCATGTGGATTATCAGTTCATATCTACAAAAGTTGACCTACGTTCATGGGGTAGCCAGCGGATTCCTTGGATTTTGACATTTTCATCACAAAGAGCAGCAATAGGCCAAATGGGACCCCATAGATTTGTAAGTATTCTTTCAATATCATTCACGTACGCAATTGACGTGACTATTTGGCCTTCACTGGAGTTAAATGTCGCAGAAGTTACAAATCTGAATTGACGATTGGAAATATTGACCTTCTGACAAAAATCCCACTTGCATTGGTTCAAAATCAAAGAGCCTGCTTCATTTTCAAATTAAACTTCACCATACCTCTTGCATCAGCCTCAAAGGGATGACCATGAGCCATTCATTTTGTGGTCAGCAGGCAGGCAGGCAGGCAGGCAGGCAGGCAGGCAGGCAGGCAGCCACGCAGGCAGCCTCGCAGGCAGCCACGCAGGCAGCCTCGCAGGCAGGCAGGCAGGCAGGCAGGCAGGCAGGCAGGCACGCAGGCAGGCAGGCACGCAGGCAGGCAGCCACGCAGGCACGCAGGCAGGCAGCCACGCAGGCAGGCAGCCACGCAGGCAGGCAGGCAGCCTCGCAGGCAGGCAGGCAGCCACGCAGGCAGGAAGCCTCGCAGGCAGGCAGCCACGCAGGCAGCCACGCAGGCAGGGCTCTACAAAAGGAATAGATAGCAAAAAGTCATGTAACACTCACCATCCATTTTGTGTACTGCTTGTCCACCACGGGGGCGCGCTGGAGCCTACCCCAGTTGTCATCGTAGGCCGGCGGATCGACAGGCAGGCAGGCAGGCAGGCAGGCAGGCAGGCGGGGGTATGGGGACACGCTCAACCGGTTGCCAGCCATCCAACCGCCCCGCACACTCTCAGCTGTGAGGTGGATGTGCCAACCAGGGCCCCACCTACCTATATTATACTACAGACTTACCATCTGAAAGTATCTAGATTCTAGATATACGTATATAGATAGATATATACACACACGCACATTTGTGACCATTGTATTTTGGGGGTTCATCCATGCGTGCAGTGGATAGGTCTACCTGCTTCTCCCAGCTCTCCTATTCAAAGTCAAAGTCAAAGTTAAAGTCTGCTTTATTGTCAACATCTTCACATGCCGAGACACACAAAGAGATCGAAATTACAAGCAAGCAATCGGCGGAGTGGCCCGATACGTCCACGCTGTCGATACGTAAACGTGTTTTGCTAGGTGCGCACAAACGGTACGGGGAAACTTAACACGCCTGGCTTACGGAGCTCTCCACCCTCCCTTTCTTTCTTTCTCCCCTCAGCTCCAGGACACGTGGCGGCGATAAAGCGGCCGGAACCTGACGATGGGTGACTGGAACCTACTGGGCAGCATCCTGGAAGAGGTCCACATTCATTCAACCGTGGTGGGCAAGATCTGGCTGACCATTCTGTTCATTTTCCGCATGCTGATCCTGGGGGCGGCCGCCGAGGACGTGTGGGACGACGAGCAGTCGCAATTTGTCTGCAACACTGAGCAACCAGGTTGCAAGGCAGTCTGCTACGACCGGGCCTTCCCCATCTCGCTCATTCGCTTCTGGGTCTTGCAGGTCATCTTCGTGTCCGCGCCTTCGCTCGTCTACATGGGCCACGCCCTCTACTGCATCCGGGCGCTGGACAAAGAGCGCCACAGGAAACGGTTACAGCTCAAGGAGGAGATGGAGCGAGCCCAATTGGCATTGGACGAGCACAAACGAATAGAGAGGGAGCTGAGAAAGCTGGACGAACAGCGAAAGGTGAAAAAGGCGCCGCTGCGGGGATCGCTCTTGAGAACCTACGTCATCCATATCCTGACACGCTCGGCCGTGGAGGTGCTCTTCATCCTCGGACAATACCTTCTTTACGGCGTCCGACTGGAGCCGCTGTATAAATGCGAGAGGACGCCTTGCCCCAACAGCGTGGACTGTTACGTCTCCAGGCCCACGGAGAAGACCGTCTTCATGCTTTTCATGATAGCCATCGCGGCCATCTCGCTTTCCCTCAACGTTCTGGAAATATCCCACCTGGGCCTGGGCAAAATCAAAAAGGCCCTCTCGGGAGACAGAGATGTGGACGATGACTGTTTGATTTTCAAGTCCAAGAGGAAGGTATCCTTGTCACATCATTGTATGATGACCCACGTGTCGCCTTACAATGGACCTCTGACTCAGACGTTCAAGGTAATAGCGCAAGAAGACGTCAAGCCGCCGCCGCCGCCACCTCTTTACCCCGGCCACGAGGCTGCCCCGAACAACAGCGCGGCGGCCCATCTCAATCAGACCAACTACATCTGCCCTCCGTCGCTGAGCCACAACCACGTCATTTCCCAAAGTCGTTCGGGTCCGAAGGTACCCGCGGCAATCGTGGAGAACCATCACGCTTTGGAAAGGGCGCTGTCGGCGGCCGAGGGAAGCCCCCCTCACAAGGATAGCCCCCCTCACAAGGAGAGCCCCCCTCACAAGGAGAGCCCCCCTCACAAGGAGAGCCCCCCTCACAAGGAGAGCCCCCCTCACAAGGAGAGCCGTCAGAGAGAGCATAGCGGCCGTTTAGATGTTCTTCTGCAACGTTCGTCGACGCAGAACCTCGAGGATAGTGACTCTGTGGGGAGCGAGGTCCTTCTACCTAAAGCTCGAAAAACCAGCTTCATGTTCAGACCACCATCTGAAAGTTTGTCATCCATCAGCCGTTCCACAAGTTCCTCATTACATTCTTCAGAAGAGTCCGATGAACTGGGTTCCCTGCAGGGGGACACGCTCATGACGCCCCCTGCCGCGGGAAGGAGAATGTCAATGGCAAGTAACAAAGAGCACAGACAGAAAAGCCAATTAGTGCATGCAATTGTCTTGAATTTGGCCAGACTTAGTAGTTTGCCTGGCAACGTCATCTTATATATAAGACTGAGGTTCCAGGAGCCACGTGCTTCATTTCAATGTAGACCGACGTATGGCAGGCCAGATGAATACACTGAAATGAGTTGTTAGCCACAAGAGCTGAATTAGCTTGACAACGGCAGTCCGCCCGCCGAGCCTGCTAGCGACGCTGAAAAGCAAAGCAACAACAAACGCTATCAGATCAAAATTGGACAGCCTCATTTATAGCGTGACTTTGTATGTATTAAGGCCCAATTGCGAGAACGTATTCAACAGCGATAGCTTCTGTCGATAGCGTGTCCAAACGTCAATTCAATCGCGAAATCAAACACTGGAAATGCAATAACTGTGCTGTTTTCTTCCATAGAGTGTCTTTCTGGATATTTCATCTATCATGAAGAAGTGAACATCCCTACAACAGACATTAGCTTGGCCACTTCAGCGATATGAAAACAAATCTCATCTCACCCTTCAACTCAAATCCCATGGGTCCCAAACATTTGCTCTTTTGGATGAGAAGCACCTTAAGCTGATTGTACGAAGGAAGGCACCGAGCAGGATTGCGGTATTTCTTTGGTCTTCCTGGAGACCTTTTGAGAAAAAGAAAAAAAGCAACAACAACCTGGATTTTGAAGCCTTTTCCTAGAAGGACGTTTGATTGCTTCTGTAACATGGACTTTTTTCTTTTGAAATGAGACTATTATAATCCCTTTGTAAGTCTGTATAACTATTTACATACGGTCACTCGATGCTAACCAAACGCTTCGCTAACGGCCAAGGCGTGGGAACATAAAATCAAGACACGCTGCACAATAACAACCATGCTTTTTGTTTTATTTATTCCTCGACAAAAAAAAAAAAAGGTTTCGTCTCATGTTTTCATACCAAAGGAATGTGACGTGTTGCACATTTACCAAAGAAATCTTCTCGAAACTAAATGTGCCATTTGAACATTCAGAGGTACAAAATGAAATCAAGAGTGCTGAATCTGCCTAGAACAGTCGTGTTGCAGGTACTCAAAAAAAAGGAGAACATGTCAAAAGGTACAAATACAAGAATGTTCAAAGGGTAAAAAGTTACAAACAACGCCACGGAAACTACGTACAGTCTATCGTTACCCACAAAAAGAGGTATGTATGCTGAATTATCCAGGTAGATATGTTTGAAGTGCGTTCAACGGAGCTTTTCAGAAATGTCCAAATCTGAGAAACAAGTCGAGCTAGTTGCAGCTGGAACGGACAACAAATCAGTTGAAGTAGTACTTCCTTTCATTTCCACCCAGTGAAAAAGGCCCGAGAAGAGCGTCACAATTATCGGCCGAGCCGAGCTGCATTCAGAGGCGTTGAAAATGGCAATGCTTTGTCGTCAGCAGCGGCGCTTCCCACTCAAAAGGAAATTGTGCACAAATTCAAATAACGGCGTCGTTTGTTTTCGAGGCTCGTTGGAGACGAGCGACAGAAACTCTTGGCGCGCCTGCTTCCGCACAATACAATAGGAGCGGCAATGCACACAGGCAAGGCTTTTGGCATGGGACCATTTTCAGAGTTACTACTCTTTGCCCATGCTCCAAATTGATTTCTGTGACTGGCTGGCTGGCTGGCTGGCTGGCTGGCTGGATGGATGGATGGATGGATGGATGGATGGATGGCAAAAGCAAAGCAAAGCAAAGCAAAGCAAAGCAAAGCAAAGCAAAGCAAAGCAAGGCAAAGCAAAGCAAAGCAAAGCATCATTGCATCGGCGCATCAGTGCCGTTGCTTCTCCATCAACACCTCTGAATGCAACATTAGTTGAGCGGAAAGAGAAGAAAACACAAATAGCCACCAGTTCAAAGCACACACTGAAACCAGTCAAGGCATTTTCAACACAAGAATGTCAACCTTATTATTTAGAAGCGCAAACTTTTCATTTGTCATTTAGATGTTTTAAGTGCAATTTCATTTCCATAAGCTTCAAGTTAGCATCTACACTTTATGGAGAAACAAAAGAGTCCAAATGAAATAAATACAAGTAGTAAACAATCATTATGAAAGGTACTATGATCTTTTAGTTTTGACCCTTAGCAAAATAAAAAAGGAAAGTGTTCATCCGCCTAGCGCTTGGGGTGCAATCTGCTATTCCCATTCTTGTCATTTAAAGGCAGCAATATTTCCATTTTCATTTGGATTGGCTGCTTTGATCATTTATTTACTATTGAACAATCTTGTTCTCCATATTTACACAAAGGGAAGATATATACACACACGCAATCGTTATTTTTCTCACCCCCCAGTGGCCTCATCTTCACCATACGAGCATTTCACCATTATCATGACATATACTAAGTGACATGAAATCAAACCTTTGTAGGAGAAAGAAAACTTAGCTGCACTTGTCATATGTTTCCCTCCAATTCATCAACATTTAGCTAACTTACAAAATGCTTTTCTAATGAACTTCATAACGGGGTCTTAGTAGTACCTTTACAAAAGCAAAATAAAACGCAATACAGTCAAATCGTAAACATGCTCACTCGTCTTAAGGAAAACATTACAACTTACACGCGAGTACACGTGTGACTAGTACTAAATTAACGGGTGGAATTGTTAACTAGAACGACTGTGAGAAAGCTGCCCATCATCTATGTCATTTCACCTCCACCGTAGCCCAAATGAATAAAGTTCACATTTACGATGTCATACGAAGCCGACCAATTTCTACTGTGGAAAAACCAGCCGCAATTGCAAGAGGGAAAATAATTTGCGTTCCAGGCACGCACGCCCGCACGTACGTTCAAGGCCCGTCAATGATGCCGCTACGTACTGTCAAGTAAGCAGAAGAGGCCTTTGTTTGGTCGACATTGCAAACGGCTTCAACATGGGACCTTCAACCTGGAACAAACGACGACGGCGGCGGCGGCGGCACTCCGCCTGGCCCTTCCTTCCATTTGGCATTACCCCGACTCAATAATGCACCAGTGTGGTTTTAGCGTATTTGGGGAAAAACGCTGCCACATTGACATCAAAACGTGTGTCGCGTGACAATGGGCTAACGGAAGCATCAAACCTTGGTGAAAAGAAATCACAAGTTAGATTGGTACAAACGTGAAATGACAATTAGATCCCACTTTTGGCTTGCATGAAGCAGACGGATGATCACGTCGTCTGTCCTTTCTTTGACCGTCTTAACAAAACTAGCCGCCATCTCCCAAGTATGCAACTGTGACTGAGAGACGCTACAATGTTTCTACTCCCAATTTACGCATGGACGGGCAATAGGTTGCGAGGAGCACATTTGGTGAATTGATCTCTTCTCTCATGACATGAGAAAGAAGAGTGAGACGGGAACAAGTTGTCTCCAACGACAATCGTCGTTTTGCTGACACAGACGTCGGTCGCTACAGCTTCTTCGACTGGGATTTCCGGTAGTTTTTGTCGATCTGCGCACGTCAACGTGATTTGTTCCGCGTGAACACCCAAGGCCTAATCGGATCAATATTTTTAGCATCCCATCATCATTGGAATTGATTGAAGAAATATGAAAGGCTACCCACGGCCAGACAAACGGATTACTTTTCATTGGAGCGACGTCATCAAAACATTCAAAATAGAGTTACAGAATTGTGAGGAGCACGATAACTCGTGAGATACTTGGGGGACAAAACACTTGTGCATCATTGGGAAGATGGATCGGAGCAATGTTAAGATAGGCACGTGCGGAAGGAATATTGTTTGAATGAAAACATTTAGTAAGTTCCATCCATCGTTAGGCATATGCCAAGTTTCAAAGAAAAACAACGAAATAGGCACATCCATTCAACAAAGACAGTTGGATGTAGAAATGTTGCATAATGACACTTGCTCTTTTTGACCATTTCCTCAAATGTATGCAATCCCCCTTTAACAGCAAAGTCTTGAGTCAATTACAGACAAGTTGAGATGGATTGTGCCTCAAGAAAAGCTCCACAAAGTTGTACTAGGCTGTTTTGGGAAGCTCAAATTCAAATCAAATCAAATCAAATCAAATCAAATAGACATGCATGTCCTTTGACATTCTACTTGTTTCAGCAGTAGACTCTTCCTTAACCCTTTTCAAGCAAAACCCAAACTTCTAAGAACACTGCTGAACAAAACTCAAATCAACACTCGTCAATGAAGCCTCCAGATCAGGGTGTTGAGTAACACATTTGGCAAAGTGTGGGCGGGACATCTTCAAATAGCTTGGGACTCACCCAGCTCCTAATATCCTCATTCAGGCTGAATGGCCAACCATGTTTTTAAAAAACACAAAGTTGACAAACAGATGTGGAAGTTGCGCTATTGAGCACTGCTGCACCCAAGACGCACGCCATTGGCCCAATGCGCAAAATTGCTGCAAACGGCAGGCAGGCGGGCAGGCAGGAAGGCAGGCAGGCATGGCAGTTGGCAAACCTACGACCAATCGCGACGCTGGCATTTGCGTCGCAAAGGCAAAATGAGCGCTGGCTTGGGGGAGCAGATTTGAAACCCCATTTACTGACATAATATACATTGGCCATTTAGCGCTCCTATGATGGAACTGGGCAGATTTCAACCAAATGTTATTTTGCGGGAAAGTCATATCAAGGGAACTTAAAAACAACAACAAATGTTGCTGTGTTTTGTTTGAACTGACCTCCCACCAGCCAGCCAGCCAGCCAGCCAGCCAGCCAGCCAGCCAGCCAGCCAGCCAGCCAGCCAGACAGACAGCCAGCCAGACAGCCAGCCAGCCAGCCAGCCAGCCAGCCAGCCAGCCAGCCACCATGGTGCCTCAATTGAGCTGTGAAGGCCAAAAGTGATCTAAACAAAATTAGCGCCAGACAACCACATCATCCAAAATGTGACAATGCAAAAGAAAGTGTCACTTACCTGTAGGGACACACTTCCCATGGCAAGGCTGTTATTACCACCAAAATGGGAGCAACCCAAGAAAAACAAAAACAAAAAAAAGTGCCCTAGTCCCACCATACAGCCTGGGACAACAATGAGATCCCGAGCACAATTTGGACCAGCCACCGACGCACACGACATATGCCACAAAGTTTGTGGCCACGGCAAGTAGCATGGGGCAAAAAGGCTCGGCGTCTTAGCCGCTTTGCATGGCCACTATTTGCAGGACGCAAATGTCAATTGGGAGCCCAAGATTGTCAATCAAATGAGAAAAAAAGAGGTATGTACTTCAAGGTGGTCAACTTGCCAGATTTGCTGTCAAAAGGACTTGGGTGAACATTCGGAGAAATTCCTGAGTTGAACCTCCTGCAATGCCCGCAGGAAGGAGGAAAGCCGAGCCGAGCCGAGCCGAGCCGAGCCGAGCCGAGCCGAGCCGAGCCGAGGAACAAACAGTCAAAAGCTGCCCGTCATTTTGGGAAAAGATACCTGTGGAGGAGTATTGCTGGGAGAACCATTTTGCTGTCCCTTCCTTTTGAAACATCTACATACAGATCGATCGATCGACCGATAGATAGATAGATAGGAAGGCGCCCGCCCGCCGGCACTTACGACTGAACTTTAAGTGCCGTCGTGTCTCTTCTGTTCTTCCGTCGTGCATTTCTGAATCATTTCCTGACAGAAATCCACAGTTACGCTGGGACTGTAGATCTCCTCAAACGCCAGCGGGCCTTTTGCCGAGAGCTCCGCCCCCGGCTGCCCATCCTTGCTCTCGCCCGCCGACGCGCTTCCAACTCCGAGCGTCGACTTTGGAGCGCGGTAGGGGGCCTCGTCCATAGCGCCGGAGAGAGGAAGCGAGCGGCTGTCCTGCACATCTCGGCACACTTGCTGGGAGAGGAAGGAGAGGTTCTGCCACAGCTCAGACATGCACACCTTCAGTTGGTTGCGCTCGCTCAGCAGTTTTTCTTTCTCACACACCTGCGGCAGGAAGGAACGGTAAAAGCACGGTGAGTTGGATGCCGTCTGGGAGGGCTCAAAATTCAACAGCACGAGTGGGAACCTAAATTGACTGTGGAGCAAAAACACACATGGACGCCACTAGGTCAGGGAGGGGCAGCACACGGAACAAAGAAAGGAGGCACGCAAATACAGGCGAGACGACGACAAACACCTGCACAAGACACCGGTGGCTGAGGGTCAGGGAGGGAGCTGATTGGAAGACGCAAGGGCGGCAAGGGGCGGGGCGAACGAGAGGGGCTCACCCAACAAGACAGGAGGCGGGAGACACCCTCAAGCGCCAACATTACAGCTGCTCTAGCATCATTTGGGCTCAAGGGAGTAAGTAGGTGGAAGTCAAGTGACAACATTTCAAGACTTTTGCCTTTGTTTTGCCTACCAACTTGCGGATCTCGCTCTCCAGGTTCTGGATGCAGTCCAGCTTCCGTTTACGACAGCGCTGGGCGGCGATCCGGTTTTTACTGCGACGGCGAATGTCGTGAATGAACTCCAGCTGCTCTGAGGTCAGTTTGTGCATCTTGATGAGAATCTGGAAGTCATTGCGTGGCAAGTTGGTGATCTGGTCCACCGGAAAAGGGAGCTTTACCTAAATAGAACAACAAATCAATGAACGTGAGATTGGAATCGTACATCTGCTCTGACCTTTTCTAATTGGAGGCCGCCGTGCGCCATCCAATGTTGATCCTGAAATGAACTAAGATTCATATCCATTTGGGTTGAACGTGCACTCAACCTAGCGCATTTTGGCTTTCTCAACGCTTTGGTGAACATGCTCGTTCTGGGAACGGCAGTTTGCTTTTGTTCAAGGATGCCGGCTGGGGTCTTTCTTCTCAGAAAGTAAACAAGGCTTCAAGGGAAACAAATTCGAATCAACTATGAACTTTTCGTTTTTCACAAATTTCCAATTATGAACTGAACATTTTCAACCTTGTCAACTGAACTTTGAACGAGTTCACGTAGAAAATGAACTTTGCCAACACTGCATGGATGGCAGGAACCCATGCAGCCAGCCGGCCGGCCGGCCGGCCAGCCAGCCATGCAGCCAGCCATGCAGCCAGCCATGCAGCCAGCCATGCAGCCAGCCATGCAGCCAGCCATGCAGCCAGCCATGCAGCCAGCCATGCAGCCAGCCACTGGAGGGCAATGTTGTCTCGCAGCCAGCAGGCGGTGCTGTGGATCTACATACAGTACGGATACGGTGGAACGCTTGCCATTTCCCTGATAGTAATGTTGAGAATTTCATGATCATTTTTTCTTAACTAATTAATTATGATGACGTTCATTTAGTGTCTACTACCATCATCGTCATAAAAGACCAACTCACCCTAATCAAAATGGGAGCCACTGAGCTATTAACATAAATCAAAGGCCGCTCCCAAAATGGGCCGCCTTAAACTCACCGTACAAAAAAGCAGAATGTGAATATTTACGCCAATGAAAAGAAAAAAACAAACAAATCACAGGTAGCTTTTAAAGATAAAAGTCATTCGAACCTCAGGACCGGATACTCTGATGCCACTTTCGCTGTCTCCCTCGGAGAAAGAGCCCCCCGACTCGTCGCTGGAATTTCCACCGCTGGCGCTGAATCCCTGCTCACTTTTGATCTTGGCGCAACCCTGAGAAAAGACAAGCTCTCCACCACCGTGGAGCTCCCTGGCCTCGTCCCTGCTCACCAGGCACTGAGAGAGTTCAGACCTGCAGCCAGAGTGCAGCGGCGGCGGCGGCAGAGGGGAAAGGGAGAAGTCCAATTGTTGCAGGTTGGAAGAAGGTGGGCTGCTGCCGCTTCCCCCGTCCTCTGCGTACGAGAAAGAAGAGTGGGAGCTGCAAGTCTGAGTCAGGGGCTCCGACGGGACGGGGGAATAGCGCCACGTCTTGACGCAGTTTGGGATCAGACGCGAGCTGCCACAAGACGTCGTATCCGAGCCCGGGACTTTGTCATCCCCCCCGTGGTGGGGATGATGATGATCACTTACTGTTGAGGAGAAAATGACACTGCGTCTATCGAGCTCCCCTGAGGTTGTTGAGGAGGAAGAGGAGGAGGAGGAGGAGGAGGAGGCGGCGGCGGCGGCGGCTTTGCCGGCACACAGCGCTGCTCCCGCTACATCCGGCGGTGCGCTGGCCGCTTCCCTTTTGTCCTTGTGTCTGTGCTTGACTATCTCCCTGTAGTGGCTGAGGGACAGTCTGTTGGACAGCAGCTGCTCGATGGTGGCGCTCGGCACGCCGCTGAGATCCAGTCCCCCTCTTTGGAGGTAGGAGCGCAGGCAGGACGAAGGCGAGCGCAGGCAGGATGAAGGCGAGCCGCCGCCGCCGCCGCCACCACCGCTGCCGCCGCTGTGGCTCGGGGAGCACTCGGCCGCTACGGGAACCCCTTCCACTTCTAACTCCATCTCTAGCACCTCTTCCATGGACAAATCTCGGTTGCACGCGCGCCCGTCGTCTCTTTCGTCCTCAAAGATGGGTTCCTCTTTGATGTGCGAGGGGCTGATAAGCGCTTGCGTGGTGCCATCGCTGCAGTCGGTGAGCTGCGAGCTTACGGGGCTGCCGGAGTGACGGCTGGCCAAGATGGCGTCGTCGTCACGGCCCTCGCCGTCGTGCCGATACCCGGGAAGGTCGGTCGGAAGTGGCTTTGCGGTTGCTACATTGCTGCCGTGCTGCCCGCCGTCTGCGGAATGGCGCGGCTCGCAAAATTCATTGCTGTATTCCTTCTTGCCGCTCCGTTGCGTGTCATTCTGGAGCTGGGCTTGAAGAAAGCGGAAACAAGAATCCTCCAGATTGTGGACGCCCAGGAAGTCGGCGCACAGGATGACCTCGTGGATGTTCTCCCGGCTTAAAAGCAGCTTGGCCGTGTAGGCGAACTGGAGCAGCGGGGCAAAGCCCTTTGCGCTAACCTGCAGGAGGGACCAACACTGGGGTCAAACAGCATGGGCGGCAAAATCGAAATGCAAACTCCACTCCGTATTTGAATTGACATGCAGGTGATAGAATGGCTCTGCCTGCCTGCCTGCCTGCGTGGCTGCCTGCCTGCCTGCCTGCGTGGCTGCCTGCCTGCGAGGCTGCCTGCCTGCCTGCCTGCCTGCCTGCCTTCCTTTCAGCCAATGGCATTTTGCCGCGAGCGAGCGAGCCACCCACCTTGTCCGGGAGGTTAATGACGGGTTCCCCCGGCGGGCCGTTGTATCCCAGCAGGGCTTGCAGGAAGTAGCGGCTACTGGCAGCGAGGATGGCCCTGTGCGCTCGGACCTCCCTGCCCTCCACCACCACGGTGACGTCGCACAGGACGCCCTGTCGCCGCTGCTCTTCCAGGCTCAACAAAACATTGGCGCAGTGAACCTTGGACTCGTACACGTATACGGGCACGGTTGCCTCTGCCTCCTGCTCGTCCCCCGTCGACATCACTCCCGGTGGCGCCCTGGACGCAAAGAAAACACGACGGTAGCGCTAAGGCAGACGTTTGCCACTTCCCCCCCCCCCCCTTCTTTTTCTTTTCTTCATCTGCAAACATACGAGAAGGTCACTTTAGCTGAAATATTTGGCCCAGAAATACAAACGCAGAACAGCATGCTTATAGTACACCAATGAGTCCACTTGCAACAAACCACTTTGACGGAGTGTCTTTGTCCTACTTTTTCTCATCTCTGCCCCGATTATGTCTCACTTTCATCTGGGATATCCTATTTCTCGCTCATCCACGCATACAGACAGTATTGAGCACGTACGTAAGTATGAATGAGCGCTAGAGAAGACGGCATGGGTACTAAGCCAGCTTGGGATTGGCTGCCATTGCAATGCACAACACACACAAATGTAGCAGCCCAAGGGAACCATCTGATTGATTGCATGGGATGGCTACTTGGTCAAATATTTGGTCTGTTCTGCCAAAATATCTGGGATTTTCACAATGACCAACCCAAAAAAGCACAGATGCAGCACTATTGGCAAGACACTGACGCTTCATTTGCTCTGAGTGAGCCTGGCGGCGCCTTGCATCAGCCAGCGGCATTGAGGGAGGCGCTGTGATGAAGATCAAAGGGCTATAATCTATCTATCTATCTATCTATCTATCTATCTATCTATCTAGAAAAGACTTTTTGTGGTGGTGAATTCCTTTGTTTCTGATGTAGGTTAGACATTTGAAATGGGAACAAACTGGTCCATTGCAGCGCTTTTCCTGCCAAATGAGTGTTCCTCAGACACCATAATACTCCCTGAGCTAAAGAGCTTTAAGCTCTAGGTTCAGCTTAGTGACCTCTGCCTAGGCAATGTGCTCTTTAAGCAGGGTCCAAAACAACTGACCATCATCTCACCATCTGCTTCATGTCTGCACCAATCAGCGGCAAGCGTGCCAGATGGTTTGCCAGATCGGCAGCCACCAGATAAACAAGAAACGCCAACGCTGCAAGGCCTCGCTCGCTCGCTCGCATTCTTTCGATCCAATTCATATTTGGCGCATCTTGGAATGGAGTTCCTACCAGTCTGCAGCAAGAACACCAGTAAATATTTCATTGGCTTCAGTCACCTCGCATCTAATGGATTCATTTGAAGTATATGTTAAGCACCAGAGGCCGATGGAGCAAGAGAAGCAAAGTGCTGCTGCTGCAAGCGCTGAGATGCTCGGGGTGGAAGGCAGAAGGAACCCCAGGAAGGGATACAAAGCCAAGTTGAAGACCAATAGACTGGCTCACATTTGCCTTGGTTTGATTGGAAATGAAGCAGCCTCTGGTCTCGTCCTTCAGGTTGCCAACGGGACTAATAGTTACAACGTAAGCTTGGAGCAAATTGAGCAGATCAAGTGAAAGAAGGAGCGATCCATCCGCGGTGGCAGCAGAGGGCGGGAATACGACGAGGAGGGAGGGAGGGAGCGAGGGAGCGAGGAAAGGAAGAGGGGGGCTTTCCTCTCCTCAACTGAGCCGAGCTCCTTTGTCCCTTGCCAGCGCCTTTCTGCCCCACAATGACAGCAGGTAAAGCGGCACGACAAGCAGATCCTCGCGCCTCAACGTTTCCCACCTCGTCTTTCCAGACACATTAGAAAGCACACGATATTTACAGGCCATTTCAAGTGGCCAACTTGTGCAAATCCCGGCCATGCGTGTGCTCGCCCTGCCAGGCTCCAAACCGGCTCAGTCCAAATGACATCAGGCACCGTGGCGTCGGTTGGAACCTGCCCCTTTTCTTTTCAAACACCACACGCTTTGGCTGCAAAAGGGAACCAAACAACCGACATTTGGGTTGCTAATATGCTGGCTCAAGGGAACGAACGAACGGACGAGTCGGAAGTCAAAACACCTCGTGCAACAGTCATATCAGCATCAGCACAGCGGGGCACGGCCCCGCAAGAAACAACAACCGACAAGAGCATGGCTGCAACAAAAACAAGTGAAGGAGGGAGGGAAGGAAGGAAGCAAGCAAGGAAGGAAGGAAGCAAGCAAACATGCAGACAGACACCAATTCGGTGCTCCAGCGCGCCGCTTTTTTGTTTTAGCTGACAATACGTCGTAGTGCTCGCGCATTGTGAACGTAAGGTACAGCGAGCGAGCGAGCGAGCGAGCGAGCGAGCAACTAACTCACCCTTTTCTGCCCTCTCGCTCGCTCGCTCGCCCACGGTTGGTTCTCACAAACCAAAGTAGGTCTGCATCGTGCTCAATCCCCGCTTTCGTCGAAGAACACCAATCGCCATTTGAATGGGCTAGATGCATCAATCAATCGGTGCGTCGTGGACGGCTTTCTGTTCGCGTTAGGATGGAACGCCTTTTCTCCTCCAAGGGCTGCATTGTTGACATTGCTTTGCTGACGTCATGCTCGCCTCTCATTCACAACAAGGAAGGAAGGAACGGAAAAGAAAGAAAAGGACCGAGCCCCCCCTGCACTTTAGATGATACTGCCCGTCAATGCACACGTCTCACTCAGACATCTCATTGTACACTTAGAAGACTCCAGAAAAAAGGAAAACCAAGTGATGACATTCGTTTTTTCGAATGGGAATATTAAAAGAGAAAAGTTACATTCAGACCTTTATGTTGTTCAAAATAGGTGAATAAATACATTTCTACCATGGCTTAACAAAAAGGACGTTTGGTATCTGTTTGGTAGTGGTGGACCAACCATCACGCACGCGTGTGTACATTCCATACACTCGTTCGTTTGGGCACGGCCTATTAAGAATGACTTTCCAATTTGCAGACTCGTGTGAAATGCTATGACGTCACCGCAGCGGCCGTTTTCGTGTTCGCGCTCGTCCTCTTACGGTTACTGACGAGCTGGTGAAGGAAATGGCAGTTGAGGCCAAAACCTGACTTGCTTCCTCTATAAAAGTGGCCTGGGACATTTTGTTGAATCAACAATTGAACAAAGTTTGTGCAACGTTTTAAGTTAAAAACACTTGTGATGCTATTTTGAAGCTAAACCTGATTGTGCTCATGTTTTCTGCATTGTGATTGATTGATTGATTGATTGATTCCGCAGATAATGAAGGTGCTGTGAGGAATCGTTCAACATGAAAGGGTTCACTGGCTCTATGACTCCATGATAAAATGCATGTCTGGTTTTCTCAAGCCAACATGTCCTAAAAGTCCAGGCCAGTTCATGAATGAATAATGTTGCGTGCGTCCGTCCATGGGGTGTGTGTGTGTGTGTGTGTGTGTGTGTGTGTGGCTTTAGCTCTCTTGTTGGTCCAGGCTCTTTATCAGACTCAGTTTGTTTCGGAGGCCCTGACAGTAGACGGAAAGGCTGCTGTTGTCCTCCAGCAGCTTGCTGTGTTCCTGTATGATTCGAGATGACGTCTGGCGCGCTCTCTGACCCTCCTCCAACTCGGAGATCAACTCCTGCCTGGATCCAAAGGAAGACAATTTTACGTCAACTCGCTTTTCCAAGAATCTCGAGTGGCAAATGCAGGTATTTTGCAACAGAGTGCGTGTTTTATGAAGTCAGGACATCAGAGCTGCAGCTGCTGCTGTTAAGGAGACGCTCAGTTGCATTTTAGCTTTCTGCCACGAGACGGATAGCGGCCATTTACCTAGCCACAAGGAGACGAAGAAAAAGCGCGAATGATTTTTGAAAGCGTGTCCAAGGAGCAGTCCCGGCCGACCGCAGCCAACTATCCACATTGGTGACCCATTTGGGCCTTTTCAGATGTGCAGTCGAGTGAACTCGGCACACAGGATTGCAACCATCCTATCTCTTACTTTCTCCTGACGAGTTCAGCAACCTCGGACTGAACCCTGATGTATTCCTGAGCCATCTTGATGTGCTGCTCAAATACAGCCATAGACTCTTTGGAGTTAGGACATGGAGCCAGGGGCTGGGGAGAGAAAGAGCGAGAGCAAAAAAAAAAAATGCTGTTCAAGTTGCTGACAAGAGTCATACTTTGGATCAGACAAACTTCCACGTTATTTGTTTACCTAAATAGAGGTATAAATAAGCTCCATGATGTAAACCAGAGTGAGTCATCGTGCTCTGTAGTGGAGAGGTTATGATGAAAAAGCCTTACCTGTAACTGATGATCCAGTTTAAGGAAAGACGCGGGAACGGAGCCGTCGAGACCGTTTGTCGCTACGTATACGGGGAAAACACGCAGCTTTCAGACAATGTGCTCGATTGTCACAGTTGGGGCCAATCGCGCTTTTTGCATTCTCTGTTATCCCTTGCCGCAATGAGACGAGATATGGCGCTACCTTGCGGGCTAACGGTCATCCTCAACTCGGACTGACTGGTCGTCAAGACGGGGCTGGAGCAAGACGTGGGGCTTTGGGAGCGTCGCGCTTGGCCGGAAAGCCTGGACAGACCGGTCCGCAACGTCTGGACGGGCAGAAGAAAAGACACGGGTCGTAAAGAGCGCTCTCCGTACAGACGTTAGCGCCATTAGGTTCGATTACTTTGGATTGTTTAAACTGGAGCGGAAACCTGGACTCAAAACTTTTCAGAGTTTCCTCTCGGCCAAACGGGCTCGGGTCGTCCGGGTTCTCCTCGCTCTCGTAAGTTCTGATCGTCTGCTCGGGATACGGACCTGCGGACGGACGGCATCCAAATATTCCACAGGAGGCGGAGAAGTGGGACGCGACACTTATGCTTTTAGCCAAGTCATCGCTTGGATTAAACGCCAATCACTGTCCGTCTGGAACAATATGTAAATGTATGCGAGACAAGATAGAGGACCCCAAAAACAAAAAGACAGCCTATACTGCACCACCTACCTGTGTTTGAAGCAGATGACGAGCCACTCCGACTGGTTGATGACTGATGGGGGAGCCTGAGAGGTTCATCAGACCCTGGGAAGTACTGGGATGGGAACAATCAAAATACAAGTATATTTATGATGGATCGGCACAATAGTAGTTTGTAACAATAGTCCGGCTATTTGTTTGGGGTCAGTGCACAAAAGAGAAGCGCTTCAGAGAACGGATGGATACGAAATACTAAGCCCGCCCCGCCCCGCCCCGGAAGCGCACGTGATTTTGTATGGGCTCAAAGTTGCCGCCGGTGAGCTTGAGCAACCTCAAGCAAATGAAAAGCAAGCATGTGCCTTCATGAGACAGCTCATGGTGTTTTTGATGTGCTCCATGGATGGTCTCCGGTTGGGCTCTTTGTCCCAGCAGTGGGTCATCAGGGTCTCGATGGGCTCCGGAAGCTCTTTAATCAGAGGAGGCCGGGTCCCTGCGGCGTGAGCGACAACAGCCTGGAATTGAGTCTCTTACTTGAGCTGCACTATTGAATGATGGGCACTTTGCCAATCAGCGTAATGGGTGGTCGTCGTCGTCGTCGTCAGAAACGCTCACCTCTATGGACAGCCCACATGATACAAAATGCCGAACCTCCAATCTCGTCAAAGGGTTTTTTGCGGGTGAGGACCTCCCACAGGATAATGCCCCAACTAAACACGTCACATTTTTCACTGTAGTTACTACCTGAAGAACACACAAACGTTACAATGTTTAGGTGATGAGATAGATTCGGGTTTAAAAAAAAAAAGAAAAGAAAAAGGTGTACCTTAAAATGGCTAATTTGGGCAGGTGGAATAAATTGCATTTTCATCTTTTATCCTGTATTCTCTCTTCACGTGCTCACTCACCTTCAAAGACCTCTGGTGCCATCCAAGCGGCACTGCCTTTATTGTTGGTCATGTACGTTTGGATGTCACAAGCCGTTCCAAAGTCGCAGATCTTGAGCACGGTACCCCGTGACACCAGGAGTAAGCTGAAAAAAATGCCGTGGACAAGGAGCACAAACTCTGAATGCTATACCTACTTAAATGTTAAGTCAAAGCAATTCTTTCCAATAAATGTTCCCCGCGGCCCCACTCGTATTGTGGTTAGTGTTAGTGGCATATGAATTGCTTACTGAGTAAGCAGATTCTACACTGGAGCTCGGAGTAGCCACGCTTTTGAGGTTGGAGTCAACACCGGTTTTGGTGTGTCAAGAGATAAACATTCCGGTGATGTGTGTGTGTGTGGCTTTTTTTTGTTGTTGTTGTTTTTAGTTCAACAACGTCAAGGAAGTGACAGGGAAATGGAAACACTCTGCTGTTGAATAAGGATTTCACATTGTGCATCAAGTTCATCTTACTTTGGTGGTTTGAGATCTCTGTGAATTAATGCCTTTGGTTTCATGGCATGCAGATAAGCAACCCCCTGGGCACACTGCAGACACCAGCTCATCGCATGGGAGGCTGTGTAGGGCGCCTGCGGCTCAGCACTGTGCAGGACTGCAAAGACACATCGAAAGGGCTTCACTGTGCTTCTCTACGTTCGACGTTTACAGCGGATATAGCAAGTGGACAATCGTTGTTAATGTTAAAAAGAATGAGCCCAAGACGAAGCATTTCTAAACTCTTTTATAAGGCATTTCAAAACTTTGGACACTATTAAGCTGAGCGCGAAAAGGAATCCATTGCCTGTTATCGTGAATGGCAGCTTGTCATGCAGCTCGAGACGGAAATCGTCAGTCAGCAACTGACTGTAGTTGCTAACGGAGTTTTATTAATACTCCGCCATGAAATCACCATTCGCACTTCAAAGAAGTTTTGAAAGGATTGATCTGAATCTATTTGTTGACATCCCAAAAAGCTGACCGCTCAAGAGGGAGGGGCCTGTCAACTATTTGTACAGCAACTGTAAAAGGGGATTAGCAAATGTTTGTTACGCAAAGCCACATCCAAGAGCAAATTTGCATGGACTCACGGTTGTATAAAGAGCCACATTCGGCATATTCCATGACCAAACAGACCTGAGAATTGAAAAACAAAGTCACATGCTGTTAATGTTGGCTAATCAATCTGAAACGATGAGAAAAGATTGTGCACTGGCTAACTAACGGAGCTTGTTGAAAGCGCTCAGGAACCTTCTCGAATAAAAGCCTCGTTTTGTACTCGGTATTGCTCTCACTCCCCTGGGGATCAATCAAGGCGGAATTGTTCGTAAACAACAGGCAGGGCGAGCGTCGCAGGATTACTTACAGGATTGTCGCACGAGCCATGTAGTTTCACAATGTTTGGGTGATTCACTCTCGAGAGCTGGCGAAGCTGTACCGAGACAAAAAGGGGCAGACGCAAAATGTACTCATACGTGAGACAAAGTGTGACGTTCCACTTTGGTTTAGGCTTACCATAATGACAAACAGACAAAGACAGACCACGGACAGGCTGGGCAGCCCGGCATCGGAGCAAAAGTTCAACGTACCTCGACGAGAAAAGCTTTTCTTTCATTGTCACTCTCGATGGTCTTGATCGCTACATCTTTTCCTTTCCATACAGCTTTGAAGACAACCCCAAAAGTACCCCTGCCAACAGCCTGCAGGGAAAAGACACAAAGAAAGAAAAAGTCAAAGACTCACAACACAAAGCGAAATATTGGACTTACTCTAACGAAGATGACTTTAAAAAAAAAGAAATCGTAATATACACGTGCAGCGATCATATGAAATGTGTAACTATTGCAGGCAGCTCGTTTTTGCAATTCTTTGCGAAATAGCATGAATTCCCTGTCTGTCGGCCACAAAGGTACCGGGCCCGGATTAAGTTTGTTTGGGGGTTGTTGTTGGTTTTTTTGCGATACGTAGTTGGTTTTACTGTCATCTCCCTCGTTTTGTCTGTATGAAATGTGTCGACAGAATTGCTGATCAATAATTTTGCGTCTTGTGTTCAGATCAAGTAACAACATTCTTAGTTACGATTTGCAAATGCGAGTAAGGGTGACACGTCTGTCGTTTTGTTTAAATCCGAACGTATGTTATACTCGAAAAGATGTTGTTGTTTATTCTGCACAGCTTGAACGACTGACTCGTTTGGACGTATTTGGTAGCCCAATTTGCATCGATACAAGAGCAATCCGTAGTGACTCGCCCCCCAGCTTGCTTCTTTCGAAACTTGCAAGAGAGCGTTACTGACCGCTTCAACTTGGATGTCTTCGTACTGGATGTCTTCAAAGTGGTTAGCGGCTGGAGGCTCCACCATGGTCGCGTCGCAGCGCAGCGCAGCGCAGCGCAGCGACACAAATATTGCGCAAAAGTAAGGCAGATTGTTGGCTTTGAGCGACTCCAGGAAGTAAGCGGCGGAGTCTTCTTCTTGTTCGCTTGACATCTATTGGACGCATTAGCGCCACCGTCAGGTTATATCGGGCATTACCTTTTGATCGCGCCCGCCAGGGAGCCCCAGTTCAACCAACCGATGGGTGCCGCTGGGACTGAAAACCATCCTTTGTCCTTGACGTTTCAATGAGATTCAGAACAATTCGAGATGGGCTCTGTATTTGAATACTTTTAATAATCGTTCTAGATGGGCTTTGCATTGTATGGAGAAATCCCTTGGCACGTGCTCTTTGTTCTTGGTCAAAGCTCGAGTTGAAAGACAGGCAAATCAAATTTCAAATGATATTCCAATACTGCGAGACAGGTTACGACGGACACGGCTTCATAGGCGTGTGGCGCCCCTGCGATCGCATGGTCCGATACTGTCCGACACTAACAGCAACTTGAAGGAGATGCTGGCGGTTGGTTGCTCTTCAGTCACACGTCACCGGGAGAGCTTTGTCGCCGGTCTCTCCCGGTTGTTGCTGACAGTTTCTTGTCGCCGATGTCTTTTGCGAATCATTTTGGAGAGGTCCTTGTCAAACACTTGGCCGGAGCGAAGTGCCGACACCAAGTCATCAAATTCACCTCCCTCGTCTCCTTGCACATCGACTTGAGATTTCTTTGCCTTCTGCTCGCGCTCTCTCTTCATCTGGAGAAAAGCAACGAAAAGCAATGTTGAACTCCATTCTTAAAGAATCAACACGTATAGTATTTGTCCACAATGTTGCAATCGGTGAAAGTGAGGTTTTATTTTATTTTTTTATTTAATTGTCACATCAGACTGCTGCAGGGGATACAACTATGGAGACGCCGCGTTCCGTACCTTGGCCTCCAGGAGTTTGCGTTTTTCTTCCTCCTCCTCGCGTCGGGCCACGTCCTCGTTGGCCTGTTTGGCCTCCGAGAAAGACGAGAGGAACGTATCGAAGATGCCGAAGAATTCGTCGGGCTCCAGCTTGGCCGAGTCTTCTCCAAAGTGTTGTAGTGCTTTGGCGAGCTGCAAGCGCGAACGTTGACGAAAGTTCAAGCAACACTTGACGAGAAATATGTAGAAATAACTTACCAGATGTTTTGCCTCAACATAGGACTCCTCCACTTCAGATAAAGTGAAGGATGCCACAGTAAGGAACTGCGTGACCACAGGAACAAATCTATCCGTTGAGCCTAAAGACCTTTGACTTTGCTGGTACTGGAGTTCCTGCAAGTGCAGGTAGACACATACGTACATATGATAGAAAGACACATTGAAAACACGTGTACGGTAGGTCTCGTTGTAGCGAGCGCTATGTCTCTCGTTCATCTCCACAAGAGCCCTCAAAAAGGAATGAAAAGTTTAGTTTTTATGGTATTAATGGAAGGAGAAGAAAAAAATAATAAAATATATATATTCTTACCGCTTCGACACTTTTGATGGCGGATCGCAAATTGTTCATGTCTTTCTCCAATTCTTTCATACTGAAAGAAAGAAAGAAAGAAAGAAAGAAAGAAAGAAAGAAAGAAAGAAAGAAAGAAAGAAAGAAAGAAAGAAAGAAAGAAAAAGAAAGAAAGACGGCGAGACGGTGAGGAAAGAACGTATCGGGCCAAGCCAAGGCAAAGGCAGTTGCACTTACTTGACTTTTGCAGCTTCTGGCACATTTCGCAACTCTTGGCTCAGGGCCACAAAGCCAGGGAACTTTTTCTCCAACACGGTGACAATGTAGTTGAGCAGAGTGAGGTTTCTGCAAAAGGACTCCATTTCATAGCTTGCTAGAGTGTGCTGTACGAGGAGGCAACGGGAAAGCGTACTTGTCAATGCTCGACTTGGTGTCGGCAATCTTGTTTAAACTGGAAACTTTGAATCCGCAAGCGTTTCCCCGCTGTCCTTTGTTCATGTAGTTGCCCAAGGCCAGAACCACTTCCAAGAGTTGCCGCAGCGTTTGGCTCCGGGTCACCTCCCTGGATGCGGCGCGCAAAGCTGAAAAGAAGAAGAAGGCCTGCCAATGACGTCGGGCACGCACCTTTGCAGCAGCGAGCGCCTTGCTCAAGAGGTCACCTTTGATTTTGGGTTTGATGTCAGCCACCCTTTCAGCAAACCTTTTCTTCAAGTCAAGAGACAAAAGTCTCTGTTGGTAGTGGTTGATCCTAGAAGGGAAAGGGAACGGGGTTAGGGGAGATGCGAGGGAGGGAGGATGCGAGGGAGGGAGGATGCGAGGGAGGGAGGATGCGAGGGAGGGAGGATGCGAGGGAGGGAGGGAGGATGCGAGGGAGGGAAGACCAGGCTTTGGGCTCAAAACATGATTCGATTCCGGTATATTTTAGAAAATGAGGGCGTCTTTCCTAAAAGAGAGGGAAAGCCAAGCTAGAGGAATCCAGTGCTTAAGAAGTCAGTCCAAAGTTGATGTTCTGCGACAAACCAAGCTCGTCCCACCTGCTCATTTCAAAGAGGAAGCGGTCCGCTTTGGCCATCCGCTCCAGTTCGTGCTTGTGTTCCTCCAGCAGTTCAATGTCATTTTTTTCAGGAACAAATTTTAGAAGCTGAATCACACACACAAACACAACATACATGAAATGCATGCAGCTTCATGTTTGGCTCTACTGTCAAAATGAAAGCACGTGACAAAAACTGATTGGAGAAGAAGGCCAGAAAACATGCAGCATAATGAATCTATGAATATTGCACTGGATTGTGAGCTCGAATATTCTGCACACGTTACCTGTTCCAGCATGTCTCTTGGCAGATCTTCCTGTTCGTCCATGGATAGGATTGCGGAGCGAATTTCCCCATTTGTCAGTTTTAGCCTGTCACAGCACAGAAAAGCAGAACATTGCCATCAGGCCATTTTCTTTTCCTTTCTTTTCTTTTCTTTTCTTTGATCTTTCCATTTCCTGCAATGGCTTTTTGCTGACTGACCGCGAAAGGAGAATGTTGCAGTTGTGCGCTCTGCGACCGTCGATCACAGAAAGCTCTTTGACTCTCTTGACCACGGCGTTGTCGTCATCGCTTTCTTTCTGTCGAACGGGGAAATTGTTCAGTGTGAAGATCCCAAACGCAGAAGCGGTGTCAAGTGACGCACTTGTGGCCTCTGGTAAGCTGAGAACGTCTGCTGGAATTCTGCAAGATCCAGGACTTTGAATGCCTCCAGGTCGTCAATTTCTGTCCAGATGGTGCCTTTTATTTTGCTCTTTGGGGTGGGGGGAATAAAAAAAATCACCTGTTAAGTGTCATTGGATTTTTATTGGGAGCAGTGAATGGGAGTGCTTTAGCTATCTGCAGGCTAGACCAGAGCGACCCCCCCCCACCCCCCCTTACTATCAAGTGAGTCAAGCCAGCAGGCAGGCAGGCAGGCAGGCAGGCAGGCAGGCAGGCAGGCAGGCAGGCGGCAATCAATACTCGTACCTCAGGAAGCTTGCTCCAGTTGAAGGACTTCATTGGGTTGTCTGGCTGCGGAATATTCTTCTGCCTTATACTTCCGAGAGGAGCTCCTAGAGGAGGAGGAGGTGGAGGTGGTGGTGGAGGAGCAAATGGAGTATCGCCAAACGTTGGTGGGGGCGGAGGTGGAGGAAGAGCAGGAGATGGACGCAAACCTCCTGGTGTGACCGGAGGGCCGCCCGGAACACTCTGCAAATGACAAATGAGCAGATGACCTTGCTGATTTCTTTCGCTTTGACTTGGTGGACAAAAACACACGTTCAAATAAAATACGACCGTTTTGGATGGAAAAGCCCAAAAATCAATTCAAAGTGTGGAACGCAGACGGTAGTTTGAGTTGAGCTAGTTTCACCACAGTGTCGCTCGCAAACATACGGAAGAAGCCAGTTGGCTCAGGCGCGCCGAGACTTGGGCCAGTTGTTGTTGGGCTTGTTTGTGTTCATTGCTCTCCCGCTCCAGTTTGTCTTTCAACTTGTTGAGCATTGTCATCATGTCTTCTTTCTCCTTGTTCTTGGCCTCACACTCCCTTTCTTTCTTTTCCAAGCGTTGTTTGAGTGCCTGATGATCTGGGGGCGGGGTGGGGGGTGAGATGTCTTGAAAGCATTGAACCCTCACGCTTGCTTTCTTCTCACCTTTTCTCATTGCATCTGCTTGATCTTTCCAATGTCTGACTTCATTTTCCTTGACCAGCCTTTTGAGCAAAACATAAACAGATGAGGTTGAAGGCAACTTGTGTGGGCAATTAATACTACTTACATTCGAACGATATTTTGAACATTGAAGTCTTCCAAGGGAGCAAGGTCAGGATTTTCGCCTTTGTCTGTCTGCAGGACCAGCTGCTGAACAATCCGATCCAACAACACCCAGTATTGAATCATGGTACTGTTTTGCTTAACTGTGAATCCACAACATAGGGCGGGAGGGAGGGAGGGAGGGAGGGAGGGAGGGAGGGAGGGAGGGAGGGAGGGAGGGAGGGAGGGAGGGAGGGAGGAAGGAAGCAAAGAAGGAAGCAAGGAAGGAAGCAAGGAAGGAAGCAAGGAAGGAAGCAAAGAAGGAAGCAAAGAAGGAAGCAAGGAAGGACACAAAGAAGGAAGGAAGCAAAGAAGGAAGCAAGGAAGGACACAAGGAAGGAAGCAAGGAAGGGAGAGAGACACTCTTACATCGAGTTGAAATCCATTTGTCTCCATTGTAAATTGCCTTACATGGCATCATGAGACAATGCTGTAGCGCAGACAGGAGGTGAGGGTACGCTTCTGTGTGCGATAGACGTTTCCTGATCAACTCAAACATCTGGCTTGCGCTCTTGGTTTCCATATGAACCTGAAATCAGTCATAGAATCATATTCGGCATGGCAATCGTCGTCACGGGTTGTATTTCATGGACGGGGACCGAGCGAGTGGCTGGCCGGCCGGCTGGCTGGCTCACAAGGTCAAAACGTTTGGCCAACTGAAGCTCGTCGTCATTCCTCAGCATTTCAAAAAAGTCCAGATGTCTGCAAGACAACACACAGTTGCCATACGCTCGCCAAGTGGCAAAAGAATAAGGCTCCATACAAATTGCCCTTTCAGTGATCACACACACCTGTCCAGAGTGGCATTATCGTGGGAGCGAAGTTTATCAATGACTGTCTGGATGCCCAACATCAGGAACTCGTAGCGTAAATGGATACGGAACTCCAAACTGCTCTGAAGAAAAAGAGAAAAAAAACAAAACAAGACAATACAACACAACACAAGAAGAGTTGCTGACAGATATTACCTCGCCTGGTCCTTGGCTCAGCACGGCGTTAACGAAGGACATAATGGCAGTCTTCAGGTTCACTTCATCTCTGTAGCGACCTGTGGCTCGATCCAGGTCCGTCACCAGTGTCTGCACAGAATCAGCATCACGCGTCGCACAGTCATGTGGCTGTTTCAGACCAAATCCTCCACTCCAATCATTGGTGAAAGAGAGGAGGATGGGGAAGGGTCACAATGACAAAATGCAAAAAGGATCCTCGTTGCACGTCCGAAGCTTTAAACGTCAACAAGATGCCAGGGACTTCTTGTCTTTGGTATTTATCAGCTCAGCGGCCTAGTGGTAGAGTGTCCGCCCTGAGACTGGAAGGTTGTGGGTTCAAACCCTGGGCGGCCGGGTCATACCAAAGACTATAAAAATGGGACCCATTGCCTCCCTGCTTGGCACTCAGCATTAAGGGTTGGAATTGGGGGGGTTAGATCGCCAAATGATTCCCGAGCGCGGCGGCACCCACCGCTGCTGCTCACTGCTCCCCTCTCCCCCAGGGGATGGATTCAAATCACACGGGGATAGGTTCAATGCAGAGGACAAATTTCACCACACCCAGATATGTGTGTGAGACAATGATCATTGGGACTTGAACTTAACTTGAATTTACAGCGACCGCTATTGACTGCTTGCCGCGGGGCCTCGGACGTCAGCTTTCAACTGAACTCAAGCGTGCAAAATCAATGGCTCAATATGTGTGACCTGGAAGCGTGTTCTCTCTGAGGCAAAGGTCTGGTAGTTGAGCATGGCCTCCAGTACTTTCTTATGGCCTCCGGGCACCAGGCAAACTGCACCCAGAATCTCCAGAACGGCAACCTAGGAGAAAGACAATCAAAGTCCCGCCGCATTCTCCAATAGCTTGCCAAGAGACGTTCACATGTCCTTTCTTAGAACAAAGGCGAGACACGTGCAGATTCACCAAATGACAACAGTCGCACCTAGAGCAATACGCTGAAGTTTGTAAACGGTAGTCCACATCAGATGGCTTATTGGGGCCTTCGAAACCACTTCTCAAAAGGCAACGTCGCATTCGGGAATATATTTCACTGGCTGACGCTCTCGCATCGGCGTGCGTACCTTGGTTTGAATGTTTTCCGCGGCGAGGCTTTGCGCGATGACGTCGATGCTCTGGCCGTGTCCCAGAACGTGAGCTCTTCCCTGCGAGTTGTTCATCAGAGCCTTGACACAGCCAATCAAAGACGTGCGGACGGGGGACTCGGTCCTCTCGTCGTCCATTGACTTGAGAAAGTTCAAGAGACACGATAGGCCGTCCAGCTCCAGAAACCTCGTGACAAACCTGTGTGAGATCGAGCAGAGAGCTGCAAAGAGTTGAAAAGGACGTACAAAGACTCTGAGAGTCCGAGAGCGAGCGCAGTCGAGGGGAGACGGCCGGCGGCTTTGGTGACTTCAGCGCGGCACGGCATCTCTCCGTTTTGCAGATTAGGCGGCGCTGTCGGCTTCTTCGAGCCGCGATCTCCGGCTCTCTCGCCGGAGCCGAGCGCCAAGCGGCCGGGATGAGAGTCAACGCCTCCAAATCCGAGACCTGGGTCGGAACGCCCTCTCCGGATGGCTCTGGTAATTGTAGCCTATAGTGCGAACGTACCTCATGGGTTGTGTCCTCAGAGCTGTTTTGAGGCCTTCGACAAGCCTTTGTCTTCGCAGATCTTCTTCATCCTCCATCATCAGCAAGGTCTTTCTCTGACAGACAGACAAACAATCCAAAGCAAGCTATACTTTGAAACTCTTCACTTCTTTCAGTGTCAAAAGAAATGGTCATCGACTTACAGTGGCCATTAAATGGAGCTGGTCAATATAATACTCTGGAAGGCTAGTTGCTCCTTGATTCTCTTCTACCTCCTGAAATACAACCCCATATGAGCCAAAAGAAATTGCCATCGGCAGCGCAATTCCACACGCACGCTGAAGGAAAGCAACATTGCTGCTCAATGAGATGTGCTTCTTACCATCTTCTTACTCCAGTAAAGCTTCCATTTTTTCTCCGCTGGCAATGCAAACATCCCAGCGCGGTGCTCCTCTGTCAGGTCCAGTTCATCCTTCAAGACAGGGGGAAGGAAGATCAGAAGAAAGGAGGGAGCCCAAGCCGCTTGCATCTCGCCGAGTGGCAACGTCATTTCGATTTCTTTGTGCGTCTTGGCACGTGAAGAAATTGACAATAAAGCCGACTGTTGACTTTGAGTACTCACAACCAGCTCGGCGAACATAGCGTCCAGCTCTTGGGCGGGGGGCATCGCTAAGGTGGGCTCCAGTGCCGCCGCTGCCCTGGCATTGTGCTGCAAGTGGCTTATTTCTACTTGCTCCTTCTTGAAACAGCAAGGGAATAAGGTGGCAAACAGGTGCCCCCCCTCAGATGTCATGTTCCCTGGCTTGCCTAAAAACAGAATAGCAAGGCTTATACCTTGAGCGTGATAGTCATTCTCCTTTCATTGGCTGGGCTGGGCTGGGCTGGGTACACGTGCACAATATGACAGGCAGAACAACAACATTTGCATTGACCTAGCTCTTTTGATGAGCGCTGTCACAATTTACCAGGTGAAATGAGTACTGTCTCCTATGGTGCTGTTTCCTGTTGGAACGGAGGGCGGAAAAAAAGAACAAATCAGCCCCTTTCCGCACATAGACCAAGTCCCACACGCACTCACACCGAGGGCCTGTTTGGAGCGCGTGTGGGAGGAAAGCCACGCACGCAGGCCCGCCCGCCCGCCCGGGAGCAACATGCAAAGGGTACGCAAAGTGCGGGAGCTGGAATCCAAGCGCGCGCGCCCCGCACCTTGTGCTGCGCTGCGCTGCGGGCGGGCGGCTCAGTGTGCAAAGCAGTACCCCGTGCACAGTGGCGCTCCGTCATGGCTAATTCCTCTCGTCAGTTATTAATGATAACCACCACTTTGCATCATCGCCATACTACACATAATGAAGCCACAATCATTTTGTTCATTCATAATTCTTTTCGACAGCGCGTGAGGCCAATTCCATTTTGTTATTAGTGTGGAATGATGAGGAGCTTAGCTACTTTGAAATGTAATACAAAACAATGCTGGGACGCTTGGCATATTTATGGAACAGTGAGTTTTGCTTCCTTGCTTTGCCATCATTGTATCAGCTACTAAAAGAGATTGAGCGATAGAAAAAACTGTGGCTAACACAGCTTGTGAGATAATGTTGTAGTCCTTCAACAATTTAGCACACAGTGCAGTTTCTCTAGGTGCCAACTTGGGACTGACGTTCTCATGGACATGAGATGAAAACACAACATGCCTCTGTTTAAAATGTTATGTCGAGACAAATCATTTTCTATTCTACTCTCCTGGCCAACTGCGGCTAGTTTCCGGAAACAAGAGCGCTTGCTTCCAAGTTCCAATGTAAAGAAGCACTCAGGTATTCCATTCACGTGCACACCCTTCCAGCTTCATTTAGTATACAACAATGTGACAAAAGAGTAGCAATGCAGCGGGCTACGAAACTCTTGACCTTTGTGGGATGGATGAGACGAGCTCCTACGTTATGCAGTGCCATGCCATATTTGGCAGGTACCAGAAGATGTCATTGAAACATTTCAACTCATTTCTTGTCTTTATGTGTGTGTGTGTGTGTGCGTGCGTGTGTGTGTGTGTGTGTGTGTGTGTGTGTGTGTGTGCGTGAGTGTGTGCGTGGTTTAATGCTTACAACCAACAGCGGTGACAAAATGGACAAAAAAGTTGCCTTGTTGCCTCCGCCTTCCACAAACAGCCCAGATCTTGAAGGAGATGAAACCCCTGGCTGCTATTTAAGAAAAGGATCATCCAAAGTCATGTCATTTGGTGGATTGCATCAAAAATGAAAACCGTGCATCTTCCACATCAGCTCGTTCGTTTGTTTCTTTCCCCTAATCTGGAGGCAAAAATCTTCACACAAGGTCTCCTCTGCTTTCTGATTCCAACGAGCAAAACCGAGCTGCGTTTGGTTCTCCAGATGAGGCAGGTTGACAGTGCACGCAGTTATGTGGAGAGCTAAAACACACACGACTGCATTCCTGCTCCAGGCAGTCACACCCCGACCTCACCCACTAGATTTTCTGCCATGGCATTCAGAGAGAGAGAGCGAGCGAGCGAGCGAGAAGCTTGTTTGCCTGCTTCTGTATGGAGATTGCAGCTCTTAGAATGCATACCTCAAATATTTCCTCCCCCCCCCTCTGCATGCTGAAACTACGTCACTTCAAATTGGCATTCACCCTACTTCCTCATTGGCACTCACTCATTTGTTCTTGGTTCCGTTTGTTCCTCTAATGACGCATTTTGCCAATGAGAAACTAAGTATCAACCATCATTGCACTAAATCAACGTCACGTATTGTGCATTGTGATGGCTCACAGCACAGTCGCAGGCCATCAATACTGACTGACTGGGGCATGCATGCGCTGTCCTGGATGACCATTCGGTAGAATGCCAATCTCCACCTTATTCGCAATCTTCCAGCAAAGTGCTTGTTTTTATTTGTCAGACGTTTGCTATGGTTTCATTTGTGAGCGTATATCAATTGCGACCATTAGGCTTTGTGGAAAAATGCCTCCAGGAAAGAATGAGTTAAGCTAGCTCACGACCGTCTTACTTTCAGATCTTCTGACGTATCCAAGTCAAGTTTTGAAGTGGCAAAATTGTAGCAAGCAACGTTTACAACCTTCTGAAAACGACAGTTTTATTGACAAAACATTCTGGGGCCTTAACCGTTAGCTCCAAGTGGAAGGAGAAAAGTTTGCTGGCAGGCAGAAAAGTATTTCTTTCTACTGGCTTATAGCAAGTAGTACGCCAGAGTTACTTTGTACCTGGCTGTCCCAGTGCCGGAGATCCTCGCCAGCAGAGCTCTCGTCATCCGCCGGCCACCACGGCGCCTCCGGCTGCTCTAGCACCTCCGACCGCTCCTTTCCAGCTGCCTGCCACCGACATCCATGCAGCTAGCAGACGGCTCCTCACCGTCTCTGTGAAGAGCTGCGGACTTCATCGCTCGTTGACACAAAATCCTAAGCAAAGGTCAAATACTTACTCTTTTTGTTCAATTGAGAAGAAAAAAGCGTTCAAATACAAAGCCAAAGCCATTGGAAGTAATGGGAGCATTTTACTGGAAGGCTCTTACCGGAACACGAAAGCGAAAGTCGGTCCATGGCAAAGAACACCCGTCTCAATTCAAATGCAAAAGCTTTCTTTGCAAAACAATCCAACATGCGTCAATCAAATGCCCCCACCACTTTTCGGAAGTTCATAGGCTTGTGTCAGCTGTGGTCATAATTGGGACACTGACAAAGTTGGGGAGTGTTGTGCTTTCTGACTTGGTATCCTTGCAGAAAAACACGGCACGGTTCTTACAGGCCCACATTGTACTCTCCCCCCTGGGTTCTTTTCCTGGACTTGAACTCGAGAGTCTGCTGCTGCTGCTGCTGCAGCTCCTGTTCTTATTATGAACTCCCACCCGAGTTACATAGCGGTGATCCCTTAACCTTTCCACTCGATTGAGTCCAATCTCTCGCTTCCGGATGCGGCTAGACAAGTACGCGGCTATGTATCGGCTCCGATAGCCGTCTTCTCGACCCCGTCCCAGCAACATGGCTATATTGGGGTTTCTCAAGGCATAGATCAGCGGGTTGACGGCTCCGTTTGTCCAGGCCAGCCAGATGGCGAGCGTGTCCATCACCGGGTTGAATGTGTAGTCCCCTAATGCGCTGATCAAGCCCATCAGACAATACGGACCCCAGCAGAAAATGATCAAAACAATCATAATGAGAACGGTGGTGGCGGTGCGCATCTCGCTATAGAATCGGAGCAAGTACGAATAGGTGGTCACCGGTCGCACGCGGATTTCAGAGAGACGAACCGTCTTGCAGATCTTGTAATGGCAGAAACACATGAGGGCAAAGGGCAGTAAAAAGCACACGGTGATGAGAGAAAGGCTATAGGCCGTGCCCAGACGCGAGGTCCCCGAATGGAAAACGTACATACAGTGGGAAAAACCTTCCCGGTGGACTCGCCTTGACTTTGGCGCAAAGACGTACCACGGAAGAGAGAAAACGATGGCCGTCAGCCACACGCCAATCAACAACTTTGCGGCTATCCGCCGCCCCATCTTAGCACGCGGCTGTCTGACGATGGCGCAGTAGCGGTCAAAGGAAATCAAAGTCATAGTCAGGGTGGAGATGATTCCAAAGCAGGTGTTGAAAAAGCCATTGGCCACGCAGAAACCTTCTCCAAACATCCAGACGCCGCCGTCCTTACTGAAGAGCGTGACAAAGGAGAAGGGCAGGCAGAGGACGGCCGCCAGGAAGTCGGACAGCGACAGAGACATGATGAAGGCGTTGGTTACCGTCCGCAGCTGCCGGTGCTTGACGATGACAATCAGGACCGCAAAGTTGCCCAGACTGGAGAGGAGGAAGATGAAGAGGAGAACCAGGGCCTGAGCTGCCACCAAAATGCCCATCAGGACTGCTGTGTGCGCGTTGGCTACTGATGCTGCCTCGTGGTTTCCTTGGACATTTTGGCTGCTCCGTAGGGTGGCCTCCTCTGAGGCGGTAGTCACCAGGTAACTGCTCACTGCGTAAACAAGCCTGAACGAGAAGAAGAAATCGGATAAGTCGCGTGTGTGTGTTTGAAAATAAAATGCACAGTCTGGCGGCTGTTCGGACTAGCGAGAAAACCACTCTTCTCATCTATGCCCTCTAGCGGCCAAAAAGAAACACTACGAGCTGGAAATGTCAACACATTGAGATTTCAATTTCCAAATACGCATCTCCGGCGAAAAACGATCGATCGAGGGATCACTATCAAAAAAAATTAACATTTTGGTATTGTGACAACACTACACTACCCTTTTCAAAACATGATGTTAAGATCACTAATAAAGCTACTGCAGTATTCATGCTGGGTGGGCCTTATCCTGTTGCTTGTGCCTTCATTATTCAAGTCATAGATACTGGAATGACCACAAATGAAAAAAAGACACAGTGGAAGGCTTTACCTTGATACGCGGGTGCTTGTGGTGCTGAAAACGACCATATCAGTGGTGGTGGCGGCGGCGGGGGCAGTGCTCCTGCTACCACTGCTTGCCCACGGAGGCGGTTCCATTGATGAGGCTCAAAAACTCAGTTTGTCCCTTCAAAGGTCACCACTAATGGCCATAGCTAAATTGCGGTCCTCTTCATACTTTGCTACTTTGGATGGATGGATGGATATGGATGGCAGGCAGGCAGACGGGCAGGCAGGCGGGCAGGCAGGCGGGCAGTCTTCCACTGTCCAGTGGTGAAGTCCGGAATCCTGACGTGACATCTGCATGGCTTCTTGCCTTACTCTGCCAATGTTCATTTCTGTTTTGCGATATCACATAAAAAGAGTCGAAGAGGACTGTTGACATAATGTCTTGTGTGCTCCACTAATTTAATCCGATCTTCTATGTCACGTGGGCTCCCCGTGGACCTCGAAAGATGAAGAGGTCATTGAATGAGGCTGGATTGATCCACAGTGTGCAGCTCCAGTAACTCACTTCATCTTGGGGTTCTGGTGATGGGAACAGCTTTAGATTTCTTTTGATATTCATTATTTATTTACATGACTTCAAATCGTTTAGCTTCATTTACATTTCGACCAGCAGTGTCAGAGACGGACGGAGCGGGGCAACATTTTGCCAAACGAATTTGTTAGCATTCACGTCAACAAACAAACAAACAACAAACAAACAAACAAACGTCGCCGAGGGTGAATATTTCAATATGCGAAAACAAGACACTTGCCGTCACAGCTAGAATAAGTCATTGATAAATTGTTTGATTTAGCACGAGCTGTCAGACGATATGCTTCATTTCCCATGCTCTCTTGAATCTAATGAGCTCACTAGTTACCTGACAACGTCAAAATATTCCATTTTATTGTGCGGTCTCCAGCTTCACCTCCTTCTCTGAATGCGTTGCGACCACAGCAGGGTGCAAACAATATAATGCAACAATTTAGCAAAACCCCATTTCTGAAAATTGCCCCAATAAACATCTATTGTCCATTCTGCGATAGTTCATGAATAGATCCATTTTCCGTGGACTGGTTTTTTCCTCCGGTGTTTCCAACGAAAATCGAGTGCTTATGGATAGATCCATTGGCTGCTGATTAATTGCAAATTCCAGCCAGCGGCCGCTTCACTGTCTCGGCCCTTCCCTTCCCTTCCTCCCTCCCCGGATTGGAGACGTCGCGTCGACGCCTTCTTTCTGAGCACACTGCATGGCATCCCTTGGTGACGTTGCCTGGGTTGTCATGGTAACATCTGCGTTCATCGTGTCTCGGGATGGAAATTGGCGTTGTAAATTTTGACAAGTTAAATGACGGAACATATAGTGGTTCCATTAGAAAAGGAAGGTTCAAAGCATTGAAAACGGCATCCACTGTGCAGTAATTCATTCAACAATGATGTCATCTCAGAAGCATCTTTGATATGGATGACTTGGAACGACCGTGCGAATGAAGTCAGGCACTGTGTTTCCAATCATGCGCTGTGTGTGACATTTATTTTGCCCCCCCCCCCCCTTTTTCTTTTTTTCGGCCGGAAAAAACGCCTTGAAAAAGTGCACAGTGGAGCGCCACCACAGCCACCACAGCCAGCCAGTCACCCAGCCAGTCAGTCAGCCACTCACCCAGCCAGTCAGTCACCCAGCCAGTCAGTCAGCCAGCCAGCCAGCCAGCGGCAGTGTTGCGCTCCATTGCGTAGAAGAAGCCTCGGTCATTCGCTGAAACGTAATGAAATGTTTTGCAAACAATACACTGACAATTTCAACTTCTGTCTCATTTTCATGTCTCACTCCAAATTCTAACCTTCTTCGAATATCGTATATGGACCGGCGCTTTGACGAAGTTCGGGAGTCCGCGCTTCATTTCATTTGCTTCCTCCACATGTAATATGGCGGAAACGTTGACGTTTCGCACAAAGGGGAAACTCGCTCATGGCAGTGCAGCGTTAGTGTCTTGGTGCAAATGCCTACGTACGTATTGCACGACGTGACGTTTGGCAGCGGCGGCCCGGTGGCTGAAAAGTGTTGACTCCGTTCTATTTTGAAAACGGACTAACTACCTCATCAACGGAGGCCTCCAATTGTTTGCAATGTTGGGTTAGTACCATTTATCAACACCAGTCAAAATGATATGCGTGACGTTTTGACGAGTTGAGTCTTCCTCAAATTCGAACGATAGCTGAGCAGGATCGCATGATCGCATGATCGCATGATCGCATCAAATACATCGAATTGGATTTAAGAGTACGTTCAGGCCATGTTCTCTATGGTCAAAGCAACGCGGCTATCAGAAGAATAGGACTGAAGATGTCAACGCGTTGTTGGTTTGGCCAAAGTGTTGCTTTGCGCTTAAGCCACACAATCGAAGGCATAGTACGTAGTCGTAACAATGGCATGTTCTGATTGACATTTGAACAGAAAATGTCGCATCATCCGAATTATCTAATCAGCACTACATTTGAAACGGCTATATTTGAAAGCCTTTTGTTAGCTCAGCACAGCTGATTTCTCCATTTGATGCTGCAACACGTTTCTGTTTCCTAAGTACACATTTCAAATCAATATGCGAACAATGTTGAATTCCGAATTGGTAATCAGTAACGTATGGTCATCTATCCATCCGTCCGTCCGTCCATCCATCCATCCATCCATGCATCCCTCCCTCCCTAACAGGTGTGGCCATGAGCGCAACGTGCCCAGGACTGTACTGTGGCAGAATAATGTTCAATGGGTCAGTGGAAAGAGACTGTGGTGTAAGTATAAACCTACTAAACAACGTAAAAATACAAACATTTATTGGAGGAAAAATTACCCACAGCGGGGATCGGCACGAGCCCCCCGTGATCTGGCGGGTGGGGATTTCCAAACACGCACCAAGGTGTGTGCATTGCATTTACGGATTCTGTAACGGACTCCGCAACATATCTGTTCCGCAATCAGTGTGAATTAGTCGTTACAACATGAGTGGGACTAATAAAGTTTTGTGGATTTGGTTAGGGGAATTTGGAGTGAGTTGTCCATTTTTGCACTCAACGATGGTGTGTGTGTGTGTGTGTGTGTGTGTGTGTGTGTTTTGTTCTGCAGTTTTGAATGACAACTTTGATGCAAGTAGTAAAAAAAGAATTTGTCTTTTGATGGACTGCAGGTTTGCCCTCGTGGAGAGCGGGCCAACCACCAAAAAGTGTGTGAACGTTGCACTGAGTCCCCTCAACTTTATGATTGGCTCTATCTGGGCTTCATGGCCATGCTACCTCTCGTCCTTCACTGGTTCTTCGTTGAGTGGTATTCCGGTAAGAAGAGGTGAGGAGGATGTATTGCAAAAGCTTCTCCAAACTATGAGCAAAGCAACAGTGGCCTGTGTCCATTGTCAGTCTTCCAGGTGATGGAAAGTGCTTTTTGCCTAGCTTAACAACACCATTTTGTGGCATCAGTTCCAGTGCTCTGCTGCAGCACGTCACAGCCTTGTTGGAGTGCAGCGCGTCTGCCGTGCTCACGTTGTTGGTCATGGAGCCCATAGGGACGCTGGGTATCAACTCGTGTCGAGTCCAGATGCTGTCGGACTGGTACACCATGCTGTATAATCCCAGCCCCGACTACATCAACACGTTACACTGCACCCAGGAGGCCGTCTACCCACTGTAAGGACTGCCGCATGTGTTATTAATAGTTTATCATACTAGCAGAAATGTGGGAATTTTTCAAGAAAGAAAGAAAGAAAGAAAGAAAGAAAGAAAGAAAGAAAGAAAGAAAGAAAGAAATGTGTGTGTGTGTGTGTGTGTGTGTAGGGAGGCAGTGTAGAAAAATCAATGTCAGACTGATTTCTTCTCAATGTTTCTCCTTGTCAGCTACACCATTGTGTTAATCTATTACGCCTTCTGCTTGGTGCTGATGATGATGCTGCGCCCCCTGTTGGTGAAAAAGATAGCGTGCGGTCTGGGCAAATCGGATCGATTTAAGAGCATCTACGCTGCTCTGTACTTCTTCCCCATCCTCACTGTGCTTCAGGCAGTGGGTGGGGGATTGCTCTGTGAGTACACGCTCTGCTCTGCTCTGCTCTGCTCTTTCTCACCTCACCACACCACACCACACCACTTTGTCTTCACTCGACGCTTTACATTTGGTTCTTTCAGACTACGCATTTCCCTACATGATACTTGTCCTGTCTCTCGTCACTTTGGCCGTGTACATGTCTGCTTCTGAGATACAGGTAAGACTATTCCACCTTCCTCCAATGTGTTCTTTCTATTTTGAAATGGACTAACTGGTTCTCTGTCCTCAACAACAGTTTGTATTGCGTGCATCCAAACACTGTTAAGCATTGGGAACACATCTGCTCGTCATTTTCCTTTTCCATCATCTTGTTTTGTTTTGGCCCAGTGAACTTTTCCAAATCATTTGGCCTTTACTCATGCCAGCCGCTTTTCCTTTCTCTGCCAGTCTTTTAAGAACCTGGTTACTAAGAAGAAGCGCTTGGTTGTCCTGTTCAGTCACTGGCTGCTCCACGCGTACGGCATCATCTCCATCTCACGGCTGGACAAGCTGGAGCAGGACCTGCCGCTGTTGGCCCTGGTGCCCGGGCCCGCTTTGTTCTACATCGCTACGGCGAAGTTCACAGAGCCGAGCCGCATTCTGTCGGAGGGAGGCAATGGACACTGAAGCTCCTAGTGACACTTTGAGCAGCGAGCAATGTGCATAGTCAGTGTGTCAGTTGTCGCTACTTCTTTTTTAGGGATCATTTCTTTGACGGATGCTCACTGTCACGCATGTCTCGGCCCTTTGCTGACGTACAAGTCAAGTGTAAATGATGTATATGTTTAACTGTACTCGACCTTGACTTTATGATGGTCGCTGGCAAGAGTCATCAGAAAGCTTTGTCCTTAATAAACCAAGGTATAAAAGTTCACTTGAAGCCAAGGAGTAATGTATTGTCAATTCTCCAACTTTGGACACTCTGGCTTCGTTCCCAGCTTGACTTCGGAGTGAAAATGGCTGACGATGAAGGCGTTGATGAACACTCGATTCTATTCTCTGCTTTCTGAGCTGTCGAAAAGACACCGAGGCGCCAGCCCCCCTGCGTGCACTGCTCACTGGCACAAACTGTTGACTGACAGATGCGGGAGCTCTGCAAACGTACACTTTCAGCGAGCTCTGCAAACGTACACACTTTCAGCGAGCTCTGCAAACGCACACACCTTCAGCGAGCTCTGCAAACGCACACACCTTCAGCGAGCTCTGCAAACGCACACACTTTCAGCCATCACCACAATCGACTCAACATGCTGCGGGCGCTCGAAACACACGCGCGACCAATCACAAGTCAAATGGGAAACTTACCAAGGGAAGAAAGTTGGCTGCGCGTGAAGCTCCAGACAGGACGCGAAGAGAGAGGAAAGCAGCAACACCGGCGGAAAGCGTGACGCCAACAGAAGCAACCAACACGAGCTGATAGTCCGATGCCCTCTAGCGGTCGGAGGAAACCTCTACACTTTTCAAAAAGGAACTTTATTAGTTCCTCTGCCCTGGAAGAATACAATCAGCAAGAGTGAACTTTAATGACCCATTGCACAAAGCAAGGTCCAAAGGACAGACAGTATTGCTTGGATAAGTCTGATGTGGAGGGGTGTGACTGAACAATGAGCTCATCTCAACCAAATCATATTTAAAGTTAAAGTCCCAATGCTCATTGTCACACACACATCTGGGTGTGGTGAAATTTGTCCTCTGCATTTAACCCATCCCCATGTGATTTGAATCCATCCCCTGGGGGAGAGGGGAGCAGTGAGCAGCAGCGGTGGGTACCGCCGCGCTCGGGAATCATTTGGTGATCTAACCCCCCAATTCCAAGCCTTAATGCTGCGTGCCAAGCAGGGAGGCAATGGGTCCCATTTTTATAGTCTTTGGTACGACCTGGCCGGCCAGGGTTTGAACCCACAACCTTCCAGTCTCAGGGCGGACACTCTAGCACTAGGCCACTGAGCCGGCCAACATATTTTGCTCTATGAACTTCCATTGTGCACATATTAGTTGTTCAAATGTGCTCAGACTGGATGTGATATTTTACAAGGAAGACTACAGCACTACAGTTGAACCCCGGCCGAATCTCTAGGCTATTTTGTTCAAGAAGATTTGTACCAACCGGAAAAGAATGGAGGACTGAGCCTTCTTATCTTGAAATTAAAAGAGTGTATTTGTTTTTTTGTATCAATTCCCCCCTTCCCAGATATACAGTAGATCACCTCAAAGTGCGAGCAATTGCAAAAAGGCCTCAAGAGTTGACACTGCGTAAGTCACCGTTGGTATCCGACACACGGATGCATATTTGGAAGAAAAAAAAAAAAAAGTTCTTTTGCATCTTGAAGAAGAAACAGCTTTATTCCTCCACTGATCGCTCCAAAGCCTCTATTAGTCAGCGTGGCAGCAGGGCCGGCGGATAAAAGGGTTTGGATCGGCCCATCGCGCAGTGTCGTCCAAAGGTGAAACGTGCAGAAGCATCCATTGATTACTCCTGGATGTAAATGATGATGATGCACAGAGATCCCACAAGTCCCAGTGCCTGAATGCCAAGGAACCACAGCAGTAGCCAGAAGATGACAATCAGCACCGGTTCGACTATTTTGTCCCCAAAGTACATCCGGCTGAACCCCATCTCTCGCAGACACTTATTGAACATCCCAAACAGCGTCCCCATGCGCACACACTCATCCAGCGTGGGCTCCCTGGTGCTGGGATCGTCCTCCAGCAGCCAACTCATGCCGGGATGACGCAGCGGTAGTGCTCGGCTCATACTCCCGTCAAGCTGCAAACAAATTCAAATGAGCAAGGACAAGACAAATTCAAATGAGCAAGACACAAGACACAAGACACAAGACAAGACACAAGACACAAGACACAAGACACAAGACACAAGACACAAGACACAAGACACAAGACACAAGACACAAGACACAAGACAAGAGCCAAGACAAGAGCCAAGACAAGAGCCAAGACAAGAGCCAAGACAAGAGCCAAGACAAGAGCCAAGACAAGAGCCAAGACAAGAGCCAAGACAAGGGCTTGTTTGAAACAATCTATGCTGCATCAGTGGCAACACAAAGAGGGCAGCCATGCCAAAAGAATTATTTCTACAAAAAATGCAGCCATTGTTAACGTTCTCTCTCCATTTGAAATGAATTCTCGATCCCAGTTTAGAGTGGAGTTGACAGTTAAAGTGAATACATTTCAACCGGAATAAATGTAAAGCACTATGAGGCGGGCGGGCGAGCGAGCGAGCGAGCGAGCGAATAAACAGCCAAGGCTAGCTTGTTAGCAAACTGGCTTTACCCGGTTCGGCTGCGGCTGTGCTGCCGTCTGTCTTGCGTCGAGCGAGGACTCGGTCAAGTCACGTCGATGATGCCAATCATGGGTGCACAATGCCACTGGGGACGTTGGCTGTGCCATGGATCAAAAACACGATTAGTCCCCTGCTGCACTTTTGGAACCTGCTAGGCGCATGTTGTGCTGCGCTCCAACTTCCGATGCATTCAAATGACGCTAAAAATGTCGGGATTCGCACTTGTCAATACGAATTCGAATCAAGCCTCTTCTCTTCTTGTAATCGGATCTCCAACTCAGCAAGGTTGACGGATGTTACAAGCCAGATATCGAATCGAGGCTATGTGCGAATATGACCGCAGTCATATGTTTTGTTGCACAGTCATAAGGCCGAGACGAGCAGGGAGCACGCAACTCTGGCGTTAAAGTGAGCGCTAAAGAGCTCGAGATTCCTACTATCAATTGAACTCACCGTCACGGCGCGCACTGCGCACTGTAAAACAACAACAACAACAAACAAACAAACACGTTTTGTTCAACGTGACGGAGCAATTTTCAGTATATGTTCATAACTTAATCTCCTTAGCTAGATACTCGACGATAGATGATGTACGTTTACTGAAAATACTTTAAAATACACGTGGAATTTGTTACATCTTTGTCCTTAGCACTCCCCCCAAAAGATGCCACATTGTTTACGAAGCCGAAAGCGCTCCATTGATAGATTTGACTAATTGCCTCGGTCTCGTCATCAATTGTTGTTGTGGCTCTAGTGTTTATTATTTGTGGTCCTTCAGGCTTTAAACTAGCCTTGCCACCCTAGCAGTGACGTGCGCTGAGGGTTGGGGTTGGTGAGGGAGGCACTGACACAGTCAGATTTACAAACGTACTGTATGACACTAAGGCACTGACTCACAAGACAGATTTACATGGATACATGGTTGTTATCCCATTCTGCACTGCACATTTAAACACACCACTGCAGTATTCTTACCTTTACTTGTAAATGAAGTCCATCCTTCTGGACGAAGATCTCGATGACAGGGAAAGCAATAAAGTCGATTTTTGGCAGCACAACCACAAAGCCAGTCTTTTTTAGAGTACCAATCCTTCTGAAACGAACGTGTTGTAGTCCGGCCCGTAGTTTGAATTAATCCTCGCAAATCTTCCCTTACTTATGCTTTGACTGAAAGTCACGTTTTGAATCATTTCTTATTTTCGAGATGATATCCTCCATTGCCAGGGAAAACAAAGCCAAATAGCAACGCATTAGCACCGAATGTTGTTGGTTGTTTTTCTTCTTCTTCATTTACTCTCGCATTTACCCGTGTCGTGAACTATTAGCCGGAGGCTCACTATCGCCCCATCTTCGCGGCAAAGGTACTGGCTGCCTCAAGGCTCGTATTTTCACCCGCTCGCTGACTGCAAGCAAGCACGCGCCGTTTGCACAGTGTGTGAGGGGTGCACACTTTCACACGCACGCCCTGAGCGGCACAACCTGTCACTGCCCCAGCCTCCATGATTCGCGTCTCCCGTTGTTATTTGAACAAGAAATACAGCTATCTTGACTATGAAAATGATCCAAATGTATAGGAAACACACCAAAATTGCATTAAAAGCATAGACCACAGGAGAGATATTATATTATGTTTTATTATATGATTCGTTTTTTAACAACTTATGGTGACAGCTGAGGAAACCATGTTGAGCCCTTTACTGCCCCTGGTGGCAAGGTGAGGCACTGCCTCACCTGCCTCCTATGAGTGCACGTCCCTGCACCCTAGGATTACAGAAGTGTAATCCCAGCTAATCTGGGATTCAGTTTCACTCCAAAGTGTAGATGGCAAACTCAGACTGGACAGGAAAGACAATATGGAGATACAAAGGGCCTGTGGAAGGACAATATTTCTCGAATGAAAGATGTATTTGCTGCTTTTCCTTCACGTCCTGCTATATCATTTGTCGGCGCTCGACTCCTGCCCACTTTTATGTGCCTGCGTTTATGGGACCAGAGAAAAACCAGACCTCAGGTTGAGTGGCACTTTTTTTGCTCCTTAGCTATATCTAGCCTTTTGTGGGTGTGCCTCGTGAAGAAAAATGGTTCACACGATGGTTGGCCGGGACCCGAGCTTTAAAAAGGAACAGAGATGGAGGTTGCTAATATTTAGCAGGAGGCTATGTATTACGCAAAGAAGGACGCCAGGCCAGGGCAGGCCAGGGCAGGCCAGGGCAGGCCAGGGCAGGCCAGGCCAGGCCAGGGCAGGCCAGGCCAGGCCAGGCCAGGCCAGGCCAGGCCAGGCCTGGTCTGGGCCTGGCACGGCTTGCTACGCCGCGGCACGCCACGCCGCGGCACGCCACGCCACGCCGCGCCTGCTTACATCCCAATGTAACGGGTCTGTTTTTGTACATCAGGTCGGTGCAATGCAGCGACTCTGGAATCTCAACCGTACCTCTGGATATCCCCGCTGACACGGTGAAACTTCGTCTGGAAAAGACCCTGATTAGCAGGGTGCCCAGAGCGGCTTTCTTCAACCTGTCAGAGCTGCTTTTCTTGTGGCTCACCTACAACTCCATCACCAGCATCCACCCCAGCAGCTTTGTGAACCTGAGAGCCCTGAGAGAGCTGCGTCTGGATGGCAATCTCCTCAGCGCCTTCCCTTGGGAGGGCCTGAGGGACATGCCTGGCCTTCAGACTCTGGGTCTTCACAATAACCGAATAGCCAGCCTTCCGTCTCACGCTGCCGTCTTTCTTCCCAATATCACCTACCTGGACCTATCCGGTAACAGGTGCGAGCAGACGCCGCCGCTCCCTCGGCTAACTGCTTCTTCTTAGCTCCATCCACTTTGCTCCTCTTTGCAGGCTGACGACGTTGTCGGCCCAAATGTTGGACCTTTGGTTCCCGCTTCTGGGCCAACGCGAGAAATCGGTGCCGAGACGGATTTTGGGTAGAAAGAGAATCTTACCGTGGGGTTTTGTTTCAACTTAGCCGTCAGCTAATCATAGTCCATTTTGCTGGCTGCTCACCCCAGGTCTCCATGACAATCCGTGGTTGTGCGACTGCCAGATCTCCCTGATGGCGTCATTGTCAATGTCCCCGGGGAGCCCCGTGGTTCTCATGGACCAGCTGCTCACGTGCAGCGCATCTCCGGGCGCTCCGTCCGGGATCCCGCTGTCCAAAGCCCAGCTGCCCCGCTGTAGCAGACCCTCCGTCCGGCCCGCAGCCGCTCGAGTGGTATCGCTGCTGGGAAGTCACGTCATTCTCCGCTGCGACGCTACCGGCTACCCCACGCCGACTTTGACGTGGCTCAAAACTTCCAACTATGCTGGTAAGGCTTCCAAACGGTCTCGCCCAAGCCGCCAGTCTAAAGCCGTGCCGTTCCCCTCTCAGGTTGCTGTCGACGGGACGTCGCGGATGACATCCGAGCAATCCCCAGCAGTTTGAAAAGTTGTAAGACGTATTTGCCCGTCCACTTTCATTTGTACAACCCGGCCAAAGCCGCGTACGTGGCTATTGTCACAAGCGCAACTGCATTCCCTTCCTACCACGTTGCTCCAATTTCCATCCCTTTGCTCAAAAAAAGCAGCCCATTCTGAGTCGGCCGGCTTTGCCGTTCTAGCCATGCAGGGATCCCCTGGAGTCGGCGTGCGCTGGTCCATCATCAGCTTGGACGACTTGGCGCTCAAGGATGCCGGCGAGTATCGCTGCCGAGCTCGCAACGTGGCGGGAATCTCGGAAGCTCCGGTTGAGCTGAAGGTGGTGGGAGCCGCGCGACTCTCCCGACTCCCGAGGAAGAAGTCCCGGAAGACTCCGCCCGAGCCCAAGTGGTCATCCAACGGCAGAAAGTTCAAACCGAATCAAAGTGCGTCTCTCCGGCCCAGGCTGAAAGACAAGCCGTTCCCCCGAGCAGCCACTCAAAAGAACCACACGCAGACATTTGCCGTCATTGTGTCCCAATCGGTTCCCGTTTACCACAAAAGGCGCCAAGCAATCTTCAGGAAAATTAGCCCAAAAAAACCCCGCGTCTATCGGACCTGACAATTCGACAGTCACTATGTCAAAGCCAAAAGTGTGACAATTGCTCGCCACGGGGACTTTCAGTCTAGTAGGAAACGCAATGTATGTCTTGACACGTGAAGACCTTGACAACAAAGCAGACTTTGAATTTGAAATCAGCTGGCATCCGCCCGAGCCCTAAGTGAGAAGGGGTGTGCGCACACAGGATGGACAGACACTCTTTGTGCCAAAACAAATAGTCGGGTGTCAGGGTGTCCAGCCTTCAAACAAGCAGAAGCAGGGGAATGGTGTCCAAATCTGCCGCTGGCTTCTGCGCTTCCACCCCGAATCACGGTCCAAGCACCATCAGTCAGCACGTTGTAACTTGTAAATGTCACTTTGGATTTGCCACCAATTTTGGCCAGGGACTGCAGATTGATCGGTGCTGAGACTTTTATGAGCATCTGTGGAAAAGACGACCAAATAATATTGCAGTAGGTGAGTCGGTCGCCGCAGCACGGCACAGCGCTGTCAGCACTCTCTTTTGGAATGTCTTCCTTCTGTTGATGATTGATTATGTGAAGCATGTCACAAGCGCAATAAAAGAGCAATAGAGTTCCGTTTGAAGGAGTCGACATTTGTTCTCCACACATGGATTTCAGCTTTGGCAGATTTACCAGAGGAGGCGTTTCTTAGCGAGCGCCACGACCAGAGTGTCTTGGCAGGCACGGAACGGCGCGGCACGGCACGCTGGGATTCTTTCCCTTCCCTCACTTGCCTCTCGCCAGCCACTCCTTAGAGGCCAGCCCCACATCTACAACTTGAACATTTGAGAGCGGGATGCCGAGCGGCGCCATGGATTTGGAGCTGGAGAAGCGGCGTTACTGTATCCGTGGCAAGCACGTGGTCATTATTTGTACCACGGTAGCCGTCTGCTCTTTGGCGCTGGGGCTCGGGGTGGGCCTCTCTCGCTCCGACACCACCGGCGCGCAGTCTACTCCGGCCCCTACGGCGGAGGCCACGTCGTCGTCGCCGCCGCCGCAACCCAGCGGGGGGCCCTGCCTGCCTTCCGCCGACAGCAGCGGCGATTGGAAGAATTTCCGTCTGCCCGACTTTGTCAAACCGCTCCATTACGACCTGCTGCTGGAACCGGACCTGCTCCACGATACTTACACGGGCACGGTGGATATCCGAGTGCAAGTGGACAGGCCCACCCGCCACCTGTGGCTCCACATCAGAGAGACCTTTGTCAGAGAGCAGCCCAGGCTGAAGCTGCTGGATGGCCAGGGAGGACACGAGGATGTGCCCGTGAAGCGTTGCTTCCAATATAAGCCGCAGGAGTACGTGGTGGTGGAGGCCAGCCGGGAGCTGCCCGTCACCGGCCCGGGGGAAGTCTACGTGCTCACTTTGGATTTCCAAGGCTGGCTCAACGGCTCTCTGGTGGGATTTTACAGAGTCCTGTACACAGATGAGGCAGGAGTCAGCAGGTACGTTTCGAAGCATCGTGGCAGGCACAAAGTCTTGGAAATGGCGGAAAAATGCGTAAGCTGTCTTGACCCTTTGCCTGCATGTGTTCTGTTAGACGGCTTGACCCTGTGCCTGCATGTATTCCATTAGAAAGATTGCCGCCACCCATCACGAGCCAAGGGACGCCCGCAAACGGTTTCCCTGCTCCAAGTGCATAAGCCGGCTTGACCGTTTGCCTGCCTGTATTCCATTAGAAAGATTGCCGCCACCGATCACGAGCCAACGGACGCCCGCAAATCGTTTCCCTGCTTTGACGAACCCAACAAAAAGGCCACCTATAAAATCTCCATCATTCACGACGCAACGTACGGCGCTCTGTCCAACATGCCGCTGGAGGTAGGCGCTCAAGTTCGACGGACAAAATGTGCCAACTATTTCTTTTGCGCGTTCCCAAAAAGCATCAAGCGTGTGCCATCAGCGAGCACGTGAAGCAATGCGCACGCGCAGGTTCTGTGTTGGCCAGTTGGCAGCGGGTGATCGTTCGCTTTCCGCTGGAGCCAGACGGCCAAGCAAGTAGTACATTTGAAAGAGGCCTGATTCCAACGTTCATCCCCTTTCATGCCTTCTTCCCTCCGGAATGAATTTTGCCGCTTACGATGATCCATTTCTGCTCAGAGCGCCCCTGAACCTCTGCCGGGCAATAGAATGAGGAGCTCGTTCCAGAAGTCCGTTCCAATGAGCACCTATTTAGTATGTTTTGCCGTGCACCAATTCGCTCATGTGGAAAGAAAATCTGCCCGAGGAATTCCAGTGAGTTCATTGACCGTTGTGGCGTTACACTTGACGGATTGGACTCCCTCCGGAATGCGTTTTCTTTGCCTTCCTAGTTGAGAATCTACACGCAGCCCAGTCAAGTGTCCACTGCAAGGTACGCAGCGGACACCACCAAAATCATTTTTGATTACTTTGAGGACTACTTCAATATGACCTACTCCCTCCCCAAATTGGGTAACATTTGTCGTGCGCGCGCCTGCCGTGCCGTGCCGTGCCGTGCCGTGCCGTGCAGTACGGATGTGGGAATGTGCGCTTGTGTTTTGTAGACAAGATAGCCATCCCTGACTTTGGCACCGGGGCAATGGAGAACTGGGGCCTCATCACCTACAGGGAGACCAACTTGCTGTACGATGCCAACCAATCGTCCTCCTACAATAAGCAGAGAGTTGCCAGCGTGATTGCCCACGAGCTGGTTCATCAGGTAAGCGAGCCGTGCTTGGTCTCAAACCGAGACCAAAGACACTCTGCTCTATTTGAGGCCTCCATTGACCAGAGTTCTCCACAAATGATTGGCATCTTTTGCTATTGTTGTGACTCCTCTTATCATCAAGGATTTGTTTGAGACGATGACAGACTCTATTCTTATCTTAGCTTTGAATATTGCTTGCTCAGATAAGCAGATAACTAGTCACGCTCCACGGTCCGTAAAAATTTATGGACTGAGCAGTCAGTTAAGAGAAGGACAAGGCCAATGTTTGTCCCCCCAGGGCTAAGGACGGGCAAATTTGTGCTTGTCAGGGTTGTGGACTCGGTCGGATTTTTGCACCGAGTCCGAGTCCGGCCTCTTGGCCATGAGTCCGAGTCCGAGCACTGCTTGTTTGCTTGCTTGCTTGCTTGTTTGCTTGCTTGCTTCCTTGCTAACGTCGAATAAAGAACATGAGTTTGGAGAAATGTCTGATTGCAGTGGTTTGGAAATATTGTGACGATGGATTGGTGGGATGATCTGTGGCTCAACGAAGGCTTTGCCAGTTTTTTCGAGTACATCGGCGTGGAGGAAGCAGAGCCTAGCTGGGGCATGGTAACCGGGCAGCCAAACCCAAAATGAAAAAGGCCACTTTTAAGAGCTCAATGCACTGAGTGCTGTCTCCTACACAGCGGGACATTATGATCATCAGCGACGTGCTTCCCGTCATGGTGAACGACGCCCTCCTGTCCTCCCACCCGATTATTGTCGAGGTGGCGTCCCCCGCGGAAATCACCTCTGTCTTTGACGCCATCTCATACAGCAAGGTCCGAGCAAGGAAAAGCGTTGCATCACCTTGAAGATGGCGCCATCCGCCGCTTTTCTTTCTTTCTTTCTTTTCCTTAGGGAGCATCGATTCTCCGCATGCTGGAGGACTGGATGGGGAAAGAGAAGTTCAGGGCTGGCTGTCAGGTTAGGCCCGGACCTTTGTCAAATTCAATGTTGAATCTGACCGAAGCTTTGTGTGTCTTTGCAGAAATATTTAAAAGATTACTACTTCAAGAATGCAAAAACCAGCAACTTTTGGGCATCTTTGGCAGATGTGCGTCGAGTCCCTCCGTCTCGGTCGCTCGAACCCCATCCATCCATCCATCCATCCATCCATCCATCCCACGGTTAAGCAAAGGACATTTTGCTCCGGATAGGTGAGCGGCTTGCCGGTCGGAGAGGTCATGGACACGTGGACCAAGCAGATGGGTTATCCGGTGCTGGACCTGACACAGGTGGCAGAGGTGGCCAAATTGAGCCAAAAACGTTTCCTCCTGGACCCTAACGCCGACGCTAGCCAACCGCCTTCGCCCCTCGGGTAAGAAAAACACACACAACAATGGTCAACTTGGGTCAGGGAGAGAAAGAGGATGTCCAATCACAACAATGTCAAACATGCTCATTCCCAGAGCCTGGACGTCAAGTCTCTTGTTCTGAATGGGGAAGATGGAGACTAGACTTTGACTAGAGGCAATAGGTAGTATCTCATTTGTGGCTATTTTCCCCCCACAGATACAAATGGACGATACCCATCAAGTGGCACTCTGTGAAGAGCAATAAGAACGTGACGGCCATGTTCTACAGGAGTAGCGCAGGTAGCTTGCTGTCTTTCCCTCATTCCTCATCATTCCTACAGTTTGGGAAGCAACGTTTCAATTCACCCAAAGGTTTGTTTCGGCTGATGTTTTCCAGAACTCGTTCTAAAGGACTACTCGCCTTCAGTCGACGGCCTGTTGAAGATCAACAACCATCATATGGGATTCTACCGAGTCAACCACGAAGATCGGATGTGGAACGAGATTAGCCGTCAACTCCAAACCAACCACTTGGTACACTGGGACTCCGCTCGGACCGTTTGTGACCACTTGTGGCTTTTGTGCCAACTTTTCTTGGTTCTCAAACAGGAGTTTGACGCAGCTGATCGCACAAGCTACATTGACGATGTGTTTGCGCTAGCAAGGTCAAGTAGGAGACAAAACAATACGCCAGCGACACCTTGACGATACGTATTTCAAGGGCATACAGAGTCGAATGTTGATTTGAACTGATTGTTCAGGGCAGACTTGATGGATTATGGCCACGCCTTCAATCTCACCATGTATCTCCCAAATGAGAGGGACTACATCGTATGGCAACGGGTGGCCGCCTCCATTGCCTACGTTCGGGACATGCTGGCAGACAATCCTGCTCTCTATCCAAAGTTTCAGGTAGGTCCTTTTGATCTCATTTGGCCGAGAAGAGCAAAAGCTTGATTGACGTGGCAAGTAATAATGATAATAATAATTCATTCCATTTGGATAGCGCTTTTCAAAAACCCAAAGACGCTTAAAGTGGGGTGGGAGCCTTTGTAATAGTAATTGCAATCAACAACAAATGGGAAGACCCGAAAGTCATCGGTGACAATAACGCCACGCGTGGCTTTTCACCAACGTACGGGCAGCATGGACAAATCAAACGTTACATACTGTAGAGCGGCTCTCGCACGTTTACTGTTCCCATCCTGACTGACGCTCATGTTTGTCCCCGCAGAAACTGTTCCGTCATCATGTCAAAAACATCTCATCTCGTCTTGGATGGAAAGATGAGGGAACACAGGCAGAGAGGTTTGGCAAGCTCAGTGTTTTTGTGTTTGTTTGCTTTTGATGCACCGAGTCATTGATGTCGGCTTGCTATTTGTCTCAGGTTACTGCGGGAGACTGTGCTCGGCATTGCTTGTCAAATGGGAGATCAGGAGACGCTCAACAACGCATCCGACATTTTTGACCGATGGATCGATGGAAGTCTCAGGTTTGTCATTCTTTTCATTTCCAACGTGTTGACATGCTGCGGTCGCGACATTGTGACCCCCCGTATCGATCTGTTCAGTTTGTCGCGACTAAAAAGGGGATTTGATTTTCCAGCAACGTCGCCGTGAACCTGAGGTTGCTCGTCTATCGTTACGGCATGAAGAATTCTGGCAACGAAGCAAAGTGGAACATCATGTTTGAGCGCTATCAAAACACCTCCTTGGCTCAGGAGAAGGACAAGTTGCTGTATGGGCTGGCGTCGGTTCAGGACATAACGCTTCTTTGGAGGTAAGAGAAATAGTATCGTCCACAACAAATGCAAGGCAATGCGAGGCAATGCGAGGCAATGCAATGCAAGCCAAAGCAAAGCCAAAGCAAAGCCAAAGCAAAGCCAAAGCAAAGCCAAAGCAAAGCCAAAGCAAAGAACAGCCATTCTTTTCAACAAACAGGCTCCTGGAAGCCTCCAAAGACCAGAATGTGGTGAGGAGCCAGGATCTGTTTACTCTGGTGACATACGTGTCCTACAACCCAGTGGGTCAGAGCATGGCCTGGGACTGGGCCACCCTCAACTGGCAATACCTTGTTAACAGGTCAGTATCGGCACGTAGCATCAAAAGCCCAAGCCAACTTATTGTTTAGATTTGCGACGACACAATCTTACATTTTAGCGGCACCATTTTTTATTGGCTGTGTACAATGCCAACGGCCTTCTATTTATCTCTCCATGACCTCAACATTTGGCAGCAAAATAACGTCCTTCATCCGCCGAGCGGGATGCAGTAAACCTTGGCTAGATAAGAAAAAGTGTTAAACAGTAACAGTTCACACCACCAATGCACATTGCTCATAAAGATTAAAAGTGGACAAGTCAGTGTTGACAAGTGATAAAAGACTCACCAGAATGGTTTCATTGTTCCAGAAAAAGCCATACTAGATGCTCATTTGCATTTGTGCTCCTTTTCCTCTGAATATGCTGTTGTACACAAGAAGCCAAGGATCAGGTGATCAGGTGACATTTCATTGCACAGCGCACAATAGCCCACAAACGTATGGAGCAGCTTGAAGGGAAGGGAAGGGAAGGGAAGGGAAGGGAAGGGAAGGGAAGGGAAGGGAAGGGAAGGGAAGGGAAGGGAAGGGAAGGGAAGGGAAGGGAAGGGAAGGGAAGGGAAGGGAAGGGAAGGGAAGGGAAGGGAAGGGAAGGGAAGGGAAGGGAAGGGAAGGGAAGGGAAGGGAAGGGAAGGGAAGGGAAGGGAAGGGAAGGGAAGGGAAGGGAAGGGAAGGGAAGGGAAGGGAAGGGAAGGGAAGGGAAGGGAAGGGAAGGGAAGGGAAGGGAAGGGAAGGGAAGGGAAGGGAAGGGAAGGGAAGGGAAGGGAAGGGAAGGGAAGGGAAGGGAAGGGAAGGGAAGGGAAGGGAAGGGAAGGGAAGGGAAGGGAAGGGAAGGGAAGGGAAGGGAAGGGAAGGGAAGGGAAGGGAAGGGAAGGGAAGGGAAGGGAAGGGAAGGGAAGGGAAGGGAAGGGAAGGGAAGGGAAGGGAAGGGAAGGGAAGGGAAGGGAAGGGAAGGGAAGGGAAGGGAAGGGAAGGGAAGGGAAGGGAAGGGAAGGGAAGGGAAGGGAAGGGAAGGGAAGGGAAGGGAAGGGAAGGGAAGGGAAGGGAAGGGAAGGGAAGGTGGCTAGGAGAACAAAGACACAGGCAGGCATCAGGCAGGGTTGGAATGCAGCAGGTATGTAACAAGCGGGAGCAGGTGATGGCACGGGCCGAGGGAGGCCAAGTTGGCCGCCTGCAGCACGGCCGCGGGACACTCGTTACGCTTGTTATCAAACCGCTCTTGTGAGCACGTGACCTGTATTCTGGTGATGAGCCATTTTCTTCTCCAGATACACCATCAACGATAGGAACCTCGGCCGCCTTTTGAATCGCATCTCCGCCGATTACAACACAGAGCTACAACTGTGGAAGGTTAGGAATGTTTGCAACAGCAACAAATGCAGCTACATTGCTTTGGACTAGAAGGCTTTGACTTTTTTTCCCCTCAAACAAATCAAACGTCAAATTTGCTCCATGAGCCAGTTCATGGAACAGAAGCAGGGACAGACTGTGAGTGTGTGTGTGCCTGTGGTCGCTCTTGCAGATGGAGCATTTCTTCCGTCTGAATCCCAACGCTGGTGCTGGGGAGATGCCGAGGCAGCAGGCGCTGGAAACGGTCAAAAACAACATCCGGTGGATCCAGACCAATGAGGAGGAGATTACAGCGTGGCTCTATAGCAATGTTGACTAACTCAGTGACACATTTCAGAGAAGTCAACATCTTTTGAAAATTCAATGAAAAAATCCAGATGATTTCAGACCATCATTTATGCAGCATGATTTTGAATTCACAGGTTCTTTGTCTGTATTTATGTCCAGAGAGTGATGAAAATGACAAATGACATGGGTCCATGTTTCTCTGGAGTGCAAGTGCCATCCAAAATAATCATGACATTGTCACACTTGCTTGCCTGGTCTGGTTTGGTCTGTCCAAAGTTTACACCCGCTCTCTAATTTCAACAGTAGTAATCACCGATAGTGACTCATCCTGTGCCACTGATACATTTCACTAGTCATGCCCTAAACTGGATTTCGGCTCTACCACGTTGTGAAGCGGTCCTGAAGCAGCCATCTCACTGAGCCAGATGTTGTTGAGAACTTGTCATAGGAACCTGAGTATTGATGGTGATTCTTTGTCTGGTTTGACAGCGGATCATGCCAACGATGGCTCTTCGGAACCTGCGTGGAGGGAGGGAGGGAGGGAGGGAGGGAGGGAGGGAGGGAGGGAGGAAGGAAGGAAGGAAGGAAGGAAGGAAGGAAGGAAGGAAGGAAGGAAGGAAGGAAGGAAGGAAGGAAGGAAGGAAGGAAGGAAGGACGGAAGGAAGGAAGCTCAAGTTAACTAACCCCCATTGGTGGAAAAAAGGCACATCATGGAGGGAAAACTTACTTTTTGTTAGCAATGACATAAATGCAGGGATTGTAAAAGGTGGAGGACTTGGCAAAGAGAGGCGCGATGATCGCCATGGGTGCGGGAATTGTTCTGGGCTCACCAAAAGATGCCCAAAGACACACCACGGAGTACGGAGACCAGGCCACAAGGAACATTACGATCATCACGATAGACATCTGCAACGTGACACAAATGACGCGCATGTGATGAAAACTTTTTCGGATTACACACAGCAAGAAGAGCAATCGTCTTTCAACCTTTGTGACATCCATCTGATCCGACCAATCGACATTCATATTGTCTAGGCGGTCGCTCGCTTTGTATCTGCTGACTGTGGCAGACACGTTGTAATAGCAGTACAACATGACGGACAGCGGGAGCACAAAGTTGACAGCAATCACCGTCATGGTGTAAGAAACGAAGGATCTGTGGAGCAAAAACACAAAGTGGTTGTACGGCTGGGAGGAAATAATCATGCAAACAACTCACGCGTCATTGTGCCGCCAATTAATGGTGCATGTAGCTCCAGTTGGATCTGGGGCATAGCCAGCCCAGCCCACGATAGGCATGATGGACCAGAACAAAGCATTAAGCCACGCCGCCAGGATAAGGAGATTGTACGAACGCACTGTCATTTTCTGCCCTGAAGACACAAAGGCGAGATGATTGCTTGCTTGTGATTGATCGATCGATTGCGTCTACTTCTCGGCCGGCGACGCATAGTCTGTGGGCTTTCGCAAAAAGTACTCGCTCACACTGAAAATGTAGCGGTTGGTACCTATGTCCGGCCTGCAAATTGTGAGGTATCGGTCGATGGCCACCACAGTCAACAGGCCGATGCTAGCCATGCCAAAGAAAATGTTGAGAGCTGCATAAATCTGAAAACAAACACAATTGGATCAGGCAGGCTATGACCTCCATGCTTGTTTTTGTACGAGGATAAACTGGAATTGTAGGCGACATTGGCTTTTTTCAGACAAACAGACGCGGACAATTATTGAGAGGCACTGCCTTACAGTATAATGAAGCGGCTTGCCCCAGCTAGATGGATGAGTATTAGGTGCCCGAACGGAACAAAGAGAGAGGAAAAGAAAAACAAAAATCTCATGCGACTCAAGATAATGAAATGATGACTGGTACAGTAATACAATAATCACGGATAACTTTTTCGATATTACTCGCTTGGTTTTGAGAAATGAGTTAACGGTTAAGCGGACACAGTTGTTTTTGTCTTTTTTAACAGACAGAAGGAGTCACAGAAGTCACGTCAGCATCTACAATATGTATGTACGTGTGTGTGTGTGTGTGCCACCCACCTGACAACCAGTGTAGCCAAATTTCCAGCTTCCATGGATATCAGAGGCAGCCGACATGGGGTACCCAATGCCTGCTACTCCAATGTCAGTAAATGCCAGGTTGATGATAATAAAGTTGGTAGCAGTGCGGAGCTCTTTAAACTTCACAAACATTAGAAGGACGACAATGTTGCTCAACAGACTGATGATGCCTGGAAAGAGGAACGATGAAAAGATACATTGCATTTCATTGCCTTCGCTGACATTGAAGCCTATATTCAGTTCACTCTACTATTATGATATCGCTATGATTTGCCTTAGTGTTGCATGACGTAAAGCAGAAAACACAAGTTTGGGAAAAAAAAAAAATGACTGAAGATCATCATTTCATCAATCCCACAAAACATGAACAAGAGTATGAAGAATATACATGCCAAAAGTCCTAAAGTCCATACTAAAGTGTTTGTACCTGCAGTTATGAGATATGCGGCCACTATATTGTGCTCCAGCTGGGAAAAAGAACTTTTTCCTCCATAAGGTGTGTCATTTGAGGCATTGAGCCCAGAGTCAATTCCCATTCCAGGAAATGTCACTCACAAAGTAAGGTAAGAACAGAAAAAAAGAAAATACACTTATGAAGAGGTCTCCAAATTCCAGAAGGTTGCTCAAATCTGCTAGTTGTATTGTCATGAGGGGAGGTGCGTGTACAAGGATGAGGATTAGTACATGCCACGGTTCCCTAGTTGCCAAGTAACGCTCGGCAATTTGTTCCAATCACGGGCGGCAGGGTTCCGCTTGAGACGATTACGGCTCACGTGGAATTTTCTTGCAAATCAGGCCTTAGTCACAAAGCTTGACACAAATGCCCAAAACGTGTTCAAGGTACACAGCACAAAATAACAATGGTACAGATGCGGAAAAGGAAAACAAATGCATATATACTGGCCTTCTTTTGGTGTAAAGGTCTTCTTTCCTGACATCTGGATTTCCCCCCCCCCCCCCCCTCATTTTCGTGTTTTGCCTGATTTGATCGTATTAAATGCCGGTTGCTGCTTTCACACTTTTGTTTATTATGTGTCAGCGTGTTGAATTTGAACTGCTGTAACTCAACTGTAAGAAGAAAAAAATTGTTTACTTTAGATATGATTTGAAAATGGTAAAGATTGGTTCTGTCTGTTTGTGTAGAGCTATTGCCATTTAATAATATACTGAACGTTTTCTAGCCAATTCGATGCTTTCCCAAGTACACAGTAAGACACCTACATCTCTGACAACAAAACAAGTGGCGTGAAAATCAGTTGTTTTCAAGTTATTTTAAAGTGCGCGCTCTATAGAATGCAGGAGGGGGGGGGGGCTGGACTAACTCTGCCCCAAGATGGCCGCTCCGTAGCCACGTTGCTACAGCGCGCACAAGCCATTGAGTGTCTTGTGCTCTTCAGCTATGCTATGGTTTCCGTTGGCTTCCATCGTCCCCCCAGACAGTAGGCGTCACTGAAGAACAATCGGGAGTTCCGGTGCGGCAAAGAAGGGAAGTGACATCAGCAGTGAGAGCCAAACCGCAGCCAACAAGCTCGCTCCATTGCAAACCAAAGGACGCGTCCGTCATCACAGCAAACAAGGAAACATGTCTGGGCTTCTGCGAACCATCTCTTGCCGTGCTGCACCCGCACTGCGTGGACACAGTGTTTGTCTCAGGGCAAATATCAACACTCGACCTGCCAAGGAAAAGATAGGCGCTGTGGTAAGTTCACGATTCGCCTGACATTGCGTCCGCGTTAGCTTGCAGCCGTACGCCGTAGGCTGTCCTTGACGGACGGACGAGGTCACAAGTGGCGTTTGATGAACGCAGTCTGCTGCTTTCAAGTATCATTAGTGACACTCACTTTGGTTTGGGCGTCCAGGAAACTATGGTTGGATTGGCTTTGTTCTCCGTGGCCATCCTGGGGCCATCTGGATGGATCCTGGCTCACCTGGAAGACTACAAGAAATAATGGACAGTTTGCCTGCCTGCCTGCCTGCCTGCCTGCCTGCCTGCCTGACGTTCCAAGTCAATATGATCTAGATGGAGTCTTCGCCAACAGCCATTTTCAATCTGTTGTTGCAACAATTTGACACCTCCAGGCCCAAGTTATGGACAGGAAAAGGTTCCAGGACGATCGTCATTATCCATCTAGTTCTGTGCATCTTGTATTGTATGGACAACAATAAATTGGACAAATGAATCTTTTGCTTGCTTGAATCATTTCACATGGGTTGAGAAAAAACATTGGCTTGTGGAAAGGCACTAGAGATGGGGGCTAGCAGACAGATGTCACTCAGCGCAGCAGTCTCTTTCCCCAAATGCTGCATTTCTGCCGCGTCTCTGAGCTTCGCCATGATTGTTGACATCTGCGCCAGACGACGTGCCTCTGAGCAAAGTGTTGAAGCGCAGGGGGCGGCCGCCGCATCACAAGGAGTCGGTACAGTGAGTGTGGTTGAGGTCGCATTTAAAAAGTCTACCGGACCACAATGCAACAGAAGAGTTGTGCGCAACTATGACTCGCTGGCTAGCTAGCATCATGTGCATAATGTCTGAAGGTGGACCCAAGGAAAACCACTCCCCAATTGACTCATGCCATCTAGCGGCCAACAGGGAACACTACGTGGTGGAAATTTCAAGATGACGCTGTTTACATGTCGAAATCATTTATTTAGGTGGTCGTTTTTCACCAGTGCTTCTGGAACATATTTCCTGCGAAAAACGAGGGATGATCAGTGTACAGCTAAAGCTCGATTGTATGCGGAATTTGGGAATCCTCCAATCACCGGTGCTAAAGTTGACGTGCTAGTCAGTTGGCTTTGTACGGTCTTTATCGTGCATTGAAAATATGATATAGTCCATAAATCGCGTAGAACGGAGCTTCAGCTGTATAAACACATACGTACATACATATGGAATGACATTTGTGATGAGATGAAGGGTCCCTTCATATGCAAATGTCCTTCCTCCCCCCCAAAAGTCCATATTCTGATGTAGAGGAAAAACAGACAGCCTTTACACCCATATTCTGATGTAGAGGAAAAACAGACAGCCTTTCACGGTGTGTATGAGCCATTCTTGTTTTCATTAGCCATGATGGAGGAAATAGCCAGAAGAAAGCAGAGCCAATCTGGGACAAGCAGGCGTGATTCATTTTGTCGTCGTCGTCGTCATCATCAAAAGAGGCAGTTTGATAGGACAGGACTCATTTGACGACTGTCAGAGTATCCCATTCCCTGTCAAATGCTTGGCCGGACAAAACTCCGAGGCCGCTTTATGCTTTTATAGATAAAGATAGCCTATCCAATAAACCAAATTAAAAAGGCCAAAAGCGGTCGGGAAGAAGATTCGTGAGTAAGAATCGATCTTACTCACTCGCACGTGCATCCTGTTTTCTCGCCAGGCACCTGAGCGACAGTCATCAAAGCAGCAGAAGAAAGTGGCGCAGTCTTTTCCGTCCAAACATTCATAGGCAAAGTCGTCCTGGTCGTCGTGATAGTGCATGATGTTGTTCATTTGCAGCAAGGACGCTCCGGGACGGATATTGACCAGACTCGGTGGCTTCTGCTGTTTTTCGGGAGACGACAAAAGTTGCATGAACGGAACAACTCCTCTGATTTCATTGTGTGGTTTTTTTTTTCTCCCCCCCCCCCACTTACGTGTGCGTTGTTTTTGGCTTTGGACTTTTTGGTCTGTCTGTTGCTGGTGAAGTAATGCAGTGTTCCATATTCCATCAGAGCGGCAAAGGTGAAGATGAAGCAGACGGAGACAAACAGGTCCATGGCTGTCACATATGACACCTTGGGCAAAGACTTTCTGGAGATGGTGCTAAGGGTGGTCATGGTAAGCACGGTGGTGATTCCTGAAAGCCGGATCACATTGTATGTACGTATTAGGAGCACGAGCGGTGCCAGCGGCAAAGCGTTGATATTTCGCATCGATACTTGGGGAACAAAAGCTATCGAACCTAAAGATGTACGAGCTGGGACAGCATCCTTGTTAATCCAGAAAGAGACCCAGGACAGGACCACTATCATGCTACACGGAATGTACGTCTGGATGGTGAAGTAACCCATTCTCCGACTCAGGTCAAAAAAGATGGTCATGATGACATATTCCCCTGACGACAAAGTAGAAACGTGTTTCTGCTAAGGAATACACAATTGTGAACTCAAAGGCGAAAGAAAGCAGGCAAAGACAGAGCTCAAGTGGTTTCCTACCCGACTGGGTGTGCGCCACGTCAGAAGTATTTCTCATTCCGACAAATGCAAACTGGTAAAGTCTCCAGTACCGCTGGTCAGCCACCTCCACCGCTCGTCTTTGCCACCGGTATAAAATCTCCGTCCGGGGGTAACCGTCTATAGAGGAGCCCGGCCCGGCCGGGCCCGGCCGCAGAACACACAGACGATGAATCCGACAGGAAGTCAAATCTCTGACAGAAGTTGTGCGAGTAGTGTGACGCGAGTCAAAATGTAGCATTCGCCATGGCAACTGACAAGCTCATACTGGTCAAATTCGATCAAATGAGCATAATGACTGAAAATCAAATCAGGAACAGTGAGGCCAATAGTGCTCAGAAGTGAACAAGACGAGTTTTGGGTTCTTCTGCAAACACGTTTGGGAAAAGTGATTTTCTGCTCATTTGCTCCATTCGACTTGAACTGCAATACAGCAAACATGGAATGGTCTTTGCGTTTTACCAAGACATGGGAGGCTGAAGCACAAGATACAAATGAAGGGCGACAGACAGACAGGCAGGCAGGCAGGCAGACAGACAGGCAGGCGGGCATACATACAGACAGACAGACAGACAGACAGACAGACATAGGCAGACAGACAGACAGGCGGGCATACAGACAGACAGACAGACCGACAGCATGAATCAGACGGCTATAATTCATCACGTCTGTCAGAGCTTCTCTCCTTTGCTCGAGCGGCAAATGATAGTTTGAAGCAAATGGATCTTTTGGCTGGCAAAAAGACAGGCCTAGCCCGTACGCTAACTAGCCCAGCCAGAAGCCCTGCTGGGCGGCCAGGCAAGCTCAAGAGCCGAGATGGGAGGGGGAGACGCTGGAGCACCTACAGCTTGAAAACTCCAGCGGACACGAGTGCTCATCCATTGGAAAGTTATGCAGCTTAAGGTAACACTCTGCATTAATAGTCAACCTGACAAAAAGAAAATTGTGACAGAGAAGAGGCAAGTCTCAGCAGTGGTTTTCCCTATCAAATTGTGCTCACCTACAGTAGAACAAATACAAATGCGCACACACACACACACTAAAGCAGCACAAACAACAAATCGAGTTTTTGCAAGCATTTGCTCTCTCTCTGTGCGTCTTTCCTTACCTGAGCGTGTACATCACTCTGCCATTGCCCCACAGCCTCAGCAGGCGGTTTGGCGTGGTGATCCAGTGGGCGTCGGATTTCCTGGAATTTCTGAAGAATGTGTCGGGAATCCAGATTTTGCCTACCATGTTACTGTTGAGCATAAGGAGCTTCATTGAACTGTTGAACTTGAGTCTGCCGTCATACCACGTCTGAGCAAAAAAGATGTCGATGGTGTATTCCTGGAAAAGCCATGAAGCCGGAGCAGTCAACCACTGACTGACAGACAGACAGACAGACAGACAGACAGACAGACAGACAGACAGACAGACAGACAGACAGTTTGAGTAACGTCTCACCATGTTGATGGGGTCGACTGGTCCAATGCTGTTGACGTATACGGCTGTCTCGATCACCGTCGGCCTCACTAAAGAAATGAGCATCAACAGACAGAATCTTACGCATCTCTTTCAATCATACCAGAAAGCGTTTATGCATTTCTCAACGACCACTAATATTTGAAGTTCTACTCTTCTCAACGCTTCTGCTGTGGGACTCCAAATTGAATTGTACTTGCCCCCAATGTCAGGTCGTAGTTTGTTGTCATAGCCTTGCAGAAGTTTATTAAGTATCATGGTCACATCGCTTTCATAGACCTTTGGCGATAGGACCCAGGTCTTATTGATGGCGACGTCCTCATAATCCTCCTCCTCTTGTTTGCCGGGCTGAAGGGCCACGCTGCGAGAAATGAAAAGATCTCAATCCAAATCTGTACGACGTGTTGATTTCAAAGCGCTGCAACTTCAATATCTTGCATTGTCATGATGTAGGAGCCTGCTTCCCTTAGGTGCTTTTCTAGTCATCCTGAAGACTGCCACCGTATGACATTTTACTTGCGCCATAGCGGTAATGATGCACAACGATACAGAGAAATGAAGGGGGGGGGGAAAAACCCAAGCCAACCCTTGGCTTTAACAACCAAATGAGTCCCAATCATGGACTTACTCTGTCACGCTTCTCGTGCCTGCACTGTAATTGCAGACAGCAAGATGCAGCGCTGTGGATTTTCTAACCTTGACAATCAATGTTCCCACGGCGGGCTTAGCCTAGCACGTTGTCGGTGCACACTTACCACAATCCGAGCACAGCAAAGAGCACACGCAGGCTCATTGCGTGCACAGCGCTGAGCAACAAAAGCCTCATTTGCCACTCCGACTCGTTTCCAAGGAGACCAAGAGGGAAATTGGAGCTGTCTCTTGATGGGCTCTTCCAAAGATTCGAGCTAAATGTTGCCTTAGCGTGATGAGGAAGGTACATCCATGAGAAGGTCCTTGCGGAGGAGGGAGAGGATGAGGAGGAGGAGGAGGGGAAGGGGGAGGGAGGGAGGAAGGCAAGATTGAATGAGGATGTTGCGAGGGGCTGCTGCTCCAGCTTCCCTGTCGCTGCCAGATTCTCAACCAAGATTGGATCATGGAAACATGGTCTGTTAGTACTACCAAGTATATATATAGTTTTCAATAGCAGGAAAAACAAATCAACAAAGATCTCTTTTACAAATCCAAGAGGTAGCCAGCCGATCTGTGATTTGATTTGAATGTCAGCAATAAGCATAGAGGATTTGAAATCCTGCCTGCATGCCTGCGCGGCTGCCTCGCCCTGCCTCGCCCTGCCTTGCCTTGCCCTGCCCTGCCTTGCCTTGCCTTGCCTTGCCTTGCCTTGCCTCGCCTCGCCCTGCCCTGCCCTGCCCTGCCCTGCCCTGCCCTGCCCTGCCCTGCCCTGCCTTCGTTTAGTTCGAGATTAGGAGCAGTGTACCAATATAGCAATGTGCATTTGAAGAATCGTGCCACGCCTTTGCTACCTTGATGAAAGGTGCCCGCTCGTCACTACCCATGAAGCAGACGAGCGGCTGTATTTGTTTCCATCTGCGCTATTGTTTCAACGCTTTCCCTCTTGGTCCAAAGCCCAGAAATAACAGCCAATGAAATTTGCTTGCAAACCAAATTCATTGTGTCACTTAACGTCAAGCAAGTCACACTTATTTCACAATGTAAGTATCCAACATTTGTCTGCTTTGCAATGGTGCAGTACTCCTAACGTTGGAAAAGTCATCAACAAAACGGTTAGGATGCAAGGGATGATACGTGCATTTGGTACACAAAGGGCTTTTGACTGGAGCACACCCACAAAGTCCCCGGTGCTTATTTGGAATGATCCCCGTCGTTAATAACGGGTTCTCTGTTGAGGTAGGTGGCCCAGTAAACAAGGTTAAAGGTACCAAAAAGCACAGGGAACATGATACGGGAAATGCGGTCAATCTTGCTGACACTGTTGAACGTTTTCTTGCGTACGCCTTTCTTCTCCGAGGAGGCCTTGTCGGGACGGCTGACGGAGGAGCACTTGGAGATGGTCGCCAGCGTTGAGTCTTTACTTAGATCAGGAGCGTAGTTAGCCACGGCCACGGCATTGTTCTTCTTCATGGCAGCCGATTCTTTCTTCTGCGGGGGAAAAGCGGCCGTTGGATTAGTTGTGAATATTCCTGGAGGAGTCAATCAGGCGGCCCGGGTTCTTACAAATAGTCACAGTTTGCATCAACAAGCAACAAGCATCACATTGAAGGTATTGCAGCGTCTGGTGTCGTACCTTGTCATCGACCAGAGTCTTTCCGTCCCAGGCCCAGCCCCGCTTGGTGAAGTAGTTGACGGTGGCAAATTCAATGAGCGCAGAGAAGACAAAGGCATAGCACACGGCGATGAACCAATCCATGGCTGTGGCGTAGGCCACTTTGGGCAGTGAATTGCGGGCGCTGATACTTAAGGTGGTCATTGTCAGCACCGTGGTTACACCTGCAAGAAAACGCAGCCAGCCAGAGTTTGGACCACTGCTTTTGGCATTGCCGTGGCAAGTGTTGCATTCCAATACGTGTGTACTCACCAAACACGGTTCTGGCCGGAACGGACTCTCGATTAAGCCAAAAAGAGACCTGGGAGAGGATTACGGTCATGATACAGGGCAAATAGGTCTGGATCACAAAATAGCCAATTTTCCTCTTCAGGTGGAAGTGTGCCGTCATGACCGTGTATTCACCTGAGTTCAAAACAGTCAGCAGAATAGATTGTAGAATCGCTTCGAAAACATCGCTATGACTCCATTCCTTTTCAGAACAACATATTCCGTCAAAGGGACTCCGATACGGCATCGTTCGTTAATACGTATCGAGGAGTCGGCCCGGAATTGGAGGACAAATGGGAAATAATCCACATACAAAGTACCGTTTCGGACTCATGGAAAGAAATCAAATATACCGGTGCTGGATTGAACGGTCTCCTTTCCCACCGTTTGTCCCACTAAGTCGTACTGGTTGAGTCTCGATCCGTCAGCTGCCACGTCCACTGACTGGGAAGCATTTCGAGTCCAAATGTAAGTCACCTCAGACTTTGTGTAGGCATCTGAAGCAGCAGAGGCAAATCCCTCATTACATTTCAACTGGAAAAAACTCATTGACGGATTACCTGCAATCATCTCAAATACATTACAGCCTCATTCCTAATACGCTGTGAGGCGGGCTGGCGGGCGGCTTGGGCGGGCGGGCAGACAGACAGACAGGCAGACAGGCAGACAGGCAGACAGTCAGACAGACAGGCAGACAGACAGGCAGACAGGCAGACAGACTCGCCCTGCACCACTGCACATCAAAGTCAAAGTCAAAGTCAGCTTTATTGTCAACCTCTCCACATGTCACAACACACAAAGAGACCGAAATTACGTTTTTCTCTATCCCACGGTGACGAGACACATAACACGATAGACATACAAGTACGCGACACAATATAAAAACAAGAAGGCAAACATTCAATAGCAATGTTTTGGTTGAAACTTACAGCTGCCAAACTTCAGAGGACACGAGTGAGAGTCCATGGGAAAGTCTTCCAGGTGCATGGGGCACTCGGCTTGAACCGTCAGCCTGGGAACAAGAGATCAGGCTGTGCAGCCACGGAATGCGCAGATGAAAGAAATCGAAGCAATTCACCCTGCTAGTTACCTCATGGTATAGAGCAGCGTTCCATCCTCCATAATCCTCAGCAGTTTGTTGGGCATTGTCATGTTATGGGCCACCGACTTCTTGCCGTTGTGAAAGAAGGTATCGGGAGTCCAGATCTTACTGGCCATCAAGTTGTTGAGGGGAAGAATGTTCATCGGACCGTGAAACTTTAACCGTTCATCTTTCCAACTCTGACGGAAGAAAACATCCACTGTGTACTCCTAAAAAAGCAGAGAGCCACAATCGAATGAATGAAAAAAAAGAACCAATGATCTTACAGAGAGCAAAAGATGTGTGTCAGAGCCACAAAGTAGATACACAGATGGAGTGAAATGATGATCTGTCTTGCAAGTTTGATGAGGAGGAACAATCAATTTCACATGAGGCCATCTTCCTATTTCTGCATTTGGAGCCTGCATTCTCATCATCCGTGCCATTTACCATCCACGTTACGGTCCGGTGGGGAGAGGAGAGCCTGCAGCAACTCAAGAAAGCTTTTAAGGGATCAAGAGGTGTGCGTGAGTGAGTGAGGCAGTGAGTGAGGCAGTGATGAGGCAGTGAGTGAGGCAGTGAGGCAGTGAGGCAGTGAGAGAGTGAGAGAGAGAGAGAGATGGAATCAAAACATCAGGAGGAAAATGGCTGCCAGGATGCTCATGACCACTCTGCAAAAGGAAGGAACCAATGATGGAATCAAACCAGAAGAGTCAAGCATCTTTTGAATTGACGCCAGCGACTTCATTTCTGCGTGTTCTTAATGAGGCGGGCGGGGGAAACGTGACGGGGACACAAAGAGTCGCACGGCACGTGAACTAGCAACTGAACTTTGTGGGTCCAAAGTGAACAACGCATTGTAACATGTACCATGTCTGTGTCTGACACCGGGCCAAAGCTGGTCACGTAGATATCAGTCTTGACTTCTGTGACTCGGTCTGCAAAATACGATTGCTTTCAAACAATCACGCAGTTGATCAAAAAGCATCGAGGTGGCAAAAGTCAGCAGCCACAAACATGTATTTGATGCCACTTTCAACATGGATACGGAAGAAATGGAACAATGCTCACCACCCAAGCCAGGTCTCAGCCTGTTGTCATAGCCATCCAGAAGACTGTCCAGGATCTTAGTGAACGTTGCGATGTCTTTGCGCGTCGCCGCGTCGGAATCACCTTTGGACCTATCGGTCACATTTCTTATCGTATTACAAACATCCACAGCTGATCCAGCACCAAAAGGAAGGCGTGCGGGACACGCTGAGCCCTTGAGCACGGGCCGCCCATCACTCAAGCAGTTCTTTTTCAAAAGCCTACATCGACGGAAACATGGTTGATATCGTGCAAAAATGACTCAAGGGGACTTACCGCGCGTGCAATGCGCTTGCGTACACCAAGATGCTCATGAGGTAAGAGCGCCATGGTCCTCTCATGGTGAAAGCCTGTGACGGCTTAGGAAAGAAACGTCAATATGGCTTCTGATGATCCTGCGCCAAGCTGCCGACCTGAAAGGCCACCACAGGTTTAGGGCAAATGAAAGGAGTAAGGAGGAAAAGAGATACTTACAACTCAGATCCTCGCAGCTCATCCACCTGAGTGCAAGATGAGCAGAGTAGCGAGCCGCTCTTAATAAATAGTCGGCCAGCCAGCCAGTCGGCCAGACCCCGATTCCCTGATGCGTGAAGCCAGGGCTCCATAGAATGGCATTCATTTTTAATCAATGCTCACTTCCACACAAGTGGAAAAAACAATGAAATATTAAAGAAAGGACTGACAATGTGAAGACTTTGATTTTATATGTCCCTGATGTTTTGTCCTTTCCACTTTAGTCTTGCTTCTATGTTACGTTTTTTTAGCAGGGTGGGGATGGATGGATGGATGGATGGATGGATGGATGGATGGATGGATGGATGGATGGATGGATGGATGGATGGATGGATGGATGGATGGATGGATGGATGGATGGATGGATGGATGGATGGATGGATGGATGGATGGATAGATAGATAGATAGATAGATAGATAGATAGATAGATAGATAGATAGATAGATAGATAGATAGATAGATAGATAGATAGATAGATAGATAGATAGATAGATAGATAGATAGATAGATAGATAGATAGATAAACTACACGGGCCAGTTTGTGGGGAAAAGAAATGTGGCAAATATAACCGCAAAACTAAATGGAATTCTTGAAAGAAGTGTTGTTTTTTTAATTATTATTTTTTGATAGGAATGTCGATTACAAACAAGTGGTAATAAAATACTTGTATCAACAAGCTCACAATGCACAGGTTAAGGCAAAGAAAATGAGGACGACCTAACTTGAGCTTTAAAGCATTTGAAACAATGGCCGAAAGCTTCAGATGGGCCTCCATTTACGCCTACAATTTTGCACAATTTCTGTCTGCTTGCTGGCATGCATGAGCAGATGGGTTCTTCTCTCCTCCATGCCACCGCACTGCCTCTTCTTTGCGATCAGTGTTCATTTCAACTGTAGCAGCACCTGTATGCGTACGTACATAAAAAAAAGGTGCCATTGAAAAGAATGATTGACATTCACATTGTGAGAAAACGTTTGTGTCCAAACTCTGACTTGTGTCACAACAACGATGCTTGTTGACCTTATTAGCAGCCTCCAGTGAGGTGATGAGTGTATTAAGCTCCTCTCTGTTCATCTCCATGGTGAAAGAGTTTAGGCCTCCGTTCTCTCTTATATCCAGATGAAGACTCAACAGAGGAGTCTGAAGAGATGAGATCTTGTCACTGGACAGTGCCAACTGGAGGCAGGCAGATGACATACACAAAAGCAAATCAACACACAAGACCAACGTAAAAAGTGCTCTCGGCAACTTCGGACACATGGATCATATTCAAGCCGAGGAAGATGACCTTTTGGAATATTTGTTGAGATGTGTGATATGAACAGGACTCAAAGACAAAACATGAATTGACCTGAAGCTGCCAGTCAAAGTCGTGCAAAATAGCAGAGGAGATTGAGTCGGTCGTGGCCAGCAGAGCATGGCAAATCTCTTGCCGTCTGCCTTGGAGCACATTCAGCACGGCCTCCGAGTGGCTGCTGCTCAACTCGGACAGGCGGAGCAGCACCTGAGAAGAAGCAGCGCAGCGGCAAAGAAAGACTGCAAATGGGACCTGAAAACAAAAGCCCACTCCCGGTTCCCCTCATACCTCCTCATCAGAGCTGTTGCTCCCTACCGACAGCCGGAAGAGTGCTGCCAAAGACTCGAGCAGGTCCAGCCACTCGTCCAGGCTCCAGGAGGCATTGTAGTCGTCTCTGCGAGGAGCTTCTCGACCACACAGTCCATCCACTACTCTGTGGCACAACTGCAGACAGACAGGCAGACAGGCAAGCAAGCAGACAGACAGGCAGGCAGGCAGGCAGGCAAGAAGACAGACAGGCAGACAGACAGACAGCCAGGCAGGCAGGCAGGCAGGCACACGGCACTGTGAGGCTCTGTGTCATGCTCCATCTTTTTCATGTAAACAAATAAATATCCTGCTGGTCTACACTGGAATTGGACGCGCACAAAGGCACATATTACCATTTAACAATCTTTGCAGTCAACAAAAATACGACACTTTTGTGCACTTACTTTATGACACTCCGTAAGAGCTAAGTTGTTTAGTCGGGCCGTCATGTTTCTTTCACTTCCGCTTTGTCGTCAGCTGACCACAGGCTGAGAGTCACGTGACTGCGTCATGCTGCATTGAAGTGCCTCGCGTAAAAATGGGAAATGAGAAAAGGATTTTGTTTCGCCACACGATATTGAACGCGCTGAGTGATACACGCACGCAACAACAACAAAAATCAATCAATGTTGCAGTGACAAAAAAGAAAAAAAAAATCAATCAATCAGTGCTGTAGTGACAAAATGTAGCGACTCAGTGAGCGGCAATTTCCCTCATTTGGACATTGAAAATGCCCATCTCTGGACAAATCATATGCGGGGAAACTTCCAATAGTTAAAATGCAACTTTGAGCCTCGGGGACATGCCAGATGTGCACTTTTTCCACTACAAACTAATGGTTGAAACATGTTTCCAGAGTCATTATTCAAGCAAGACCAAAGCTGTCTCCTAGATAATGAAATAGGGCAAGCCTTTAAAAAGGTGACATCATGAACACTTGTCTCGTTGCTTCTGTGGCTTGACCAGCAACGACGCTTTGTGTTTTATAACAGCAACATTGCAGTTAAATGAGTCAGCCATTAAGTGAAACGTCTGAGCTCAAGACTTAAGCTGCCCGCAAGGCCCAAGTTGCCGTTCAGCTGCCGTTTACGTTCAAGTGCCTTTTATCCAATCTCACACCTGTGAGGTGACTCATTTGCCTCTGCGCTCTATCGTTATTGGTCATCTGCTTCTAATTGAAAGGACCATGTAACCGTACAATAACAACAGCCGTCTGGGTGCCTTGAAGCAATTATTACCTTTCAGCATCACAATTTGAAAAGATGATAGTCCTCCCACCGTCTGGCCTGGCCTGGCCTGGCCTGGCCTGGCCTGGCCTGGTGACCAGATGACGTGAGCTCAGCAAACCTTTTGCCGCTGCTTCTTTTTCCTCTGATACTTTGACAACAGATGCCTTGGCGTCTCAATTTTGCTCTTCAATAATGAGATGCAAAATAAGAGCCATGCGGAATTGCTTATTTCCACCCTTGATATTTATTTCCCGACATTAACATGGAAATGTAATGTAAGAGTTTTTCAAGACCCAAGCTAAACGACTAGTTTGATTCAATGCTTTTGTCAAATCATCATCTTTTCCCATAGGAAAGTGTAGCATATGAGTGTTGAAATATTTCTGTGGAGCTGGTCCCCCCAAAAGGGCTGTAAAAAGGAACATGAAAAAAGAGAGGAGAGGGAGGGAGGGAGAGAGGGAGAGGTAGGGAGGAGAAGAAAAAACAGGGGGGGGGGGGGTGACTTGGCTCCTCATCCTAATAATGTGTATTCTCTCTGACATCATCATTATAAAATTAGGAACCAGCTTTTGTGTTCCTTCCAGATGTGGAAGCTTGAAACGGCATTCCAAAGCCAAAGTCCAAGTCTGCTTTATTGTCAATTTCTTCACATGCCAAGACACACAAAGAAATCAAAATGGCGTTCCCACTATCCCACGGTGACAAGACATACTACACAATATACATACAAGTTAACAACACCAAAAAATAAAAACATGGACCGTTGCCACGGTTCATGAAGTGTCCAGCCAGCCCAGAGCTTGCTTTTGTAGTATGCTTGTACTCCTTTTCTTTGACCTTTTTACCAAATTGTATTTGTGATTGAACCATAGCCCATTTATGACATTTTGCCACGATGCAATGGCATTAATGCAATTGGCATTAATGCAATTGGCTCAGCAGCAAGCATGTACACACACACACACACCCAGAGAATGTACATATGGTCTTATTTCGCTCTCCCAACTAACCTTCCTCAACCAACCTTTTCTCCCCAATCTCCTCCCCTCGTGTTTTTAGCTGTCAAGGCAGGCAGGCAAAGGTTGAGTGGCCGAAGAGCCAGCCGTGGCTTGCTTGGTTGGGCTGCAGCTGCAAAACAGCAGGAAAGGGAACTTGTTCATCATGCACTGTGCTCATGGCCAAAACCATCAACTTGACCGATAAGAGACTGGGCAAAAGCATGGACACTCCACATTTTGGGATCTTTTTAGTTGACATGTATGGAAGGTGAAAGGAGGTCGTGCTGATACCTCAGGCCTTGAACTTGCCACGTGCAGCAAGCCTGCCGGCCGGCCGGCCGGCCGGCCAGCCAGCCAGCCGGCCAGCCAGCCAGCCAGCCAGCCAGCCAGCCAGCCAGCCAGCCGCAGCTGTCTTGGACCCAGCGCTCTTGTTTGTGTACCCATTTGCACATGCACGCTTTGGAGTTTTATTTGCAGATCCCAAAGCATCACAGCTCTGTTTCCTGTGCCAAAGCACCTGCAGCAGTTGAAAATTCCTCAGTGTTGCTGTTGTTTTGAAAATGCTTGTAAAAGAAGAAGGCTTAGTATGGTTTCACACCCGGCCGGCGGCCACATTTTCAACGGGAGTCACAATATCAAAATAGATTTGAGGTGATGTAGTATTTGAATGGTTTTGTTTGACTGCTAGCTTCTATTGACAGTCGCCACTCCAAAATGGCCACCTAAAATATGGAGGAGGAGTGCTCGGCGCGACCAAATGATTTCCATTCTTTCAGGGACAAAGTGGCCTGAGCTGTGCGCGCCTATTCCATCTGCCTCCATTTTGGACAATTGACAGTCTAATTGTGCCAAATTGAGCCAGCCGCCGTCAATGATTAAAGTTGTTTGATGGATGAACAAATCTCTTTGCCCTTCCAATCACTGAGGAAATGGTGCACTGGACTCCAATGGCACAAGAGGAGCTTGCAGATGTGACAGGAGCAGTGCACTGAACTCATGCTACCAAGCACTGACTGCAAATTGAACATAGCATGTAAGGGGAAGTGTGTCCCCTTCCAAACCTTCTCCCTCTTTCTCACTTGGCATACCTGAGTGATGTATGTTGATGTTCACATGACAGAGGCTCAACAGTGCGGCCAGTAAGGGGAAGTGCGTCCCCTTCCAAACGTTCGCCCTCTTTCTCACTTGGCATACCTGAGTGATGTATGTTGATGTTCACATGACAGAGGCTCAACAGTGCGGCCAGCGCCACTTGTCGCACTCCCAAGAAATGATTCACTTTTCATCGTCATCCTTTGTCATGACTCAAATGAACAGTCTAAGTGCCGTGCCTATGCACCACTTACGCACTGGTGTTTTCGGTTTTCTCTTCTCTTCTCACACACGCGCGCACACACACACGCGCGCACACGCACACGCACACACACACACACACACACACGTGGAAGCGTTTATTGAATGCGAGCCATACGCTGAGTGATATGCTGCATCATCAAGCCCTTGTTTAAGATGAGCCCCCATAGCACAGAACAGTAGTAAAAAGGTGTGTGACATGCAAAAAGAGGGAAAAATATTTTCATATTTCCCTTTTCCCACCACAAATAGAAGCATTGCTGCGTGCCTTTCTGATGCTTTCAACTTGAAAACACAAAGCATATGTTTTGGCCAACACTTTTTCTCATGTCACAAGATTTGAACATTTACAAGACCTGGCCTTTACAAACACTTATGGTCTGGAACACATTTGATGCACGGCTCCAGGCCAAAAAGCAATGCGTGTGCGTGTGCGTGCGCCAGCCAGTGGGGAGCTGTGTTGCGTGTGTGCGAGAGAGAGACTTTGTGTTCACTTCATTTTCACAAGTGTCTCCAACCGTCATAATATCGACGATCCAAGTACGTAAAGCTTTAGGAGACCTTTGGGACTTGCTGAATTCACAGTTAAAGATGCTGGCTGTCTTAAAAACAACTCCATTTGGGGAACCATCCATGGACTCTTTTCAAGAGGAAAAAAAAAACCTCAAGGAATTGGGTTGTTTTGGGTCCAATTTTAAATCCAGCAGTTCTAAGTCTGTGGTATTCCTTCCTTTCATAGGATCGATGCAGTGTGAGATCATCTGAAAGTCACGTGCGCATCTGGAAGCGGCTCAGCTTCAAGTTGGGATGTGTTGTTTCTCTGGACGGAGGGAGGAATATGGTGCTCCTCAGGAAGCCCTCAGGAAGGAAGGAAAGAAAGAAAGAAAGAAAGAAAGAAAGAAAGAAAGAAAGAAAGAAAGAAAGAAAGAAAGAAAGAAAGAAAGAAAGAAAGAAAGAAAGAAAGAAAGAAAGAAAGAAAGAAAGAAAGAAAGAAAGAAAGAAAGAAAGAAAGAAAGAAAGAAAGAAAGAAAGAAAGAAAGAAAGAAAGAAAAACCACTGGCATGACCCAACAAGGGGAGATTGGTGTCAGATCAGTCTCCGATTCATTCCAAGTGTCAGTGGGCCACCAGTAGAGGGCAGTCACTGTGCACGGATGTAATGCAACAGAGCGGACCGACCGACGGACTCCAGCCTTTCCCAACTTTTGGGCCTGCCAACTTGCCAATTGGCTCTCAGTCTGTGCGCTTTTGATCATTTCTCCACTCATCCACTCGAAATTAAAAGCTACTATAAGCAGAATGTAGTTAAGAACAAATGCAAACCATTCACAAGAGCTCAGGCAATCAGAAGCAGGTAGAAGTGGCATCGTGCTTAAAGTCGGAGCTCAGCTCAGATGGGGACGTTGCACCAGCGCCTGCGAGCATGCACCTGCTTGTAACTTTGCATTTGTCCAAATCAAAAGCAGCAGCAGCAGCAGCAGCAGCAGCAGCAGCAGCACCACCAGCAGCACCAGCAGCACCACCAGCAGCACCAGCAGCACTACCAGCAGCACCACCAGCAGCACCACCAGCAGCCCCACCACCAGCAGCCCCAGCAGCAGCCCCAGCAGCAGCAGCACCACCACCACCAGCAGCACCACCAGCAGCAGCACCACCACCAGCAGCAGCAGCTCCCACCACAAGTCGTGAGTTAACAGCGCATTCTTGTGCAAGTCCACACACCCTCTTTGGTTTCATGCAATCGTGAAAGGACACCACATTTGCAGCGGCTGGCTGACAGCAGGTGACGGCCGCTGCAAATGCAAACAAATGTGATGGCAAGCAATCATTGGCCAGGCGGCTTTGATCAAATCCATTCAAAGTTGAAATCAGAACCATTCAATTGCATGGCCAAGAACCGAGGCTTTGCCATTAAATCTGCAGACAACTCCTAAGAGTGTGACAGACCTGCAGCTCACGTGCAAGTTTGGTTTTCAACCTTAACAAAATGACCTCAAAACACGGCCGTGCAACACACAGACGTAAGAATTCCTATGGGAAGAATTGGGGAATTTCTCTTTTATCCAGTGGTGGGGAGGTCACAAGCGTCTGCTTCTCTATTTTGATTTGGTGTACGTAAGGGTCAAGGGCTCGCTCGCTCGCTCGCTCGCTCGTTCGCTCGCTCTCTTGTCCAGGCAGTTGACGGGCCGAGGGTCAAGGGCTCTCTCTCTCTCTCTCTTGTCCATGCGAGCAAGTTGCCCACCCCTTGAAGCCTTTTGTCAGAAGTGTTGGGGCTCAGGTGGAGGGAGGGAGGGAGGGAGGTAGGGAGGGAGTTGAGCGCACCTCTGCTCTGTGTTGGATGTGGTTGGCTGAGTGACGTACGCGTAAGTCGGAGGGAGCGCTTCACTCTGCGCAATAAAGAGAGAGAGAGAGAGAGAGAGAGAGAGAGAGAGAGAGAGAGAGACGCAGGCCACTTAGTGAAGGAGGAGAAGCGCGCCAAGGAGCGAACGAAGCCGCACCAGCACCGGCACCGGCACCAGCAGCGGCACCAGCAGCGGCACCAGCAGCAGCAGCATCAACACTCACCGCCGTGCCTTGTCAGCCAGCGCCCGCCAACGCATCTCACGGCCAACTGAGAGGAGCAAACATGCTGCGGCCTTATTAGAAGTCACGTTTCAGCACATCACATCTGCAAGCTTCTACGAACGCGAGGCAAACGGCAGGACCTCGGCTTTTTTTTCTTGGTAAGTCCTCTCTTTTGTTTTGAAACAAACAAAATACCAACGGCAATTTCAACAAGAGCAGTGTGGGCCAAGGCAATTTGACACTCCCAAATTGCACTCAGTTACTCATTGAGACTTTGCAACTCTTTACAAGCCAATTATTCCCAAAAATGTAGTTCCCATGGGTAGTTTGCATCTTGCAGAGTGTTGCGAATGAAGTGAAAAGGATCCGTCGGCCCTAACCCTAACCCATTACAACACGATCCTCCAGCATCCTGCTTTGTGAGGCAACATTTAACAAGTAGAACCGAGCGGTGCAATTAGCGCAGACTGAATAAAAGAGAAAGGCAGAGAGCCTTGAGATTACATCCAAAGACACCTTTTGTGCATGGAGCTTGACGCCCTACCTGCTTTAACTAATTGATGATGCGGTCGCTTTAATCAAGCCTAATCCAATATAGTACTGAGGCAGGCCATGCATGTTAAAAACAATGCCGATGAAAAACAGTCTGATCTCGCATGGGTAATTTAACTTGAAAACAATCATCTCTAAAGTCCTGAAGAAAAAAAGACCCCCCCCGTTATTTGCTGTATGACTTGACATTTTCAAAGTAATAACAGTAACAAGGGTGTTAAGGATGACGTGTGTGACTCTCGCATGAGGCTTGTAGTTTGAGTCTGATCACATTTACACGGAGGTGAGAAGCGGCGTGCGTCTCAGTCACAGCGCGAGGTGCTGAATCGAACGGTCTGGGCTTAAAGTGAGGCACATCCATTCGCATGCCTCTCCCTGATATGCACACATGAAAGGGCTAAAGGTGAGGAGAGAGAGCCTCAGCGGCAGAGCACGTCTATCTATCTATACATCTATCTATACATCTATCTATACATCTATCTATACATCTATCTATACATCTATCTATCTATCTATCTATCTATCTATCTATCTATCTATCTATCTATCTATCTATCTATCTATCTATCTATCTATCTATCTATCTATCTATCTATCTATCTATCTATCTATCTATCTATCTATACATCTATCTATACATCTATCTATACATCTATCTATACATCTATCTATACATCTATCTATACATCTATCTATCTATCTATCTATCTATCCATCCATCCATCCATCCATCCATCCATCCATCCATCCATCCATCCATCCATCCATCCATCCATCCATCCATCCATCCATCCATCCATCCATCCATCCATCCATCCATCCATCCATCCATCCATCCATCCATCCATCCATCCATCCATCCATCCATCCATCCATCCATCCATCCATCCATCCATCCATCCATCCATCCATCTATCCATCCATCTATCCATCCATCTATCCATCTATCTATCCTCTAATGACCTCATGAGTAAAAGTCAATTACTTCTGCGTCATGATCAGAAAGGGACGCACGGCAGGGGGCTCTTTCAGCTTCACTGCTCCTCATTACAACTACTCCAGTCATGAGCCAGTCTTCCACATTCTTTTTCTTCTCATTAGTAGTCTTGTTGTTATCAGTACTAGCGAGACGTGCTTAACGAGGTAGCACTTTGACCTGATGACACGCCGGTTGGCATCAATATCATTTCACTTTAATCGGTCCCAAGCCAGCCTTGGAGAAGCTTTGCTCAACTTCACTAAGTTCTGCAGTCAACCCAAGTGCAATATGTTGTCAGAATGAACATTGGCTTGGATTGTGTGCGCAGTGAACAGGGTAGCGGGAGTAGCTCGGGAGGGAGCCGCTCGGGAGCCGCTCGGGAGCCGCTCGGGAGCCGCTCGGGAGCCGCTCGGGAGCCGCTCGGGAGCCGCTCGGGAGCCGCTCGGGAGCCGCTCGGGAGCCGCTCGGGAGCCGCTCTGCTCTGCTCTGCTCTGCTCTGCTCGGCTCTGCTCTGCTCTGCTCGCTGTCAGTCATAGGCTGAGTAAAAACAAAGACACATTGTTGTCTTGTTATTCCTGCTTATCAAACGTGATTTAACAGCTCACGGGCTCGTGTCGAATGTTGCCATTCTCTCAGACGGCTCCAGGCATGTTTGCGGGAACAGGAAAGACACACGTGCACACACGCGCTCTTCTCCATTTCTCTCGGACACATTCCCGCCTGCCTGTCTTTGTGCTGCCAATTGTTATTCTTTACCATTTGTCACATGCATTTCGTGTAAATCATGCTTTGATTTTGACCACCAGGGTTGCTTGTAAAGTTGTGATTAGGATCAGGGAGGAATGAGTCTCCTTGCAAAGGGAATGAAAAGAACTGGAGCTAATGGGCCAACGTGTTGTGTGTGGGTTCCAGAGCGCACCATGGGAAGCAAGACTCTGGCAGCTCCTGTCCCTCTTCACCCATGGCTGCAGCTGGCTAACTATTCCCTTCTCCAGAGCTCCACGGGCCTTCAGCTCCCAACAGAGCACTTGCACAGCAGCATCTACAGCTTCAGCGCCCTGCATGCCGTTCAGCTTCACCAATGGAGCCCGGGCTACCTGCCCGTGGCTTTGCCCCGCTGCGCCAAACTGCCTGTCCACCTCTCTTCTATGGCCTCCATCCCTCTCTTCCCTTATCAGCTGCAGCCCAAGCAGGACTCGGCAGGTGGCACGCAGAGCTCAAAGAGCAAACCTCGCTTTGACTTTGCCAACCTGGCCACGGCGGCCACCCAGGAGGATCATCTGAAGGCGGAAGACCTGAGCATGTCGGGGGTCGCCGCCGCCGCAGCCGCAGCCGCAGCCGCAGCCGCAGCCGCCGCCGCCGCTTCATCCCACCACTCGGAGCCAAGTGGCCTCGGGTGCCTCCTGGATGTGAGCAAGCTGGCTTACCCGGAGCGCAAGTCCGGTCGAGGCCGCTTGCCCTCCAAGACCAAAAAAGAGTTTGTGTGCAAATTCTGCGGGCGCCATTTCACCAAATCCTACAATCTGTTGATCCACGAGAGGACGCACACGGACGAGAGGCCGTACACTTGCGACATCTGCCACAAAGCCTTCAGAAGGCAGGACCACCTCCGAGACCACAGGTGAGAAAGTATGCTGTGCTCTTAGTTTGAAGCTGCGCTCTCATCTCAGCAGGACGTGTTTGGGCAGCGTTAAGGAACAGGAGAGCCAGCCTTCAGCCTCATACTAGCAAGTTCTCAGCTAGCTAGCTAGCGTATGTAGAAAAGTGCATTGGAATGGACAAGTAAGTATCCACACATGTTGCCTCCCTGCCTTCCTCCCTCCCTCCAGAAACAATTGGTAGGTAGGGAATGAATTGGAATGAATTCCAAATTCTTCTTATCAGTGATTTGATAGCATTTCATTCCTTGTAACAGAAATCATTTGACATGTAACAACAAGTTAATGGCCTTAGACCAGAATGAAAAGTATTTAGTGGGGAGCATTAAGGAATCGAAAGTGTAGGTGTGGCGTGGCGTGGCGTGGCGTGCCGTGCCCTGCCCTGCTGTGCCAGGTTACTCGGCACAATAGCAACAATGCATTCAACAAAATCCTCCTTCAGATTGAGTCAAAACGCTCAATGACTCCTCCGCTACATTTATCGCAGCTCAATGATGTTCCGTTTCAAATGAAGCAATTGGATATGATTATTATATCTGACAAATTGATTCATTTACTTACTTACTTACTTACTTATTTGTTTGTTTGTTTGTTTGTTTGTTTGTTTGTCAAACGGTAAAGGGCAAACGGTGCGCTCTCTATATTGTGCTATTATCTACTAGCTGTGGTCCCCGGCAGGCGGTTCATGATACTTTTCAACCTTATTCAAATGGGTCAGTCGGTTGGGCTGCATAAGGCAGATAGTAAACAGTTGCGTTCAGAAAAATACATCGTAAAGGACAATGAAAGGTGTCTGATGCCATGATAGCGTGCGTTTGAAATGTTCCATATGTTGCTTTGATATTTCTATGCGAACGTCTGACAGATGTTCTGACCACCTCAAGTTCATTTCTTTTCCATATTCCTCAATTCATCTCTTCGACATGTTTGTATTGCGTTGAATATAGTCTTTACAGTCGCTGACAAAAGGCGTGTGTTATATCGCGGCTGCGCTTATTTGACTCTTTGACAGACAAATGATGCGTTTGTTCAAAGTGTCGAAATGGCTTTCGCACAAAACCAGCGTCGGGAAGCGAGTGACAAAAATGATGAAGACTGCTGCCTCACGTTTGGGTCAAGCGTTCTTCCTTCTTGCTAACGCTGCAATGTTGCGTGTCCTCTTCTCCACCAGGTACATTCATTCCAAAGAAAAGCCCTTCAAGTGTCAGGAATGTGGCAAAGGCTTCTGTCAGTCGCGGACACTGGCTGTCCACAAAACCTTACACATGCAAGTCAAGGAACTCAAGCCAGCCAAGATGAAATGATGTTTCAAGGAAGCAAGCAAGGAAGCAAGCAAGGAAGCAAGCAAGGAAGGAAGGAAGCAAGGAAGAAAACAAGGAAGAAAGCAAGGGACAGGACCATGTGCACGCTTCACTATGACCAAATAGCATAATCAACCAAAGACTTGCTGGTAGGAGATTCTTCCATCCACATGTGTGGGAACGCTGCTCTGCTCAAGGATGAAGCCTTTCACCAGCAATTTCTTACTAGATACAAAAAGAAGCCTTTGTGAACAAGTCCATGAATAGTTATGAGAGTTGTCTTAACAGAGACCCCAGCGGCTATGTGGAATGTGAAATAGCAATCCAATTTCAAAAACGGCCGAAAGACAAGGTCCCGCCATTTTCTTCTGCAAGGCAGGATGATCAAAGCCATCTTAGCACAGTTGCCTCCATTACAATGGAACATTCCAATGTATGTACAAATGCATGATCAGAAATGTATTTTTGCACTTTAATCTAATGATCGATTTGTTGTTTTTCTTCTTCTATATATCACTGGATCTTATTTTCAGAACAAATAATCATTTTGGAATAAAATATTTGAGTGTAACTGCTTGAGTCTGAGCTTGCTTGACTTCAATAAACAATAATCACGAGAGCAGAGTATAATCAGAAGAATGCCATTGGGATAAAATGGATATCCCAGTGACATTTATAGGACGACGCCGTGAGCTCATCATCGGTAAAAGTGCTCATTGAATTGCCCCCGCCGAGCGTAAAGGGAAATTACACATGTAAACAAGTGATAGAAACGTGTGTATGTTGGCATGGTTGGAGGAGGAGGAGGAGGAGGAGGAGGAAAGCTGTCGCTCCAGTGCGGATGCTCAGCGAGCTACTCTGCATTTCTCTTATAGGCAGGAACTAATCAGTCTGTCAACATCGGCCATAGTAGCCAGGAAAACACAGACACACACACACCCAGCTGGTCAGGGGATGGATGGTGTACGTGACACAAACCTGCTTTCAAAACACTCTGATGAAGGCGGAAGAACCCGCCCAAACATGTCAGGTAAATAAACCTAAAACAAATTGTTTGATATAGAAGAACCAGAGAAGTAATTGAAAAAGAAAAAACAAGATGAACCTAGTACAACCCTTGTTCTTGTTTGGCATATGGCACAGCTCGTCCAGACAGACACGCTGCTGACAAGCAAGCACACACACACACCCACGCACACGCGCACACACACACGCACGCACGCACACAAAAGCAACCAAATGATAATAATAATAATAATAATAATAATAAAAAAATATATTTACAACGCACTTTACATTCGGGGGAATCTCAAAGTGCTACTTAATGAGGCAATCCCACACTACTCTGATTGTAATTCTGAGTAGTGTGGGATTGCCTCGGATATGCCACGCATGACAAATGCGGTCCGGGTAGTTGACAATCAAGAGTCCGCGCCGGGAACAGTGGGACCACGTGGATGAGCTGGGCTTTTGCCAAAGGTACCGTATGTACTCTTTCAATAGTGCAAGGGAAGTGGATTCAAGTGCACAATAGAATGAACAGGTTTTGACAGCATGCGTAAATGCTGGCTGGATGAAATGAGCAATGGCCACTCTAGGACCGAGTTAGTGGGCTTTTCCCAATGCAACGTTGAAAGAAACAATGGTCACCAGTAAGCAAGCAATCTATTTGTGGGCCATCAGAAAACACAACAAAGGCACAAACCGAAAGAAAGGACAAAAACAATGGTCTCTGAAGTCCCAAATCAAGTGGCAAAACATGTTTTGGCCTACCCTTGAATGAAAGGTAGCCCCGTCTTGTCCCGTCCTGTCCTGTCCTGTCCTGTCCTGTCCCGACCGCGTCGCATGCTTCACTTCCTTTGTGTCTGCCAATTGCCAATTTGAAAATGGGCACATGGGGGCTTTGCGGAAGGCAATGTGCTTTGTATTTGCAGAGCCCATTTGGGCACTACCCAAGGGAACCAGTTCTCCCCTGGCCTCGGCGTTACCCCGAGGCCTAAGGGAAATGTCATTCAGTGAGACTCTCCTAAGTGAATCATGGATGGAAGTGGAAGAGACCGTAAAAGGCTAAGGCACAGTAGACGTGGCTCTGCGCCACTGACAGACACTTTTATGGCTTCCCACCGGCGGGGTGAGACGTAGGGTGGCAGGATGGACGGGACGGGACGGGACGGCCGGTGAACTGACACACACCCCGGCGGGGACTTCCTCCAGTGACAGAGGAAAGGAAGTGCACAGTAAGTCAGGAAGGTGAAAGCGGCTCTCCGTGGAAAATGACTTCCATGTATCAAGGGCAAGCTCACATTCCTACGGCAGGCGGACGCACTTAGTGGGCTTCGCAGCTGCCGCTCCAAAGGTCTGACTGGGCACGCCATCGTGACACCCGCAATAGCACAAAGACAGCATGCGTGGGCCAACAGGTAGACAGACAGGCAGGCAGGCAGGCAGGCAGCCACGCAGGCAGGCAGGCAGACAGACAGGCAGGCAGGCAGACAGACAGACAGACAGACAGACAGACAGACAGACAGACAGACAGACAGACAACTGGTAGGAAGCCACCGAAACAGAACAGCCGGCCTTTATAGATGGCTGCTGACGAGCTGGGAGCAGGTGCGGAAACGAGCCGTAGGTGCGGGCGGGCGGGTTTGGGCAATCGTCGTAGATGCTGCTGACAAGATGGGAGGGAAGGGTGTCTGGGATGCGCTGTCCAGGGTACCGCTCGCTCGCTCGCTCGCATGGATGCAAAGGTACGCAAACCACAGCAATCTCTTCTCACAGCGTTCATCGGAAGAGCACAAAGGCAAGGCTTCGTAGTGTTACAAATGTGCGCTCTGATGGAATCTCCTTCACGGATTATTCACGTCCACTCTACAGCGGAGCCATGGTGACGCACTTTGCCAAAAACTCCCACATTGAAGTGTTTTCTTTCAAAACCTCGGAGACACTCGAGATAAGCTCTCGCCCCGAGATGCATCACAAAGCCTTCCCTGTTCTTCTCCTTCCGTGGATGCAGGGAACTCACCGACCTTAGTTGGCGGGTGGTGGACAGCCCAGGCGCAGCCATTGGCAGGAAAAGCATCCCCACAATGGCTTGCCAAAGTTAACAGACAGCAGAGGTTTCACTATCAAAGTTTGGCTGGAACAAACACAATAGCCACTAAAATAACACGCCTCCCCTGCTGCCTATTCAAATAAGAAATGTTTCATTAGGAACATTTGGGAAATCAAAGCGCTCTGCCTTGGGTACTTTGCAGCCGGCTCCCCCCGGTGTTTGCAAGCATAGCTTCAGCTCTTTTACCAACAGCAAACCTGCGTGCGCTTGCTTTTACCCTGGCCAGCGTGGGGGGTTAGGGTTAGGGGCCTTTACTCGCTCCACATTTCAACTGCATTCATGGAGCAAAGACAAAGAAGATGGATGCACTACATCTAGATCAAGTTTGGAAGGGATGGAGCTTTGAAAGGAAGATTCCCTCCGCACTCTTCCTCCGGCATCAGCCCTGATCTTTTGTCCTCAGTAAGGTTAAGGGACAAAACAGAAAGGTCGGCTGATCAAGACGGGATGAACAGAAGATCCAGAGGAGTCCGCATCAGCCCACGGCACGTGTCGGCTCCTGCCGGATGCGGCTTGCGCCTTCCATCCATTCGAATAGGTAGCAATGTTTTGTTCATCTTTGCACTGAGCCAGCGCACGCAGGACCAAGTCGCGGATAGGCACAAAGCAACAAAGCCTTCTCGGCCTGGATGGAGCCGCCCCGACCGACGTTCCTTTCTCACGCTTCGTTCGCTGAGCGCCGGCCGCCGCCGCCGCCTTGCGCTCGAGCAAAGATGGCTTTTCTCTCACCGAGCGGAGTCGTTTGCCAAAGAGATGGAACCGCGGCGAGGCGAGCGCTTTTCAATTTTGAATCTGCTCGAAAAAACAAACCGCAACAAGAGAAACCCTTTGAGAGCGTTTGAACGGTCGGCCGACCACTATTGGCGACAAAAGCCAGCGACATTGGCCCATGCCGGCGACAGTCGGCAACTCCGGACAAACGTCCTCCACGTTCGGAGCGAGCGCAAGTCGGAGGTGTTTACAGTAGGACATGAAAGGAGGGAGCTCAGCGCATTCTAGCAGGAAGTGGTGGAAAGAGTGAATAGTTGAGCTTTGACTCAGTGGGAGTGGGACTCGGCTGATATATTGGAGATCAAAGTCGGACACTCAAGCTATATTGACATGAAACAAATGGGCTGTTTGCTCAGGGCACAACTTCAACACACACACACTTGAAATGATCAATCTCAGTGGAAAATTCCACGCTCACATCCTCGTACGGCGCGCGCTCCATCAAATGATGACCTTTTTCTCGCCATGTGGGGTTCTAGCTGTTGTTTGGTGAATCCACACACCTCCTTGGGCTGGCTCTTTCAACACCTCAATGTGCAAATGTAGAAAGGGAGCAGTGCAAACCTGCAGTGACTCTTGACGCCAAATGAGTTTGTCACAAATATGCACAATATGCATTGTTGCTCCTCTCTCCAAATGAAATAGACCAGCCACTTGCCCGATGCGACTGGCGTTCAAGCTCCAGAGGGGATGTTTTTGTAAAAATGGAAGTACAACAAGAGGAACCACAGTGAGGTTGACCATGGGGGTGATGGGGGGGGGTTGATCCTGAGGCCTTCCAAGAGCAGTCCGCGTACAAGACATTATGGAATTAGAGTCAGAAAGGAATGTGACACGTGACACTCGTCAGAAAAAGTCCAGTGTACGTAGTATATGGCTAAAGTCTATTTATTTGGTTGCTGCTCTAATCTCACTGACAGAAGCGGCAGTGGTGGTGGGCTCCACATTGCATACCTAACTCAGGACCTTGTCTAAACAGGAAACAAGTTGGAAGCACTTCTTTGTAGTGGAGAAGTCGCTCGGGCAGTTGGCCAAGCCTTCTTGCTTTTGCGGCTCTGCAGCAAGCACAGAGCAGGGGCAGGGGCAGGGGCAGGGGCAGGGGCAGGGGCAGGGGCAGGAGCAGGGGCAGGAGCTGGAGCAGGAGCAGGAGCAGGAGCAGGAGCAGGAGCAGGAGCAGGAGCAGGAGCAGGAGCAGGAGCAGGAGCAGGAGCAGGAGCAGGAGCAGGATGGCGGGGGGAGTTGCACTGCTGACATTAGCCTTGCAGATCTTGAAAGCCTGATCTGATGACAGGCAGCCTCTGTGGATGTGTTTCAAAGTGCCCTCACAAGGAAAACAATGGCACTAGTTGATATGTATTTTCTGCTGCCAGAGCCAAGCGACCAAAATACACATGCCATGGCTATCTGTAGCGAGAAAAGTCTTCATCTTGCTTTGACCGATATTTAAAAGCAATCCATTTGTGCAGTACCTCGATGAAATCCACACACATCAAGATAACAAGAGTCCCGTCAAGGAAATTCCGCAGCCCTGGTTTCCATCTTACTCAGCTTCTCGCAGAGGACGACACTTATTGAACGTCCATCCGGCAATTTGCTTGTGTTAAAACCTTGGTGTTTTGACAAGACATTCTTTGCGTGAGCCACTGTTTGAAACGTGGGACTGACACGTCGGATTAAGAAGCTCAGCTCAGCCTGCCTTTTTCGCTCCGTTCTTGTAGGGTTAGGCTTTTTTCCCTTTGCCTATTTTACACGTCCTTTTAAATGCTCTTACCTTAGCAACCAGTAAGTAGATGTTTTTTTGAAGGGAAAAAAGTGCCACTTGAGTGCCCAATCGAGCAAAAGCAAAAGCAAATGCTGAAAAAGCATTGTGCTAAGTCAAAGGGATGGTGCCAGGTGCCATCATGAAAGGCCGTGTCCACTCTCCACTATCTAGGAGGAGGAAAACAGGTAAGCTGAGTAATTGTTTGCTGACTTCTCTTAAATAACAGTCTGAAGGCTCATACTACGGAGCCAGCTCCGTGGGTGCCACTTGGGACGAAAGGCAAGAGACGCTCGGGAATTTCCACGTGGGCCGCCCGCATCTGAAAGCTAACCTTGGGAACAGCAAATCAATCCCTTTTCTGTGTCACTCACGGGAAGACGTATTCCTCCTATGCCTGCCTGCCATAATGGCAAGTGACAGCAAAAAGCACGAGCGCATCCATTTTCACGTCTTTCATGTTTGAGTGGCAGAAAGTCGACATGTCTCCAAAGAAGAATTGCTCACTTTGATCCTTGTTGGAAAGCTGCAATTTGACAACAAACGGCCCAATGTGAGTAACACCTTCTTTCAGGTGGAACTACTTTCATCACTATCATTTGTTCACTCGACACAAAGCGGCAAAGTGGAGTTTTCCACCGCTGCCGTGTCGAAGACAAGTGTTTGCCCTTTACCATTCCGATGCTGTCCAATCAAGTTCTGCGCCTCTGATGCTGCGTTGTTGTTGTGTTGTTGGTAACGTGTGAACGATGCGCAAAGAATGTCAACGGATCAACTATTTCTTTCTTTCTTTCTTTCTTTCTTTCTTTCTTTCTTTCTTTCTTTCTTTCTTTCTTTATGATGCAGTTGTGCGCAGTAATGATCTCTGGCGCCCGAGGGCTGTCGAGGACAATGAAAACACAGGTGCGCCCCCAACCTACCTCCCTACCTCCCTCCCTCCCTTTTAAAGAGCTAGGCGCTCACTCCAAAGGAGCTAGCAGCATATGCGCCGATATAAACACACAGCAGGGATCTTTTTAATCACATTTAACCGTTTCAACGTGAAATTCCCTCGTGAGCATCAAACATTACAACTGATCCTTTCTCTCTGTATCCCTGCCTTCGCAGGTCGCTTGAGACAATGGCATCAAAACGTCCACTTGTACTTGGGCTGGCATATGAACACTTGAAACATGGGCAATTGTCAACGCATCTGGTTTTCTACTATTGGTACCACAGTCCAGTCCAGTCCAGTCCAGTCCAGTCCAGTCTAGTCCAGTCTAGTCCAGTCTAGTCCAGTCTAGTCCAGTCCAGTCCAGTCCAGTCCAGTCCAGTCCTATCCCGTGAAATCTGCTGCCCTCTGATATCCACTGACTCAAATGGCTTGTGCGGGAAAAACCCCATTCCGATGCAGTAGTGTCCAAACAAAGTCCCCTCCATGCTATCAGACCGCAATCGTGACATAGAGAGGCAAAGCGACGTGGAGCGAAGAGCAAACGACTTCACGTTCCTCGTAAGTCATCTGAAAGCATTTGGTTCCGCCAAAGCGTTGGAACAGACGACCGAGATTGCTTATATTCGCTTGCCTGGTGTTCGTAAACGGAGTTCCGCATCGGGAACATTAGCCCAATGTTTCTGCTCGCCTAACGAGTGTTTTCGTAACAATTTGCAGACTTCCAAATGTCCCGGGCTCTACAGACGGAGGGGAAGAAGCCACTCGTTTGTTCATCAATCATCTCGCTTGGCAGAAAAGGAGATGGGAACGTGCCGGCCAGCCGGCCGGCTGGCTCACTTCATTCTAAGAAATGACTAAGATGGCCGAAAAGTACACACAAACAAAGACAAATAAACTCAAATGTGCAGGCAGGATACGATCAAATCAAATTGCAACTTTGGATACAAGCCCAGTTTTCAGACAGGAAACAAGAAAATAGCCGCTGCACACTGAGCGCAATGTTGCTGTCTTCAACTTGAGCAATCCATCAAGTGACACCCAACAAGCCAAAAAAGCAATCAAATGTGTTCATCCAATGGACAGATGGCCTTTTGGTCGCCTTTGCATGGGAACTCACTCACTGCCTCACTCACTGCCTCACTCACTGACTCAGGGAAGAGATTCCAGCATCGCTTGGACGACGTGTCCAACAACGGCAACAATTAGGGGAGCTGATTGCATTGCCACATGTTGCCAAGCAGCAATTTTCATCGTTAAGAACCTGAAGAAAACATATTGAGGTCCGATGCCAAAAACCGCTTTGCTTTGGGGGGCATCTGTGCTATTTTATTCAAATGAACTAGGAGAGAGTTTGCGAGGGCCTCTTGCAGCTCCAAACTCAGCTATACACTAGCAGAAGAAAGTGGGCAGCTCATTCAACTTCTTCCATCTCCGTGTGAAGCTGCTGCTGTGCTCCTGCACCTGAGCAACAAGTTGGAGATGGTTCGACGTCAAGCAGCAGCCAATAAAAAGGACGGTGGTTTTGTGAGTCCAGACCCGTACGCTGCGCTCCCAATGGACGTTGCAATATTTTGCTTTCCAAAACAAGCCAGCCTAACTCGCCCACATTCTACACATCTCTCTCGTTCTAACGGATGAAGTACGGGTGCTTTTAACGCCGATCCTTTAGTGCACCCCACAGATGCCTTGCCTGCCTGTCTGACTGCCTGTCTGTCTGTCTGTCTGCGAGTTCCAGCACCTCGCTGCAATCACATTGAGCTTCCCAAAACAAAAGAAAAGTGGTGATGAAGTACACTAAATACACAAAAGCCATCAGATGTCTTCATGTGTTGTGTTCTCTCTGTTACGTTTTGGAGGCAGGCACTGGGGAGATTCCTGGCAAAGAGCCGGTGGCGCCGTCTCAATGGCAAGCAGCTGCCCGCCCGCTCCCACAAAACCGACGCTATCTCCTTGGGGATCTGCGCCATTTCCATTTGGATTCCATCATTCCGACAGGGTAGCTTCTCAAAGTTGTCATTTAGCGTTCATCGTTCTTTGGAGCGCCCCCTTGCTGCACATGCTCAACCTGAGCGCTAGCTCGATTGACACTTTTCATTCCAAGCGAGCCGTCGATTGAGATGCAATTTGCCGCTAATGTCCAAGTGACAAAGCGCGCAGTCTCAAAAGAGCCGCTCCGTGCGAGTGGAGGAACAAACAGAGGGAAAACACAGCTGTGGATTTCAAGGGCAGAGCTCGACTGCGGAGAGCAGAGAATCCTTCTGCCTGATGGGTCAAAGCACACGCTGCATCTCCACCTCATGTGGTTTGCTGTGTTTACCTTCTGGTCCTATGTTCCCTGCTTGGTCACACTGGCTGTGGCAGAAGCTGCTAGCTTCCCCGTGCCTCTATCCGCAGATGTTGCAGACGTTTATTTAGATTTGGAACCGGCCGTGCCTTGTCAAACCGCTGGACGTCTGCACGTGGAAAGAGAAGAACGCCGGAAAGTGCCCAAACGTCCAATCAAGTGACTTGACGCAATCGATTGTCTGCCTGGATTTAGGGATCGATCGATCGATTGCAGTATGGGAGAGAAAATGCACAAATGTTCCCCCCAAAGAGTCATGTTCCCCAGCTCCCCCTCTGTGGGCCACGGTGTCACTTCCTCCAGAGAGTCATAGAATGCGGGCAAGTTGTTCCACCTGCTCCTCTGCCGCTGCCGCCGCCGCCGCCGCCGCCGCTCGCTGGTGCATGTGAGAGGCCTGACGGGAGTCAAGCTTACGTGTTGATTCAGCTTTCTCCCCAAGGAATAAAGAAGTAGGGGGGAGGTGGATGTGCCCTGCTGTGATCCACATGACATGGACAAATTCATCAAGCAAGATTTCCATCAATTAAGTGCGGTGTCAAGACAAAGGCTGCCACTTTCAATTGATTCTTGTATTACTGCATGGAAAAACCTGCAAATACGTCAACTATTTTGTCAGCTACTCAACTGAGCCTTACTGTATTTATTGGACCTAGAATCACAACTGGGATTAAGTGTGCTTTAGTGTCAATTTAAAAAGCATTGCCCTACACTTTTACGTAGATCTCCCATACATTGTCTGAACCGCTTTGCTCCCCCCATATGAATCCTTTTGGTGACAATGTGTTCAGCATTACTACTAGGTCAAATGTAGCCACACATTTCTGCGTGGCTACATTGAGAAATAATTCATTGGAAGCATACAGAAATAAACAGGGTACATTATCTCCAACACCAAGCAAGAAATAATGGCGGCTATAACCTTGTTTCTTCTCAAGTCGCCGATTATGCATGTGTGAGGTCTCCCTCCACAAGCATCACCCTCCACTTGTCATGACATCAGATATGTTCACGCAAAGCCGCAGCGTGGCAGCATGGGAGGATTGGCACGGAAGTTGCGCATACCGGCACTAATAGAGTGAAAGAAAGAAAGAAAGAAAGAAAGACCTCCACTTGCAATCAGATAACAGTCCACTGATCTGACCCAAACGTGACCTAATTTTAACAGTTTGGCATGATTTTCCAATCCAAACATCCCACATTGGCAAGCACAAGCACGCTGAGTGATGCACGCTGAGTGAGGCACGCTGAGTGTTGCTTGCATGCGTGTGACAAAGGCTGACAAGGTTTGTTGGTGGCCCCAAATGGCAGATTTGTTCCGTTGGCTAGCTACGTGCAGAGGATAGCTCACATTAGCTAGCGCACGTCCAACTCTTCCCAATGGGCAAAAGCAAGTACCGGGAAATATCATCACCGTTTATTGTGTGGCAATGGCCTTGTCATCTTCCATCGATGGCCATGCAAAGACCTCACCTTCAAGCGAGAATCATTGCACTTTCTTATTGGCTCACTGAGCATTCTAGCTGTAGATGATGGGGCTGTTAATCAGTATAGCAATGACTCATTGATAGTTTGGCTGGTTCCAGTAAACCGTCAACATGCTTCCATTTCCCCACGACCTCTCGGTGTTTTCATGAAAGCATGAAGGATAGCGCCAATCGAGTGTGTTGCAACACGAGGCGAGAACTCCTTCTTTTCTGACCGGGAGATATGAAATGGTTGGCCTCAGATTAGTGTTGTACTAGCAAACAACAGTACGCTGTGTATCAAGGTTTCGGAAACCTCTTCCGCGAACCACGTTTTGCGTACTGCGCAATTGTTGGAAATGGGCCATCCAACGATTCCCTCTGGAGGAATTCGTCAATTCCAGTGAACTGTACTTTGAGTTTATATTAATGAGGGATGTCGACAAAGTCCTCGGGGCTCTCATTTTTGAAGAATTGACTTCTAAAGCTACTGAACTCAAAAGACATAAACATGACACGTCCCCCAGTGGGAGGTTTGCTGAGGTCATCTGTCTGAACAAGAGCACCGGATTCAGGGGAAGCACTCACTTTGGGCAAAATAGCTAGCTAGCGTGTTCTTTTGTTTTCGTAGAATATACTTACAAACATGTCAGGTTTTGCATCAGGTTACAGGTACAAATGCATGCCAATGACCAGTGCTGCTTTAAGCGCAGAGTGAGGAACCAGCACATGGTCCGATTCAAGTCAAAGGAGCTTTTGACACGTGCAAGCCTTTTGAATGGGACATCTGATTTGAAGACTTGCGCTTCATGTTTTACAGTAGTGCAAAGTGCAAGGGCTCCTTCTGCTGGCAAATTTGATGGAGCTGAGATGCGGGTCAAGCCCAAAAAGTGACGTGTTGCAGCTGCATGCAGCAGAATGAATCATGTGCTGGGAATGCTTAACTCAGAGTGTTCAAGTCCAGCGCAGGCAGGCAGGCAGGCAGGCGGACACAGCCCTATTCCTTTTTCTTCACCTCCCTCCATACAGACCCATTGCCTCCATTTATCACAGCCACACACTGGGACTATGGCTGTCATCTAGACCATACATTATGTCAGTTCTAGCTGATTTTTCTATTAGCTGGATGATAGATGGGTCTTTATTTATTCTCTCTCTCTCTCTCTCTCTCTCTCTCTCTCTCTCTCTCTCTCTCTCTCTCTCTCTCTCTCTCTCTCTCTCTCCCCCATCCCCCCCCCATGAGAGCAAACTTGAACGTGGGAATACATGGACTCTCCTCGCTGCCTGCTTTGGAGGAATCGGGTTTCCAATGTATTGAAAAACCGAAAGATGATAGTGGAGTTCCAAAGCTTAATCTAGGGGTGTTGGTGGTAAAAGCTTCTGAGGGGAAGCGTGATCTTATATATTGTTGTGTGCACGTGCACGCTTTTGACCTTTGTTTCATCACGAGCACGTGAAACTACAATTGAATTGAATTGAAATTTTGCCCATACATCTGATGAGGTGTGTGGTCCTATGTGCCCGACCGACCGCCCGCTGGACCTCGCGTCACTTAGCTCGATACGCACTTTCTGCCAGAGCATAAACAAGGTCTTTTCCGTCCACGTGGAAGTGCTCTTCTTCTTTTCTCTCTTCTTTTCTTTTCTTTTGATATGACGTGTACATTCCAGGGGTGTCAAACTCATTTTTGTCGCGGGCCACATTGTAGTCAAAGTTTCCCTCGACGGGCCATTATGACTGTCAACCCAAATAAATAAACGCCTCATATTATATAGAGTATAAGCTACAAAACAAACTGACAAATCATTTTTTTTTTCAAATCAGACTCGTGGAAACTTTTCAAATATTTTAAAAAGATGATTTTTAAAAGTTGACCATTTGCAATTTTAGTATGACTTACATTTAATGCACAATTTGTCTTCGCGGGCCGTATCTGGTACCCCGGGCCTTGAGTTTGACACCTGTGCACTAGACAGTAATACTAGGTGGAATTCTCGGTTGATATGACAGCCTCTGCAGTCGTTTACAGCAGTGGTCCGCAACCTTTTGTTTGCGCGTCCACGTCCGGCCGGTACCGCTTAGGTGTCAGAAATATTTCCGACTTTATAGAAAAAAGTACTACATTTGTCGAAATAAACAGAATACGTTTATAATCAATACGATGAAATGATAGGACTGGCATAAAAACCAATATAAACCACATCCAAATAAAACTCACCATTACGTCGAATGAGTGGGAGCACTGAGCTTGTTTCTCAGAAGAGACTTCAGTAATCGCTTCTGTCCTTCCCGTTGACGTTTTTTTTTCTTTCCGGGCCGCGGCCTGGTGGTTGGGGACCACTGATATACAGCGATTGCTGAACGGTTTTGTTCAGGCTTTCATAAAGTATGCCCTCTTTTGCGGAGCAGGAAGAGCCTCGGTTAGATGTGCTGATAAATAACGCAGGGCTCTACCAGTGTCCGTACAGCAAAACCGAGGACGGCTTTGAGACGCAATTTGGGGTCAAGCATCTGGGCCATTTCCTGCTCACCCGCCTGTTGCTGGACCTCATGAAACGATCCGCTCCCAGCCGTATGGTGGTGGTCTCCTCCAAACTCTACAAACACGGTGACATCAACTTTGACGACTTGAAGAGCAAACAGAAATATGACAAGGCTTTTGCCTACAGTCGCAGCAAACTAGCCAACTTGCTATTCACCTGTGAGCTGGCCCGCCGACCGGAAGGGAGCGGGGTGACCGTCAATGCTCTGTCTCCCGGTATGGTGAGGACTAATCTCGGGCGGCATGTCCGTGTCCCGGTGATAGCCAAGCCTGTTTTCAACCTGCTCTCCTGGGGCTTGTTCAAGAGTCCTGAACAAGGAGCTCAAACCTCACTATATTTAGCCTGCCGCCCTGATGTAGAGGAAGTCCAGGGACAGTTCTTTTCACACTGTCAGCCTCAGGTTCTTCTTGACAAGGCCACCGACTGTCAAGTTGCCAGTAAATTGTGGGACATTAGTGAAGTCCTGGTTTGAATTGTTCAATGATTACTTGTGCACTTTACACAATTGTTACAGATTCTTTCAACACAAATGTTCTGATTATAACTCTTATAATAGGCAGTTCTTGTTAGGCTACCTGAAGTAATGACACACTTTGTTTTACAAATATGAAGTGTATTGTTTGGTTAAATTCCCCCTAGTATTATTGCTCGTATGTAATCGCATTTGTGTCTGTTCTGAATTTGCACAATCGTGATATCTACCGCTGTACTTGTGCAATTTGTTCATTAAAGCCATTTGGAGAAAGAAAAAAGAAGCTCTGTCCCAACATGGCCGCCTTGTGGCGACGTCGCCTGAGATCGGCTTGGCTGAGTTGGCACGCCATGGTCATGTACCGTTATGTTTACGCCATGGTCATGTACCGTTATGTTTACGCCATGGTCATGTACCGTATGTTTACGCACGCCACGGTCATGTAGCGTATGTTTGACACAGACGACGCACATCCTCCTTTTTCCCTTGCGCAAATCGCGCAGCTTTGACGTTCGACAAGTGCCCTTCCTTCGCTAAGCGGAAGAAAAACAAGCAGGTCATGTGACGTGCGCCTGCCCTGCCCTGATCGTCTGTCACTTCTGGATCCATTAACCCGAGGGAGGGAGTCCTGCCTGCCTGCCTGCCTGGTATGTGGAGTCATCTCACGCTCCGAAAGCACATTTACTTCACTTACGTATGTCATGTATTTAGCTCGTGTTGCTTATTTGACCCGGTTGGTGGGAAAACGGACCAAAGTGGGTCGAGTTAGCGTTCACTTTAGCATCCACGAATGTGCTTGGTCAACTTGCATTTGTGTCATTCATTTCTTCTTGTTTCCTTTCTATTGTCGATAGAAAGCGTGAATGACACGGAGCGAGCAGCATGGCTGACGTGAGTATTTCGCGCATCATACGTGCTTCTTACTCTTAGCGCAGATGTTTTCACAAAGCAGCATGGGTCAGTGAGAGAAGTTGACAACCATGCAAATGTCAACCATGGTTGGTAGGATCGGAACTCTTGTCCAACTTCCTGTATACAGTAGTACAGTATCTTTGGTTCCTTTCCTCCACGATCCAACATTTTTCTCTTACAGGACTTGAAAAGATATCTGTACAAACAGTTGCAAAGGTACGTGAAATCATTTGACTATATACTATGGACGGATTATGAGCTGATCACATGCATCGACGTATTGTATTTTGACACGACGTGCGTTTTCACTTGGCTGTTATGATTCTCTAAATCGTTGATCGAAATTGATTTCCGGCTCAATTTGCTTTTGTCTTTTTACGCCGTCTGTCGTGTACGCAGTGTTGAAGGTCTTCACGCGATCGTGGTTACAGACAGAGATGGCGTTCCGGTCATCAAAGGTATTCAAGCAAAATGCTTGGACACCAATCTGTTCTTCTGTAGCTTGCTGATTTCTTTTTCTCCATTCTTCCTGCAGTTGCCAATGACAATGCTCCGGTGCATGCGCTGAGACCAGGGTTCTTGTCCACGTTTGCCCTGGCAACAGATCAAGGCAGCAAACTGGGCCTCTCCAAAAACAAGAGTATTATCTGCTACTACGATAGCTACCAGGTCACAATGTTTCTTTTCTAATATAATACTCCCGAGAAGACAGAGGAAAAATGAGGCTAATGAATCCTCCTCATCGTCACGTATCCTATCGTGGTTTTCGCTTCGATCGTGATCTGATATGTCTCTGTGTCAATCAATAGATTGTGCAGTTCAACTGGTTGCCTCTTGTCATCAGTTTCATCGCCAGCGGCAACGCCAACACCGGTAAATAACGGTTTGTTTGTTGTCCCGTGAGTAAGGCGTGTCTAGCTCCCGTCCGTCCGTCCTCAAGGGCCGCCCGCTGTCTTGCCTGTTTCCCATGTCTCCCGCAGCAGGAAAACGTGCAAAGCTGGCAGGACGGCTCCCCTTGAGGACTGATTTCGATTGATCGAGTTTTGGCCTCTTACAGTGAGATTGTGAGCTGAGCTTTCTTCCTCTCTGTCTTTTTCTCAGGTCTCATCATGAGTCTAGAGAAGGAGTTGGCTCCACTAATAAATGAGCTGAGGCAGGTAGTAGAAGTGACCTAAAGTGTGAGCGACATCGAAGCCTCAAGGGTGGAATCATGATTTAACATCAACGCTTTGTGCTGTGTTGTAAACAAAGGTTTTGGGTTTAATCTGATACCGGTCATCTGAATAAAAGTTGTCATGCATACCAGGTTTTGATGTAGTCATGCTCAATTCTGCTACAAGGGCTTCACTTGCGATGTCGTTCATTCTGCTTTCACGTATTATACATCAAACAGTACCGGGCGCTGATCTACAAATATACATGTATCTCACGTTATCCCTGAAAATTGGGAAAATTCCAATCAAATAGTCGTGCGCCCGCCCACCTGTATTTACGCAGCCGAGACTGTGAGGGGCGCTAGAGGATTTTCGTAATGTTTCCTACAAGTTTTGCCGCCAAAAACCAAACACGCAAGCAGCAGGAAGCAAGAAGCCAGCAACAGGCCGGCCAGCTGCTGCAACACTCAAACAACAACAACGACAACAAGGATGAACACGACTAGCAGTGAGGATTGTAACAGCAGCCAGGTCACCGCTGTGGTCTCCAAGTGGGTTGTGGACTTTCTTTTTAACACTCTTTGTCGACGCTTTAAAGAGAGAAGTCACGATGCCTTCAATGACGCCATCTCCACTTATGAATGTGAGTTGTTTTACTAATCAAGCCCTAGGCTTCTTCTTCCTCCTTGCACTCTTATTGCTGTAATATGTGCTCAACAATAAACTAAACGAAACTAATCCAACTGTGCAAAAAGTGTTTTCCCCCAATCATCTACAGCGCATGTCTGAACACATCGTGGTTGCTTTCACCTGAATAAATGATGATTCTGCATGCATGCATCCATCCATGCATCCATCCATCCATCCATCCATCCATCCATCCATCCATCCATCCATCCATCCATCCATCCATCATGATATGCTGGAGCCTATAATCGTTTTCCTCTCCCAGCCCTTTCTCAGACAGCAATATTTGAAGGAGGAGGCTCACGAGACAAAACGCTCATCGGCGCTTTCCTTGCTCGGGTCATGCAAGGCAAGAAGTTGGGTAAGACTGACTAACCACCAACCATGCAACCCAGCCACCTTTGTGTCCCAGTGCAACCTTTCATTTGACCTCTCGTCATCACCCCTCCAGACGTCCGATTTAACGACGACGATGACGTGATGCCTCTTATGTCAGCGGCCCAAACTTGGTTTCACCTCAAAGATGCTGTGGAGGATGAAACCTTGTTTGAGAAAATCAATGCTCACCTCATCGTCCAGGTGATCCTGAAGTGGGCGCAAAGAGAGCCATCGTAGTTTGATGTGGTTGACAAACGTTCAAATGGTTCCCCCACCACTCAAGTGGGACGTGAGCCGTTTGGATGATGCACGTGACATTTTGGTGTCTTTGTCAGGCTGTAGCCTTGTGTTTGGAGAAAGGCCAAAGAACGCAGGCGCGCGGGGCCCTCCGGTGGTTGGACGAGCACGTCGAATACCCGCCAAAAGTGGCAGCCAAACTCTCCAAGATTCTGGCGCAGATGGACACCTACCACCCTTACCTCACGGTGTTCAGTTTTGATGGACTGCTGGAGCTGGTTCAGACCTTCCTGGACGCCTACCTGGCCAAGAATCCGACCGACTTCCTTGCCAATGTTGGCACGCCCGCCGCAGGCTTTTTTCTCACGAGGGTCATGCTTTGGAAAGGTACGTAATATGAGGAGAGCTGATTTGGATTGTCTATCTCTCAGCAAGCCGTCAAGAAGATCCAGGGTTCCAGCGGAACGGATGCCACAGACGGCGTGGCCACTGAAGACAAGTCTCTCTCGGAGAAGGTGGACCGCGCGAGACTCGAGACCAAGTAGGGAAATGATCCGCTCGTGTCGAGTGACAATTTCGACAAAAACAACGGTCATCCAGAATAAGTCGTCATTGGCAGATAAATCAGCCAGATATTAAAACCTCGACATTTGATTGCAGTCATAAATGTGAAATCATTCAAATCGGCCAGATATTAAAACCTCGACATTTGATTGCAGTGATAAATGTGAAATCATTCTTGTGCAAAATAACCCCCCGAGTTGTCCCACCTGAATGGCTCGCAGAGGCTCAATTGGAACCCTACTTGACACGCCGCCCGTGGCTTTGTGAAATGTTGCCTTTTGTAGGACAGAAGCCAATCTCCAAGTGAGCAAGAAGCTGCGAGTGTCCCTCCAACGGCAATCGGTCAACAGTGAGTTGTGGCACTGAGCCTTTGTTTATTGCTATTTGGGATCCTCTTCCATGAGCACAAATGTCACCCACAGAGTTATTGTCCACCGACTTGTCGACGAAGGCGGACAAGCAAAGCGCGGAGGCCTTCCAAGACACCACGCTCGCTGACGTTGAGTATGGACTGTAAATGCTTTCAATACGCACCAAATTGTCATGACAGCCTGGCAAAGCTCTTATTGCATTCACATGACTACAAATAGCTATCCTAATCAGAGCAGAGCTTTTGTTACATCTCAAATATTGAGGAAGCTAAATGTCTCACCCGTCAAGCATTTTGGACCGCCTCTAATAGCGCTCATTAAACGTTTTTTTTTTTTTTACTTGCCCCCAAGACTGAAACGTAAGGTTGGCTCGTCAAAAAGCACCTCCGCCTCTGGCAGAAGACTGTTTTCCAGCAGTGAGTTCTGTTTATTGGCTGTCTTCTTTTTCTGAAACGGTAACACGCATTCCATATCCTGCGGATAGATTGCTCACGGATGGACGCATCGCCGAAACCCGCGGCGACGGCACGTGACGCAAAGGCAGCGGCCGCAGCAGCAGCAGCAGCAGCAGCAGCAGCACCTAAGGTGGGTATGCTGCTAATTTATGGATCAGGAGAACTCGACATGACAATTGCAAGAATTCCAATGTCCTTTTGTGTCTTGTAGAACGTCCCCTTGTCCGCTGAAGATAAAGCCGGCCCATCGGGGGAGACGGCTGCAACGTAAAGCTTCCTTATGACACTTGATTGACGTCTTCGGAGGCGTTCTTGCTCTTCATGAATGCAAAGACAACAGGGCAGTTGACTCGTGTTAAAACCATAGCAATGACCCATTTTGTTCTTTGATTTGACATAACAGGGCAAAACGCGAACTTTTGTCCTCTAAAACAAATACGTGGGAGCAGGATGCTCAGAAGGAGCCACCGTCCAAGAAAGGTATTTGACGTGACTCTCTCGCTCTCTTCTCTCTCTAGTTTGGATTGTTACCAGCTCAGTTCAAAAACTATGCAGATGCTCCAAACATGTCCAATTCCACACATTGTTGCTTGAGGCCATTCCATTTCAACTCCAAATGCTGCTTTTCTGTTTTGTAGATCTCGGCACTTCTGTCGGCAGTCCGGAGCGCAGGACTCATCGGGTTAGTTGGAGCGAGCGAGGGGGGGAGGGAGGGAGGGAGGGAGGATACGCGGTGCTCTTTTTCCCAAACGTACTGATTTCTATTTGTAGAAATGGACGCACGAACTGGACCTTAGGCTGTTGAAGGGGGTCCGCATTCACGGCAAAGGCAAGTGGAGTCGCATCCTGCAGGATTACGACTTTGAGGGCCGCACCGGGGTGATGCTGAAAGACCGCTGGAGGATTCTGGAGAAGCTCCACAAAGTCAACTAAGATCAGAGGGACAAGCCTACCTCTCTATGGGTGCTTTCTATTGTACATAGTTTGTGGTTTTTGTTATATTTGATTGATTGATCCCCCACCAAGAGCAAGTCCGTTCCTTGCTTCTTTTGTTTTTTTGCAGAATAAAAAATGTTCAACTAACAACCGGTGTTTGGCTCCATCTATTTTGTACTGCTTCTTCTGGGTTGTGTAACGGTGGCAGCAGCTTCAGCAGGGAAGTCTAGACTCAATTTCTTACATTTATATTCCTTTATTTAATTTCTTGGCTCTCACAGTTTTATTATTATTAGAAGTCGTAGTTACGAGTCAGTAAAACACAATCCAATTCACGCTGCAACCACGTGGCGGCGCAATAGGATAAACAAAAGCTACTGGAAGAAGAAGAAGACAAAGTAAAGAAGAACTACAATAACCGCAAGTCTTTCCGCGCGCATGTCGGAAGCTGTCGAGGAGGTCAAAAAAGAAAGAAAGAAAAAAAAAAAAGCGAGCCGGCAAGTGGAAGATCGTCAAGTCGTGGAGACTGTGTGAAGGTAGTCATTTGTTTTAATGACACTTTTGTTCGATTTAATACACCTCTGGCGGAATGTCGGTTGTTGGGCATTTTCTAATCAATCAGACCAAATTCAAGCAGTCGTTGCATAAGCCGTTTCCAGTGTTCTGAAGTGATGTCATAACTTGCGAAAGACGTGCCCTGAGTAGATGTCAACGATGGAACAAGACCTCAATAGGCATAGGGAGAACACGCAAAGTGCTCCCTGGAATTGCGCTGGACGTGCTGACCAGTGCAAGCGTGCCGCCCCAAAGTCGTATGTTTTGGATTTCACATTCATGTCATTGATCCAAAAGCAGTGTTCATGCAAGAAGCAGTGTCCATCGAGGAGCGGTATCATCCAATGTATTGTCGTGACAATAGTCATCCATCTTCATGTGTCAGCCGTAATCTTCTCTCTTCTTCTCATTCTCCCAGTGGCGCCCATGGCTCTGCGGCTGCTCAAAGTCCCCACCATCGCCGCCACTGGATTGCTCGCATCTTCGGGAATGTACTTCTACAACAGACCACTGGATTTCAATGACTTGAGTTTGATCCGCTTTGGACGAGCTGCTGCCACCGTAAGATATTCTATCGATTGATTCCATTTTTGCCTTGGACTCGTTGACCGACCTGCTCGGAAGACAGAGGTTCTGAGCAAAAGTGACGAGAAAGAGTGAGGCGGCGGCGGGCGGCAGCGGGCGGCAGCGGGCGGCAGCGGGCGGCAGCGGGCTGCTTTGGGGTACAACCGCTGGAAAATGGGCTTAACGTGATCCAGTGAAATGCGCTTCTACGCTTTCATTTCAGGAAATCAATAGCGAGAACATGCTGCCACTCGGGATGATGATTGATTGATTGATTGATTGATTGATTGATTGATTGATTGACTGATTGATTGACTGATTGCTTGACTGATTGATTGACTGATTGATTGACTGATTGATTGACTGATTGATTGACTGATTGATTGACTGATGAGAATGCGCTTTGCACTTTGTTTTTCTCCAGACTGCTGTCATCAGCTACGACTATCTGACTGCTTTCAAATATGTGCAGTATGACACCGAGGAATATTGGGCCCTTAAGTCCAAGGTAAGATCAACTGCAACTATGTTGCATCTGACAAGGAATCAAGTGGGAACATGAAGGAAGTCAAGATGAAATGTGCTGCTGAATGATTTGATTTTTGGTGGAGAGAAGGCAACTCATTGACGAGCTGCCTTTACATGGAGCCAGCCACGTGAATGTAATACGCACCTATCCACATGCTCTGTGAAGAGAGACGAGATAGACTTTTTCTTCCAAGCATATGTTGATTTCAGCAGCGGCAGGGTGAGAGGGTGAGTCGACAAATAGACGTCTAATGAGCCCTTTGCTTCCTCAGCTGCACGACAAAACAGCAAGCGTGAGCGAGCGCACAGCAGCACAGCGCGGGCAGGCACTTAGGAGAAGCGGCCATTTTGAAAAGTCTCTTCATTATTGAGATAAAAGGGCAAACCAAATGCTGATTCACCGCGCATCCGCATCGTATCATGCACACTTGTTTTCCGAAAGATTGAATTCGGATGAGCGTCTTTTTCGCCGGTGTGCACATATGTGGCTTGCTATTGTACCCAATATAAGGGCAGAGTGGCAAAAGGTTTCAAAGCCTGTGAGGATGGCCATTAGTACGACTTCCCTCTTGACAGTATATTTGTGCTAGTTCAAATCAAAGGATTTGTTGCATTGCAATGCACATGTGTGGATTAGGGTTCATTTTGGTAAGGATTAGTGTTTGGATCTAGCCTCACACTATTAACTTTGATTCATGAGATTACTGGACCTAACTTGACGTGAAAGGAGCAAAAGCGTAGACATACACTACGGAATATGGATTGTTTCTGATGGCACGCAGTCCTTGTGAACGTTGCAACCAGCAGATGGCAGCATTGACTGATCCCTGAGAGGCCCAGCGTTAATGGACATTGATGCTTGAAGAATGGCGACAATCATGTGCTGCACTTTAGCAGCCAAACGAGTGCTGTGAGGCAGAGCAATCCTCCAGGCCATAGATGGATAAAGGATGCAAGGACAAGAAGCTATTTCACCCACATACCTGTGCATAGTATTACATTAGAATGTCACAAATAAACCAGTCATCTTCCTTTTTTTTTTTTTGGGAAATACATTTCATTTCAGGGAAGCCCACTTTTATCAAGAATCAATTTCACTGTAGCATCGCTGCTCAAGTGTATTGCTTTGGTGCCCGTAAACATGCACACACACCCTTTTTTGAGCTCGGCACCTCAACATGCGCCAGTGAGCCGAATAACGAGCTAATCACGGGCATCCTAATAATAAATGGGCCGTGTTCACGGTCTGCTCATTTCAGTCGTTAAATGACGACGCTGTTGCAAAAGAAATCATTGACTGCAGCTGTGCTCTCAATATAGGAGCATCTGCCCAAGCAGCACTCAAGGTCGCCTCAACCACCTTTGACTATAGCAAAAATGACCGCCTCTTCTTTGTCTCTTGTATTTGAATGAGGCACAGAGTGAATTTCTACAGGTTGGTCGCTCTGTATCATGATGTACATGCTTGGAGGTTCATCCATCCATCCATCCATCCATCCATCCATCCATCCATCCATCCATCCATCCAGCCATCCATCCATCCAGCCATCCATCCATCCATCCATCCATCCATCCAGCCATCCATCCAGCCATTCGCTAAGATCCAGCTTGAATACAAATCTATTGTATTTTGTTTTCCCAGGTACATCGCCGTTCGGCGGAGCGTCTTCGAGATCTGTGCTGCGCAAATCGTGGTACCTTTATCAAGGTTGGCCAGCACCTGGGCGCTCTGGATTATCTTCTTCCCGAAGAGTATACGTCCACCCTGAAGATCCTCCACAGTCGAGCTCCTCAGAGCAGCATGGAGGAGATCGAGCAGGTCATCAGAGAGGACCTTGGCAAAGAGGTTTCCCAATTCAGCATCCCTTTCCGTGTGATTGCACCTTGTGCTTTTCCAGGTACATGCTTGGAACGAGAGTGGTGTGGCAAAAAGCTCGGCCTGCTTTACTCTAATTCTAGCCTTGGCCGACCGACCGACATTGTGTTGCCCTTTGTTTGGTCCAAACGTATGACCCCGTTGCAGAAGCAATAAGGCTTGCCTCCCTTGGCCCCGTAGGGATGACATCACTCAAGTGCTTCCAGGAGGACAGGGCGAAGCAATTGTTCATTTTTACCACGCCATCGCCGCCATCGCCGCCGCCGTCCGCGCCCACTTTCGTATCAAAATGATTGCAACCCTCAAGATCTGTTTGGCTTTGACCCTTTTATTTCCATTCCATGGACGTGACGTCTTTCTTTTTATCCCCCATTTTCTCGACACGCCGGTCGGTGGACACAGGTGGCGGCGGCGGTGCTTTTGCTCTCCATTTACGAACATTTACAAGCAAGCAGAAAGCCCATCAAAAGAGAATGGATGCTTTGCCTTCAGGGTAGTTGCAAGAGGGAAACTTTGTCAAGGTGAAGGTTTCATTTCCTTTCACCTGGGGTAGGAACTGAAGCGGTTTAGAAAAAGAGCCCAGTCGGGAGAAGGTAGGAACGACAAGAAGCTTTTTATCTCTGACTGTATCCTTCCACACCGTATTGACGATTGTGAATGTTGAGGGCATGCCGACTAATGAGTGTGGACGCCCTCATTTGCTCTTCTCTTTTGCTCCGGCAGCTGTCAGAGTTGTTTGTTTCCTTTGATGAGAGGCCTCAGGGAGCCGCCTCTTTAGCCCAAGTCCATAAAGCAGTGCTGCACGATGGCAGGACGGTGGCTGTTAAGGTGCAACACCCCAAAGTCCAAAGACAAAGCTCCAAAGACATCTTTGTGATGGAGGCGAGTTGCATGAGTTGATGAGTTGTGTAAAATACCACGCTTGATGCGGGATTGAGCGATGGTTCTTGACCGGAGTTGGGCTCTGTTTCCAAGGTGTTGCTAAGAGGCGTCCATTGGCTTTTCCCTGACTTTGCCTTTATGTGGTTGGTGGAAGAGGCCAAGAAAAACATGCCACTGGAGCTGGACTTTCTTAACGAAGGACGCAATTCAGAAATGGTGGCAAACAAGCTGGCCCACTTAACCTTTCTCAAGGTAGCCGCCGCCGCCGCCGCCGCATTCACTTTAGGATGGGAGCGTCTATTTGACGTTTGTGAAGAGGTGCTGAGCGATAGCAAAGGTTTGTTTGACTCTTTTCAGGTTCCCATCATCCACTGGGACTTGTCCACTAAGAGGGTTCTGACCATGGAGTTTGCCGAGGGCGGGCAGGTCAACGATAGGGAGTACATGAAAGCGCACGGCATCAATGTCAATCAGGTAAGACGGGCACCCTAGGAAGGGAGGGAGGGAGGGAGTTATCGAGTGGGGCCCACGCTCAAATTGGGGGAAAAGTCCATCCATTTCAGTCAGAAAAGCATTGACGTCGTCGTCGTCATCATCGTTGTTGTTGTTGTTCAGATTTCCGAACATCTGGGCAAGATGTACAGCGAAATGATCTTCGTCCACGGCTTTGTTCACTGTGACCCCCACCCTGGCAACGTGTTGGTGCAAAAGTGTCCAAAAAGCAAGAAGACGGAGATCATCCTACTCGATCATGGCCTTTATCAGGTTGGAAATCTTCAAAGAAAGCTTCATGTGCTGACTGAGACCTTGAGGAAAGAGATTTAGCAGCATAGCAACATTTCAAATGCACATCCAAATATGATTCACATGACACACGCACGCGCACGCACGCACGCACGCACGCACGTTGATTAGGGCCCCAGCAGACTAAAAGCTTTTTGATAAACAACTCTTTTGATGTGAGTGCAGGCTGTTCAAATTGGACAGAAGCTGTGTGTATCCAAAGACACACAGCACACAAATGCTTCTTAAATTGGCAGCAGCGTTCGTTAAGAAGAATCGGCTAAAAAGAGGCAGACAATCACAGGTTGCTCCTATAGCCGCACCGTCTCGTCCCGTCCCGTCTCGTCCCGTCTCGTCCCGTCTCGTCCCGTCCCGTCCCGTCCCGTCCCGTCCCGTCCTTCTGCCAGCCAGCCAGAAAGTTGACCGTCAGAGGATTTCTACCTTTACAAATACAAAAGATGAAATGTTGTCGAAACAAACAAATCATTGTCGGCATCATAAAAGCTTACGTGGTGACACTTTGCTGTGGGCTGCCTACTCAATGAAAACACGGGTCTGAGCATTCTCCTGGCACCGCTCTTTGGCAGGTCCTCCAACCAAAGTTCCGGATCAACTACTGTCGGCTTTGGCAGGCTCTCATTCATCGGGACATGGCCGGGGTGGAGCGTTACAGTCGCAAACTGGGAGCCGGAGACCTCTACCCGCTCTTTGCTTGCGTACTCACCGCTCGTTCCTGGGGGGCCGTCAATTCGGGCATCGCTTGTGTGCCCGTCACGCTCTCAGAGGTACCATTGAAAAGATACTCTTGCCTTATTGCTCTTGCATATGAACAACAACAACATCCATATGCGGCCTATTCTTGCAATGAAATTCCTTCCTTCTTGCATGCAAATGAGAGCAAGGTGACAGACAGCTGTGAGGCTTGCTTGCTTGCTTGCTTGCTTCCTTGCTTCCTTGCTTCCTTGCTCGCTCGCTCGCTTGCTCCCTTGCTCGCTTGCTTGCTTGCTGTATTCAAATTGCTACCTACCAATTGTTTGCAGGACTTCTGCTATTGCAACAACTGTTGGCCTCCCTCAGCCAGGTGGCATTCGTTCAATGCAGTCTCTGATTTCAGATAGTAATACGAGAGAGACATTATGACTAGGACGCGGGCCGCCGCAACAATCGCTGTTTTTCCACCCCCTGCCTGCATTGTTTTTCCAATAGCATTTTTGAAAAGATTCCACGATTGACAATTTTGTTGCCAGGATGTGGAAATCCGGACCAACGCAGCTCTTTACCTACCCCAAATCAACAATCTGCTGAATCGGGTTCCTCGGCAGATGTTGCTCTTATTGAAGACCAATGACCTTCTGAGAGGAATCGAAAGCACTCTGCAGACCAGAGCGTCGTCGTCCTCCTTCATCAACATGTCACGCTGCTGTATACGTGCTTTGGCTAGGTACGTGCAAAAAACGCTATTTATTGGATTGCTATTTTGGATTGGATTGGATTGGTTTGATTTTGGCCCGTTTGTTGTTCCAATTTCAAATCCATCCCTCTACTCTGTCTCGTACAGACAAGCATTTGGAGATTTGTTGGCCTTGACGTCTTTCTAAGTTCTTTTCTGCTTTGACGGACAGACACAAAAGGAGCCAGAGTCGGTCCGGCAGAAGACGTTTGCAAATCACGCTGACCGAGTCCTTCCACCTTTGGAGACTCAGTATGTACGAGTTGTTTTTATGGTTGAAGGGCTCTGTGTTGGGACTCGGCCTTTCTACCCTGCTGGCATTTCTACACTAACGCGAGCGAGCGTGAAGCTGACCGACGGTTGTCTCTGAAGCTGCCCGACCGCTGTCTCCTCACCAGTTCTGCCCATACAATTCAGAGACTTGTATCTTCCCGCACTTATCAGAAGAGCTTTTGTCATGTCTTGTCCTCTTGCTGAATTGCTGTATGATAATACGAGTACCAATACTAGACTTTATTCAGCTAGCCAGCAACCAAAAGTGTGTCATGTTTTTAGAGCATGTATCATTGTGCATCATGGGATCAAATGTTTCTACATCCATACTAGAATATTATCACATGCTGTGCCATTTGACTCACTCTTTGTCATCTGCTCGAGGCTTTGATTGCATGCTGGCCGGAGGACCTCAGTAGTCGAATGAGAATGTCACAACCAAACTGCGCTTTTGTTTATTTTGTAAACAAAGATGATACTGGAAATACAACATACTGATTTGAAATACCGTTTTTTTCCATGTATAATGCGCAAAATCTAACTAATTTATTGTCCTAAAATCTGGGGTGCGCATTATACATGGGTACAAAAAAAACAAAAAAACTTTTTTTTTTTTTTTTATCCGGAGATCATACGGAGGCCGCCATTACAGATGCGCTTTCTTCTCTGCTGTTCACTTCAAACACGCTCCATACGAACACAATGCTCTCGTATCAGACGCTTGCTCGATCACCTGCTCGTTTGCTGTCACAATGTACCCTACACAAATCCGAAACATTTCTTTGCTATTAAGTTAGCTAGCGCATGCGCAGTGATACTGACCGGCAGAATAACATCCGGTTGTTCCCAAAGATGATCTTTTTTCTGAAATAATTTTACGTTTACGGACTTAAGTAGGAGTCAAAATTTGGGTGCGTAATATACATGGGTACAGACTTTTTTCCAGCATCAACATGCCATTTTTAGAGTGCGTATTATACATGGGGGCGCATTATACATGGAAAAAAACGGTAAGAGATGAACTATGTAACAGCTGTTCTGGTCAATATTTGACACCTTTATTATCTTAATAAATACTCACAAACCAAGTGTTAACATTTTATTGCATGCACGGCAGAAGAGAGGTTGAATAGAGCAGCAATTTTTACAATTCTTTAGTTTCATAGTAAATATTGCTACAATCAATAATAATAATCGGATCTATTTTTAAATGGTCCATCTAAACCTTTGAACAACCATACCTCGAAAAAAACGATGTCTCTTAACTCATTTCTGTCCAGGCTCAGAATCAATCATGTCAGATTTCCATGCTATCATCCATGAAGCAGCCAAGCAGCCAATCTCTCTCACACGCACGCACGCACGCACGCACACACGCACACACACGCACACACACACACACGCGCGCACACACACACTGACTTGTTGGCCTGCTGCTGCTAGTCTTTCTCTGCTCCAATATCCAAAAGGCGCAAGGTATTTTCTTTTCTTTTTGAGCCCCACGGTGGACTTCCAATCAGTCTAACAGGATATTTTCTGAGCTCATCATGCAGGTGAGTTGAAATTAGAATGGATTTGTCACACACTTCTTCCTCCAAGCTGTTTTGGACCTACGTATTATAATTCGAGCAGGATTGGAAAAAGCACACATTGGTCGTGGTGGTGGTGGTAACGAAACGTACCCTTGACGCAAATAGTTAGCAGACCCCCTTGAAAGTTTGAATGGGGGCTCGGGCCTCCCCGTGCGGGCGCGATCACGGTGTTTACCTGAAGACATGCCTTCCTTCCTTCCTTCCTTCCTTCCTTCCTTCCTTCCTTCCTTCCTTCCTTCCTTCCTTCCTTCCTTCCTTCCTTCCTTCCTTCCTTCCTTCCTTCCTTCCTTCCTTCGACCTGAGCGAGGATTACAAGTTCAGTCAAGAAGAACTTGGATTTCTTTGTCTTATGAGCTGACAGTACGTATAATATGATCCAAAGCATATTTGGTCTCTTTGCCCATCTCATTCAATGTGAATTCTCATCTGTTGTCGTCGTCACGCACGGCGCCGCTGTCAAAACTGACTGTAATGGTAAACTGGCAGATTGTGCCCTGCAAAACAGGCCTGAACTGCTGCGCTGCCAAAGTGGCTGGACGTCTGTTCCAGTGTGTTCAAGGTAATAAAGGAGGTAGCTGTCAATGCTATTCACATCCCTGACCAGGGCGGGCGCCTTTCACGTCCAAGCTAATTACGGAGCGGAGTCCAAGTGTTTTTCCTTCCGCTGTCTGAGACTCCCAAGAGAACATTTACGTATTGTTCATGTTTTGCGTGAGGCCGATGTTTTGCAGAGTGATCGTCAGCATGATAGATGAGATGGAGTTTGCTTTGGATTGAACATTAGTGGCACGACAAGAACGTATTGGGAAAAGCTGGTTGAATTGATTGAAAGCTCGGCCCGCTTTCAAAAGTCATGCAAATGTGCAGCCAGGTAGGCAGGCAGCCAGCCAGCCAGCCACGTAGGTCTCGGCCAGTCGTGCCCATCTGTTCCCTGGTGCTACGGTAGCGTTTTGATGTGAAAATCGTTTGGACATCATAGCGTGAGACTCGAGATGAAAGCGCACGTCACGCCATAAGTGTGACAGTCATCAACGCTGACGTAACCACGTACAAATCAAACGAGAGAGAGAAATTCACTTTGATTGCTTCACTGACTTCACCCCGCTTTCACTCCTGCTTCCTCCTCCCATTTCCTGAAGGAAGGAAGGAAGCGAGCGTGTTTGCACGCGAGCATGCGTGTTTGCACGCGAGCATGCGTGTCTGCACGCGAGCATGCGTGTCTGCACGCGAGCATGCGTGTCTGCACGCGAGCATGGGTGTCTGCACTCGAGCATGCGTGTCTGCATGCAAGTATGCCATGTCTGTGGTGTGGGACACATATGCCACTCTTTCAGTGTTGTGGTGTTGCCATAACAAGAATGAAAAGGCCGAAATCTCAAGGTTGAAGGAGAAGGTTGAAGAAATACTTTTTTTTTGGTCAGGGTTGCTTAAATGTTGCAAACAGTGTTATTTTCTATTCTATGTATTCTTTATTTTGTTCAAAATTCCTTTGGGGCAAGACAAATTGTTTGAGGTAAAATGTTGGCCTTTGCGGCCTCGAACGAACCCCGACGGTAAAAAACATTGGCACTCGGACGCAAAGTGAAGCCGTCACGTACCGAAGCGGTTTGTCTTTTTTGACAACGTTTCTATTGAGGAAACATTAATAGCTGCTAACTGACTGAAATTGAATGTACGGTATGGTTGGAAAAAAAAAATATTTGTATTGAGGAAACATTAACACCTGCTAAGCCAAATGCAAATGGCAGTGTCATTTGGAAGTGTTGGAGGAGCCATAAAGGACATGAAAGCTGAGAGCAAGCCCATTAGATAAGAGCCACTGGAAGTCACCAATGGATGACGAAGCAAAAAGGAAGGAACAAATCTTGCATGATGAAACGATTGAAAAGAAAACATCAGATGAGACAATATACTGGAAGATCGTTCAACTGGCACTCATTTTTGATCATGCTTAGTGTTGTTTTTTGTTTTTATAAATCTGCTTTGGTCACTGCTAAAGAAGAAGCTCATATGTTTGACCTTTTCTGAGTCAAAGCTGTTTGGTCACTTTTAACATGTTAAGAAGACATGCATGTTAAGAGGAGCCACTTGCAGCAGAGGGCCAAAGGGAGCAGTGCAAATACACTTGTGAAGTGAATGGAGCTGGGCCACCAAATACAGCTTGGACCAGGCTTTGTTGAAGAACTCAAAAGATAGACTAGAGGCTCGACTAGGGACAAGACCAGACCAGACTAGAAAGGAGATGAAAACAATCAGACAGGGAGTGACACGCAGGCAGACTGTCACGGAGCGGATGGAGCAGGGCGACCAAGTGCAGCTTGGACCAGCTTGGTTTATCCAGCAAAACAAACTAATAGACTGGGCAAAGTGACATGACTGAACGAAAGAACCAAAGGACTAACCGACAGCGACGCGAAACAAAGGACGGGAAGACATTAAGACAACAGGAACCATAAGACATCAAGACAACGACAGAATGAGCCGAATGGGACGCGAGAGGCAGACAGGACTTATATAGGCGACAGGTAACGAGAGGCAGGTGAGGATAATCCAACTAATCATGGGCACACGGGAGGGAGGGAGGGAGGCAGGGAGGGAGGGAGGGAGGGAGGGAGGGAGGGAGGGAGGGAGGGAGGGAGGGAGGGAGGGAGGGAGGGAGGGAGGGAGGGAGGGGCGAGCACACAGACAGAAACCATGACAACAGAGACACATAGTGGACGAGACGTGACACAGGCAGGACTTGAATACATGACAGGTAACGAACGAGAGGAAGGTGACGGCGATGACATAGATTGGGAGCAGACACAGGAGGGGAGGGGCGAGCATACAAACACACGAACCGAAACGATGCGTTTAAAACAAGGGGAAAAAACGGTGACAGATCTTGACAAATACAGTGGCCAGCACACTGCACGGTAAACGAAGTCAAATGCCCCCCCCCCCCCCCCCCCCCCCCCCAATTTGACGTTCAAATGACATTTGGAGGATTCGCCACAAGCAAACGCTTTGCCAATACTTCATTGGATTGCAATTGAAAGTCGGAAAAACACTTTCAATGTGGCAAAGGCAATTTACAGGTGTGCACAAAAAACGCCTCCCTCCGCCCACTGTAATAAAAATGGCGGATATCTGCTCACCACATTGAGTTGTGAAATAAAAAAAATAAAAAAGAGTTTTCTCCCCCCCCAAAAAAACCTCCCCCGATTTCATATTGTGAGATTGTTTTGCAGAGACGATGAATTGGCGAATTATGCCAACATTTTGTACTATTTCCCCACGTAATAATAAGCTGGAAAATATTAGAAAGATTCTCGGGATGGTGGTGAGCGAGTCGGCGACACATCTACAATATCGTGGTTATTCGCGCTCATGTTTCGCTTGCATTGAATTCTTATTTGAGGAAGCAAATGGCGCATTGGGATAGATTTCTTTTTTCAAGGCGCACCAAGCATGAAAGCTTGCATGTGGATTGAAAGCTTGCATGTGGAATGAGCACATGCAGCCTGAATCCGTCCAGCCGGCTAAGGCGCACGCACGCACGCACACGCACACCCCCCCACACACAACACACACACACACACACACACACACACACACACGTCGAGAGGAGCGCATACTACGGTGCTTGTGTGCGTCGGCCTCTGAACATCCGTGCGCCTTTAAAATGACGCGCGCCGCTATTGGGTGAAAGGGCGGGCCTGGGCGGTGCGCGTGGGCGTGTGCGTGTGTACGCGCGGGTGCTTCTCCCTGCATGGTACCGAAGAGACAAGCCCTTGTGTGGACACCGTGTACCGTGGTCGACGCATGCACCTGCGAGAAGGACGTTGGAGTCAGTCCCTAATCGTCTGCATGGTGGTCGCCAGCCACCCTGCCAATCTGCACGAGCGCCAGCCAGCCAGCCAGCCAGCCAGCCAGCGAACTGCTCTTTCTTATCTGCAAGCAGGATTTCCAAATATTTCCAAGTCCAGCTCCCCGGGGGACCTCAGTGGATTTTACCATTCTGATGCTCTTGTTGGTCTGATTGTTGGAGGTCAGAAACGTCACCTTTTCACCTGTCTTATCTCATTTAAAGCTCGCAAATGGAGCACCGTTTGGACGAAATGTGTTGGTTATTATTATTATTATTATTATTATTATTATATATATTTTTTAAGAGGAAATAAAATGGCTTGCTCTCAGGTATCGCACCGCTGTACGCGCTCCAATCCGATTGAGCTGCAAACATGCGCCCCATTCGTTCATTGGCGCTTTAGAGGGATAGAAAATAGGAAAATGTTGGCCTCGGTATGTTGCCACGGAGAGAGGAAGAGATGCAATGTGGCAAGAGCTCGGGGATAGATAGGATTACACGCGCCTTCTCTTCTCTTCTCTTCTCTTCTCTTCTCTTCTAGGCGAGGCCTTCTAATTGTAGATCATCATTTCTCAACGCATTTTGCTCACCAAATGTCTCACAGCTTTGCGTCAACGTGACAGTCACCCACCCGGAGACGTGGGCTTTGAATTTGTTACTTTTTACTTAATTATTTCTCTTCATCCGTGTGTTTGCCTTTTTTTCCCTTCTTCTTTTTTTTTAGATTAATTATAAATGACTCCAACGCCGCGGTGTCCGATGTCCTCGCATTGTTCTCGTCGCCCGCCAGCCAGCCAGGTTCTCCTAGGGATGTAAAAACAAATCGAACACGCCATGCAGGCACAACCCTTTGCGCATATCAAGCACGCCTTCCTCTGCGTGCGCGCACAAACGCACGGCATGTACCGTCTCATTTGAAATCTATCCATCATCCAAAGCTGCCTCGATCGGAGACTATACTTTCTTGGCCACCATGCAAAATCCGTCTCGTTCCTCCATTTTGCGCCATTTTCCCGGAGCACCAAATCTCATGCTTGCGCACTTTTCAGAATGAGTGCAACAAATTGGAATCGTTCCGGCCATCCGTGTTACACAAGGTAGGGTTGTTTTTCATTGTTGAAAAGAAATTGCATGTCGACTAGCTGCGTCTAAGTAAAAATGAAATCAATGCTTCATTTCTCTTTTGATGCA